>NC_041222.1:86456375-86501181 GCF_002837175.3 Physeter macrocephalus
GCGCAGGCCCAGCGGCCATGGCTCACGGGCCCAGCCGCTCCGCGGCATGTGGGATCCTCCCGGACCGGGGCACGAACCCGTGTCCCCTGCATCGGCAGGCGGACTCTCAACCACTGCGCCACCAGGGAAGCCCATCAACGTGTATTAGCATGAAGAGACAGAACATGAAATTGAGGCCTATCGGAAAGCAGACACCCGTGTCCCTTTGCCCTAGGGCCCAGGTGTCCTAAGGCAGCCGGGCTCGGGGCGGGACCTCAGATGGGTGCAGACTGTGCCCTGTGTTCCTTCGCTGCATCCGACTCAGGCCCCACCCTTTGGCAGGCATTAGAATTACTGCACAGAGGCAGACAGGCACAACCCCTTGTGGGGCCCAAGTGGAAGCAACTGCCTCAGTTTTATGCTTCCTTCTGGTCTGCCATGTGGTCGGGGGAGAAATTCACCAGGGGTTAAATGCTCCCTTCCCCAGGAAATCCTCCCAGACTTGTCCAGGCCCCAGGGACCTTCTTCCATGTTTCTGTGGTACTTTTCCCATGCTTCCTGCTGCCTGTCCCACCGCCTCGTGACTCTGGGCCTCTTTCCGCAGTCGTGGTTTCTCGGGCACCTTGATCCATGCACCCCTGTCTAGCACATTCTCACACGCAAATGATGACGAAGGAGGCGCAGGGGCACAAAACCATTCTGGTTGGTGTTAAGCCCTGAGTAACGATGTAGAAGTAAAGCGGAAGGACTCAGCCTGCTTCATCCAAAGCCCGGATGCGTTTGCACGCAGGCAAGCTGGTGTTTTCAAAAAGAATTCTAAACTGAGAAAACACTAACTCCCCCCTTTGCCAGGCCTCGCCCCCCTGGGGGTGGAAGGCTTCGAGAGACTCAGTCTGAAAAACGTGTTCAGAAAAAGTAAATTTAGAACGAGCCAGTAAGGCTAAAATCGCAAGTTAACCAACCTGCACTAGTCGAGTACACAGGGATGGGTGTGCAGGCTGTTCACACCTGCTGCTCTCCTTTCTAATCCTGACGGTCAACCAGCCTCAGGGAAGATTTTTACAGATTTGCTCCTTTTCCTGGCATGTTGAACTTAAATCAACATTAGAGGTGTTTATTTTGTAGTGAAAAAGGAATTCTCCAATATCATGACCGAGGAGTCTAATTGGAGAGATCAGATCCGTGGAGCACCAAGGCACCTCAGCAAAAGTCAGCCTTGTTTTCCATGTCACCTGCCAGGTGTCAAGCACACATCTTAACATCACTGATACGACGGGTTTACAAACAAGGGACCTTCCCAATTCTTCCTCTCAGCCTGCAAAGTGAGAAAGCCACAGAACCAAAGTCCTGCCGGTTTGGTGCAGCACGTGGAGTCCATGCCACAGTCCAAGAGGGAACGATCACCCCAAACCTGAAAAGAAGATGTTCAGAGCCCCCACCCCCAGCCTTCCTGGGTGTTTCCATCTTTCTACTGTTCAGGGTAGTGCAACCAGACCCCGTGTCATTCCCTGGACTGTGTGCAGTTCTCCCAGAGGCAGAGGTGTCCAACGCCTTACCTGCCCTTCTTCCTCTGCGTCCATCTTCTGCCCCCGCAGCCCCTCACAGGCTGAATGCTGCCCTGAGGATGGGAAAGCCTCCACAAAACAACACAAGTATCTTGTTAGTAAATATGGCCTTTTCCCAAACCACACCCTGTGCACTGCTCCCATCCCCATGCACTGGTGATGAAATGGCCACACGACACAAATGTTTGAAGCGAGATGGTGAAGGGCTGCAGTGGATACGGTGTGGAGGGAGGGGGCCAGGGCACCTGGCCCGCAGCCTGGTTGGCCCCTCTCTTGCAGGAAGTCCAACGAGGGCACACGGTGCCAGGGGGCCTTCAAGTGCACGAGGGGAAATGCACTGCAGCTGGGATGGATGCACACGGATGAGGATGTGCGGGGACTCGATGCAGCTGAAGGATTGCATGGTGAAAGGTTTTACCTTGGCCTTTTTCTCTTTTTGTTGAGAGCACTGAGCCAGAAGTGACTGGAGGAGTGAGTGTTACCAAGCCTGCCAGGTCGACTCGGGGAAGGGAGGGTGGACAGAGTGGAGATGCTGCACCGAGGCCGTCTGACTTGCCTTCCTTCAGGCTGAGGATGGACCCCTCCATGCACCCGACTGGCGAGAAACGCCCCCGCAAGCCAGGCCGCCATTCTCACCGTAGCAGGAGCATCCGTGATTCTGAACACCTCGTCTCCGGGCTCCCTTCTCCCCACCGCCTGCAGGCAGTGCCAGCTATTTTGTTCAAACTCACGGCCCTGCAGCTATCACAGTGCCCAGAGCTGTCAGACCAATTCCACGTGGTCACACATCTACCTTCTAACCAAAGTCCCCGCATGAAACATCAGACAGAGAAGATCCCAATGTCACAGCGTTCAGTCCCACTTACCAGCGCACGGCTGATTCTGTGTCCATTACACTCTGCCTCCTCGGGCTGTGGTAACATGAGAAGGTCGTGGCCAGGTGACTCTGAACTTCAACACATGTGCTAGCATCCGCGATAAAAGTCTCCGGAGACCCCATCAATAGGTTGAATAAGAACAGAAGGAAATACTTTCCCCGAAGAAGAATGTTCTCCTTTTACAAATTTTGAGTTTGGTTTCAAACCAAAAGGATTTTATGCATGTTCCTGGGGAATTTTTGAAAAGCCCCAGTTCCAAAGCAGAACCCTCCAGCGTGTGGATGCGAAGCGGGATGCTAGGGAGTGGTCACATCCACGGGCAGTGCTGGCCAAGGTCTGGGCCAAACCGGTATCTTCAGGGCCCATGGAAAATACGACAACTTTAAAATGAGGGAAACGAAAACCGTTAACTAGATCCAACTGTTTACTCTCTACAATTTGGAAAAGCAGGTTTGTCTTGGGCCCTGGACAACATTTTATTAACAGGAGCTCAGCCAGGAAGTGTAGCAAAACCACGCACACTGAGCCCACAGGTCTACGTGGGCCTGAGTGGAAAGCAAACTCAGCAGTTA
This sequence comes from Physeter macrocephalus, assembly GCF_002837175.3. Classification (NCBI taxonomy): domain Eukaryota; kingdom Metazoa; phylum Chordata; class Mammalia; order Artiodactyla; family Physeteridae; genus Physeter; species Physeter macrocephalus. Next base: position 86,459,370 of record NC_041222.1, read on the forward strand.
TCGGATGAGTCCAAGCGGTGCAGGAGGTCAGCTGGGGTCGTTTAGAACCAAAAATACACATCAGATGTTCACACTTACTGTTGGAGAAGGACCACCTTGCTGAGTGCTCTGGGTTTAACTGCGTATGTATTTATAGCCTTCCATGCCCTCAAAACGGCTTAAGGTGGGCTTCCCTGGTGGCGCAGTGGTTGCGAGTCCGCCTGCCGATGCAGGGGAGACGGGTTCGTGTCCCGGTCCGGGAAGATCCCACATGCCGCGGAGCGGCTGGGCCCGTGAGCCATGGCCGCCGGGCCTGCGCGTCCGGAGCCTGTGCTCCGCAACGGGAGAGGCCACAACAGTGAGAGGCCCGCGTATGGCAAAAAAAAAAAAAAAAAAAAAACACGGCTTAAGGTGATTTCCAATAATAGATAAAATTTAACACGATAAATCAAACAAAGATTAGCAGATGGGATGGGGGAAAGAAAGTAAGGCCGTGCTATTCCCACGACCACAGCACATGGGAGCTTCCTGTCGCCCTGCAGGGCGGCCCAACAGGCTGCTCTCCAAGCGTCAGACCGAGAGCACTATCTCCCCGGAGTGGGCCCCATCTGATGAGGCAAATCTCGCTCTGACAGGGAAGTACAGTAACTCAGTTCAGCCCCTCCCCCAAGGCAAGGTGAGAGAAGTCGCAGGAGAGGACGTCTCAGGGAGGCGCAGGTTGTGGTTCCCATGGGCAGGGCGGCCAGTCGCTGGAGCAGTGGCTGTCAGCGTTGTGCCACAGTCACCTCGTGTGGAGACCCAGTGGCGAAACTCAGATGAAAGCCGAGGTCTCTGACTGACCTCTGACTGGGGAGCTGGGTCCTCCCTGCTTGGGACCCCCACCTTCCCCAGGGTGACACCAAGCGGAGACCCTCCCCCAAGGCCCTCAGGGACTGAACAGCAAGGTGTGAAATCCATGCGGGGAGAACAGTCCCTTGTGGGTTTCAAGGACTGTTATGTGCCCCTGGTGGTGGGGAAGGGAGTAGAGGGCAGTTGCCACAAGCTCTAGAGTGACCCACCTTCGGCAAAGGGATTCCTGTATGGTCTTAACAGTGCCTCGTCATAAGGCAGCAGGGAGTCTTCCCGGACAGAGGACACATCGCGGGGAAGGAGCTCAAGAGATTCGCCCTCTGCGAGGCCGTGCCGGGTGTGTGACCAGGGGCACGTTGGGAAGCCAGTTCTTCTACAGGAGCTGTTTCTTCTTCTGGTGTGCATCTGTCCCCTCGGCAGACTTTCACAAATACCGAGTCTCTCAACTCCTCCACGTACCCCACCAGCAGGCTGAGCCGGGGAAGCAGTGGCTGTCGAGGCCACGATCTATATGCCCTCAAATGCCCCCATGCTTGCAAACACTCACTTCTTTGGACACCGGGGTCTTGTGTCCCAGTACGTGTTGAATACAAGCTCAGGCAACGGGATGGAGCAAACACTTAAACAAGGCTGCCCTTTTGCCAGGGCCTGTCCTGTGGGCATCAGATACAGAAATTGTTCTATTTCCCACAACAACCACTGGGGTAGAAATTAGCAGAGCCGGGCTCCACATACAGGCCATCTCCTCCACACGGCGGGCACTGATTACTGTGAACGAGTCACCAAGCGCCTCTGCCCAGAGCGCTAGGAGGGCAAGGCCATTAACAGTCACCATCTATGGCAGCTCCCGGGTCGTTTTTAAAGTGACCTATTAGTAAGAGATCAGTAATCCCATGCTGGTGTGATTGCAAGCACCACAATCAATCTGAACCCCGAGTCAGGAACAGCATAAAACTAAACTGACCCCAACAAAAGGACATCTGGTTTGGCTGTCAGAACCTCTAAAAGACACTTCCAAACCTTGAAATAGTGGAACAGATGAGCAGGGATTGGTTGTTTCCTTATAAAAGATATATATATATATGTATTTTTATGAAAGGCATGGCTAAGAAGCTATGGAAACAGGTTTTACTAGGACCTAATATAACAATTACATTAGATTTCCCTACAACCTTTCAGGAATGACTTTAGTATATAAAGTAAACCTCGGTGGTAGAGTTTAATCATAGGGTGTTTAACACTCAGCTACCACGTAGGCTTTAAAATATGCCATGTCTACAGGACCTCCGTGGGCACTCCTGTCCTGGGTGCAAAGGCTTCTTTCTGATGCTGACTTGTCAAATTGTGTCCTACAAGTGGTCTCTGGCTATTAACTAAAATAAGAAACATGTCACATGATAAACATGAGGCAAACAATAGAAAGCACCATAAAGAAAAGCAAACATAGTTTTCAAAAATCTAATAAACCCAAAAGAATGTATATATGTGTATAACTGAATCACTTCGCTGTACAGCAGAAATTAACACAACATTGCACATCAACTATACTTTAAGATAAATAAATTGATTTTTTTTTTAAGTCTAATAAACCCAAAGCAATTATGGTATGACCAGAATGCAACACCAAGTTTTCTGAGTCAAAGAATGGCACTCCACTTGGCCCATTACATTGCTGTACCTTTGCTGAAATCTAAATGGAATGGGATTGGAGATCTGTTCCACGGCTCTCTTCTACCACTGCTATAGGTGGTCTCAAACAGTGCTGAGACCTTCATCCAAGGGCACACTGGGCGTGCTCACTGGTCCCCACCCACCTCCAATCCTGAGGAGCAGGACTTGCTCTGTGCCCCTCAGTCATTTGCATGTGAATCTTTCTCCCCCAAAACCAGGAGGTCTTGCAAAGCAGGACAGTCCAAGTCGGCCAGCATGCTGCATGTGCACAGCCACAGTAAACACTCGATAAATACATCAGAAGAATTAAAATGACATAAAATCATCTCAGAAGTTCTAATATCTATAAAGTGAATTCAGTAGAAATGGTCGACAATTCTCTTTAAAAAAAAAACGCACCATACACAACACTGTAAATCAAATATACTTCAATTTTGTGTAAGTTAAAAAAAAAAAAAAAACTGCCACCACCCACGAGGTGACCAGTGTCACAGGTTCCAGTATCTCCAGGCCCGTGCCCAAGCACTCTGCCCACCCCGCACGGCACGTGCATTTTTCATGGCTGGGATGAATGAATGATTGATTAGACATTCAAACTTTTCTTTTAAATGCTCTCACTTCAAAATACCGTTCTTTTGCCTTGGCAATTTCCATAAACCATTTTGTACAAATATGTAGAGATGGATTATTCCCTTGGTGTAGATTACTACTGTCGATGTGTTCCCAATACGTGTGTCTTGAGTTGCTTTAGAGAGAAGGGGAACATCAACCCTCTGAACACGAATTTCTTCAATGAGCAAGAAGGGGTTTCAATTGTTGTGCTTAAAGCATAGAACTGAGGCAATGTACACTACTGAGTAGCTAATTACTCCCAATAATTGCTTTCTAAAGCTCAATCTTTACTTTTTGGCTTGCTAATCCAAAGATATCCAATAGAGAGATTTGAATGAAATAAAAATGAGGCATTTTCTGATATCACTATTTAGATTAAACAATTCCACGACTGCCAAAGCAATATAAGCTCATCGACCTCAGAAATGTAGCTATTTCACAGACCCAGTCCTAGCTTTCTGGTTCTCTTCTTCAAGATGACTTGAAATTGGCATTTTTCTAAAGGTACACGCTCTACTAGGCTACGAATTTTTTAAAAACAATGGTCAAACACAGAACTGAGGGCTTCCCTGGTGGCGCAGTGGTTGAGAGTCCGCCTGCCGATGCAGGAGACCCGGGTTCGTGCCCCGGTCCGGGAAGATCCCACACGCTGCGGAGCGGCTGGGCCCGTGAGCCGTGGCCGCTGAGCCTGCGCGTCCGGAGCCTGTGCTCCGCAACGGGAGAGGCTGCGGCAGTGAGAGGCCCGCGTACCGCCAAAAAAAACCAAAACAACAAAAAAAAAAAACAGAACTGACCCTCAAGAAGTTTAAAATCTAGTTGATGTTGGAGAATATATAAACCTATTCAAAACCACTGACACCTTAAAAGAATTGGTCAGCTTTCTAAATTACTACTCCCATTAAGATTTCTACTTCCAATTCCATGCGTTTTATTCTCTATGTATACTGTTGGAAATTCTCTCTGACATCTTGATTTTCTTTTTAAAAAGAAATAACACAGTTCAGTAGATTTTTAAATATCAATCTGTCTTAGAGTTTCATTTATTAAAGAAACAAACATAAACACTCCATTTGTCTGCAGCTTAATTATAAAACTAGCTTAGAAGTGGACAGTGTCCTTCAGGGGGCTTGTATTAAGACACACATGTCACAAACATGAATGAACACTAGAGAGACTTGAAACAGTGGGTCCTGACTCCCCGTCACCAGTCACCAGCACTCAAGGGGCAGACTTCCCCTCTGGAAATTTCTAGTTGTTAACCTCAGAAAGCATTCCTTTCCAAAGTAAAATCACAGGAGTCCATTTTCAAGAGGGCTTACCTGGTAATTTGTGTCCTTGTACTGAAGTCAAGTGACCTCATTGAGCGAAGAACTTCAATGCACCCCAAGTACTGCAAGGGGAGAAAATGTAAATCATGAGCACTGAGAACTGACATGAAGAGACAATTCCTAACTACAACAAGGCCATTTTGGGAGGCATATACATTTCTTAGCCACGTTTTAACTTTTTATTCATGGTGACACTTTGTTCTGTTTCTATAAAAGTAATAAAAGTAATAGCTCACACCCATCAGCAAATACCCTGAGTGCTGACATTTGACACTATGCTTAACTTTTCTGAAACCCATTAGTATTTTCACTTTCTTTAGAAATACATTTTTGAAAACTTTTGTCAAGGTATAACTAGCATGCTGTAAAATGCAGAAATTTGGCTTTTTCAAGATTTTTTTTGATGTGGACCTTTTTTAAAGTCCTTATCGAAATTGTTTTGTTTTGGTTTTTTGGCCGTGAGGCATGTGGGATCTTAGCTCCCCAACCAGGGACTGAACCCGCACCCCCTGCATTGGAAGGCGAAGTCTTAACCACTGGACTGCCAGGGAAGTCCCCAGAAATCTTAAATGTATAATTCAATGATTGTATAAACATGTACCTGTCATGTAACCACCACCCAAACCCCAACATTCCAGCATCACATCTCTAGTCCTTTACAAAGCTTCTAGAGGTTTATAATTTTAAAGAAAGAATGAAAACACTATAATACCAACATTTTGGCCAACATTAAACTTCATTATTTAATAAATGTATTTTGGGTTATATGAATAAACTATAGATTACCCCCAAAGGTGCTTTATTTTGGTTTACCAGAAAGACCTCTTCTGCATTATTTAACATAAATTTTCAGAATTTCAACTTACACATCTAAATTTGTAGCTAAATTTTTTATCAGTTTTACACGTGAAAATGTATGTGTATATGTGAATATATGGCCACAGCTAAAGCTATAGACAAACCACTAGAGTGGAAGAGATAGAATATTTGTGTTCCAAAGCCCTTGGGGAGTTTGACGGTACAGATGTTTTATACCAATGTCTTTAAATTTAGACTTAGCAGGAAGAGATCTCATGGTGTAGTACAGAAAAGACTGCATTTGAATTATTCAGAAAGCCTGAATTTGAGCCTGGCTCTGTCACATATTCTTATATAACTTTAAACAAAACTTTAAACTTCTCTGAAATGTGACTATTACTCTAACCACTGCACAGTCACAGAGTTTTTTAAATACTGTCACCTCCATCAGTTATGTGGGTACCATGAATGGTCACAGAGGCACACGAATTAGATGACCACGAACATTGCAGAGTCATGTGATTAAAATGACAACATCACAGAATCATGTGAATACGAAGACTAACATCGCAGGGTTATATGACTACCTCCACCACCAAAGTCGAAGACTTATGCAACATCATCACAAAGTTACATGAATACCATGACCGACATTGCAGAATTATGTAAATACTACAACCATGTCACAAGTCACATGAAAACAATGAACACAGTGCATAGTTATGTGACTGCCACCACCGCTGTTATAGAGTTGTGTGGATGCCATCACCACCACAGCAGAGTTATATGACGACCACTGTCACTAAGGTATGTGGAGACCACAATACACTTTACCGAGTTATAGGACTGCCACACCCAACACTGTCACAGTTATGTGAACATCACAACAACATCCCAGAGACAGGTGAATACCACCACCAGCAACCTTACAAAGCAATGTTAATTACTCCCACCAAAGTAATTACTTCCACCAAAGTGGCAAAGTTGTGTCAGTATCTCTCAGAGATATATGACTACCATCACCACCACCATTGCAGGGTTATGCAAATTCCACATCTGTGGTCACAGACTTAGGGAAACCCCATGACCACCACTGCAGATGTGTGACTATGACATGGCCACTGTAGATCATCTGATTACTATGCCCACTGTCACAGAGTTATTGAAGACCACTTTATAACATTGCAGAGATATGTGAATACTACCAACACCACCACAGCGTAATATGAATTCTGTAAACGCTCTCTCAGTTATGGGAATATCACTACCTCACAGTGCTATGTTAACGCCAACACTACCACTGTCATAGAGCTATGTAAATTCCGTGACCAAGTCCTGGGGTTATCTGAATTACACCATCACCACCAACACAAGATATGTGAGTAGCACCACAAATGTTGCACAATTATGCCAACACCATAACAAAATAACGTCTTAGGGTTATAGGAATACCGTGATGAATTTCACAGCATCTGTGAACACAACTTCCACCAATGTTGCAGGGTCATGTGAATACACGACCTTTGCCACATAGTTATTTGAATACCACCTGTTGGGCTGCACCCTACAGGCCTGCAAGCCCTGCACTCGCCCAGCCTCAAGACCCAAGAAAGAGCTCGGAGTCAGTGACAGAGACATCAACAATTTAATGGATGGGGGATCTTACAGATCTGAAGCAAGGTCCTAGAGTGACAACCTGCCGCGTGCAGCAGAGGGAGGGCAGGACATGGCAGTAGTCTTCACTCCCGGGGGAGAGGGAGGTTACCAATTATAGGGGGAAGTGACCTCAGGTTGGCAATCAGTTACCAGGGAAACCAGCAGAGGAGCCCATCCCTCACCGCCCCTTTGATAAGCTATCACAGTGGAGATGCCCTGATCTAAAGATTAGAATGATCACTAGCTGGGGCTGAGGGCAAGTATGTAGGAAGGTCAGTCATGTGAGTAGGGTGTAAGTGAAGCAAGTACTGGTCAAGCAGGGAATGCACAGAGAACAAAAGAAGAGCCATCTTGGGTTGTCTCATCATACACCACCTCTGCCCCCACCATGGTAGTATGTGAAATGTGAACACCTGGCCAACCACAGAGCCATGGAAATAACATCAGCAACAACATCATAAAATCACATGAACGCACCTACCACGGTTGCTGATCATGTGTATGCAAACACCCCCACCATGACAGGGCTGTGTGGATACTGTGACGAAAGTCACAGAGCTTTGGGAATAGACAGCCAATGATGAGGTTACGGGAAGACTACCACCAACGAAACCACTGAGTTATGTGACTACCACAACCAACACCACAGGTTGTATAAATACCATAACCAACATCCAATATCAATTGAATATCATCAGCACCACACCATCGCAGTTATGTGAATATCATGGCCACCACAGCAGAGTTATGTGAAGACCACCTGCACCCACTTCACAGAATAACCAGTAACATGACCAACATTGCAGAGTTAGATGAATACTATCACCTTGATCATTGCAGAGTCACGTGAATACCTCCAAAAACAACTTTGCAGGATTATTTGAGTGACACAGCCAACTCTGCAGTGTTATATGAATGTGACCACAACCAACGTCACAGATTCTTGTGAATACCACCACCAACACTAACGCAAAGCCATGTCAATCCCATGACAAATGTAGCAGAGTAACATGTAGACTAACTTCTCAGAGTTATATGATTACCACCACCACCTTCACAGATATGTCAGTACCTCCACTGCTGTCACAGTTATATGAAGACCATGACCAACTTCAGGGAATTATATGATGACCACCACCACCACGTTTGCAGTGCTACGTGAACACCACCACCAACGTCACCGAGTTGAGTTACCCTCCCAAGGGGCTGTAGCAATTTGTCCTCTCAGCACCAATGTCTAAGAAAGTTTATTTCTCTGTCCTTCGTAACAGTGGACAGCATCAGTCTTTTGAACCTTTGCCTCTCACGGGCAAAGATTTCTTTTTTTGGTTTTGCTTTAATTTGAATCTCTTTGATATCTAATAAGATTATGTAGTTTTTTCATTTGTTTATTGGCTATTTGCACTTCTTTTTCTGTTAAGTGACTATTCATATCTTTGGCCCAATTTTCTATTAAGTTCCTTATCTTTTTCTTATAGATTAATGTGATATTAATCTCCCATTCAGTCATTTTTCTTTTGATGGTCAGTTTCTACATTTTACCTAAAAGAACTGTTACTGTAGAAATATGGTAATAACTACTGTGATGACATGTCTATCCTTTTCTGTATGGCTTTGGAATGCCCTGTCTTGCTTAAGAAGGTCTTGTGTCCCTAGATTCTTACAATAGTCTCCCAAATTTTATTTTAACAATATTTATCATTTATTTGTCTATACATTCACTTTAATGTTTTTCATTTACCTTTTTTATCGATTTGGAATTTGTCTATACAGGCTATGACATGAATTATAATACTAGCCTCCAAATGGACTACTACTTACATCAGTACCACTGATTTAATAATTCATCCATGTCTTCCTGGATTGATGTGCCAATTTTGTGGTATATCCAATTCCTATTTCTGTATGGACTTTTACCTAAACTCTATTCTATGTCATTTGTCAATTTCTGTGTCTCTTGTATGTATTTTTCCTTGAGAACTTTAAGATCATTTGTCAGGTTCTCCTGCCCTCAAAAACTATTTGAATTACGATCAAAATTTCATATATTACCTTGAAGAGAATTACATTTATTATTAAGTTTTTGTATCCATAAACATTAGAGTTGTTTCCATTTCAGATATTATTTATCACATTTAATAAGACTATCTGATTTTATTATATATATATATATATATATATATATCTCCTACACTTATATATATATCTCCTACACTTTCCTTCTTCAGTGTATTCCGAGGCATTATTTTCTAAGTTTTGGTAACCACAGGGAATGAGAGTTTGATTTTTCCATCCCATGTCTACCTGGTTTTTACTACATAGAAAATTCAATCAGTGGGCTCCAGAGATGTACAAAACTCAAGAATTGTGAAAGCCTGGACAATGGAGCCTAGAAAACCTCCCAGAACTGAAGACAACCTCCTAGCGCCAAAGAGATTAAAATACAAAAGAGAGTGTACAGTTGTGGAATTTAGATGCAGAAGTCCCTGCATCAGCCTCACAGGAATTCCAGGAAAAGAAAAGAAAAAAGTAGAGGGAAAGAAATATTTAAGAACAAAGAGAGTAAAATTTATAGTGTTGTAGGGAGGCTACAAGGCTCAAGAAGAAATATGAAGAAAGATCCACTTTTTTCATATTTCAGTACAAAAGGACCAAGAGAGAAACATCCTGAAAACATTCCATGAAGGGGAAAGAAAACAGGTTACTTACAAAGGAAGTTCTCTTTCAGCATCAAATACATGAAAACAAATAACATCAGAAGACTGAAAAAGAGAAGTACTAAGCCAAGAATCTTATATCCATCCAAACTACCATTCAAGTGGGAGGGCAAAGCAAAGACTCAGAAAGTTAACCACCCACAGATGCTCTCTGAAAGAATTATTCCAGGAAAACAGGAATACAAAAAACAGAAGGATGTGGGCTACGAGAAACAATGATATGAAAAGAATCAAAAAAATTTACAGGTATGCCTTATGCCTTATTAATTATTGATGCATAACTCCAAATATTTTTTTACAATGATGGGGAGCTAAAATCTCAGAAGACCTCAACATGGCTGGTAGGGGACAGATAAAAAAGAATGGTTGAAGAGGATGAGGGAAGCTTGCTAAAGGCAGTTGTGTTTTGTGAAAGTAGGGCCAGAACTAATTCTAGGTAGCAGGAGAAAAATGTAAGTTTACATACATGTGTAAAAAATTGTAAGCCACTGTAAAAATAAGAATGAAATGATCAACTTCCAAACTAAATAGCCCCACCAGCAAAAAGAAGGGAAAAAAATTAAAACATACAAATGAAAGGGAAAGAAAAAACATTAAACAAAACGTCAGTGATAGGTCCAAACACCTCATTGGTCAGAACAATCATGAATGGATCAAACCCACTAATTAAAGGTCAAAGACTTTCACACTGATTAAAAATATATGTGTGTACTGATGAACCCAGTGGCAGGGCAGGAATAAAGACGCAGACATAGAGAACGGATTTGAGGACACGGGGTGGAAAGGGAAGCTGGGATGAAGTGAGAGAGTAGCACTGACATATATACACTACCAAATGTAAAATAGATAGCTAGCGGTAAGCTGCTGCATAGCACAGGGAGATCAGCTTGATGCTTTGTGACCACCTAGAGGGATGGGATAGGGAGGGTGGGAGGGAGGCTAAAGAGGGAGGGGATATAGGGATATATGTATACATATAGCTGATTCACTTTGTTGTACAGCAGAAACTAACACAAAACATTGTAGAGCAGTTATACTCCAATAAAGATATAAAAAGGATATATGTGTGTTAAACAAAGTGACAAAGAAAATACTAAGAAGATAAAACAGATTCAAATCACCTTGATGCTTTCTGACCACCTAGAGGGATGGGATAGGGAGGGTGGGAGGGAGGCTAAAGAGGGAGGGGATATAGGGATATATGTATACATATAGCTGATTCACTTTGTTGTACAGCAGAAACTAACACAAAACATTGTAGAGCAGTTATACTCCAATAAAGATATAAAAAGGATATATGTGTGTTAAACAAAGTGACAAAGAAAATACTAAGAAGATAAAACAGATTCAAATCAGGCAAATGCTAACAAAAGAAAGCAGGGAAATAATATCCCATTTACAATCAAAAGAAACAAGAAACATGAAATAAACAAGAAATTTGCGAGATTAAGTTGAAAAAAAACTTTAATTATGGATGAGTAAATTTTTTAAAACCTGCTTATATGGAAAGACATACCATGATTTCTGGATTGGATGATTTAACACTAAAAACATGCCAATCCTCCTCCAAATTCATGTATAATTTCACTGTGATGCCAATTAAAGTCCCAACAGGACTTTACCCCCAGAACTAGAAAAATTAATTCCAAAACTTATATCATAAAGGAGGATCCTTAAGAACACAAAGAAATTTCCGAAGAAAATAAAAATGAAAAGTTGCTGGTGAAAATTATGTGATGTTGACATGGGAATAGACAAATCATGCAAGGGACTAGAATGGGGCCGAGAAGAAAAAGGTATACAGATTTGTGGGTGTCACTAAAGAAAAGATAAGCCAGTCAGCAAGTGTGAGGATTTGACTAGCTGTACATTAGGAAAAGATCTATCTAGACAGCCCTGCCCACAGCTGTTGTGTATGGTGTATAAGGTGTGTGTTATGTATGAAAGGCATGCCCTCTCCAAAATGCTCACCTAACCCCATGCACAAAAGTAATCACAAAAGGATTAAAGAGCTAAAGCTAAGAAGTAAAATTATTGAAACATTACAAGAAATAGAAGATTATATTTCTATCAAAGAACCTAAAACTCAAAGGTCATAAGTGAGCTTATGAAAATTAATCATTTTTGAAGAAGAAGACAAACGATATAAACAATATGAAAAGGCAAGTGAAAGACTGAGAAAAACCCAAAACAAACAGACAAAAAAATTAACCAAGCCCATCAACTTAATAGACAAAATGGGCAAAGGATACAAACAGAAGATTCACAGAGGAAGAAAGACAATTGGCCAACATGCATCTGTAAAGACGAGTGCCCAGTTGGATGGATCAGAGAAATTAAAATAACACCAGAAAGAGATACAATTTTTCACCCAGCAGAATAGTCACTTGGGTGAGGAAGCAGGAAAATGGGCCCTGTCACACATTCTTGTAACAAGTGTAATTTGGTGAAAACTTTTTGGAAGACTATTTGGAAGTATCCATGGATATGGAAAATGTGCTTGCCTTTTACCCAGTAATGTTATTTGTAGGTCTCTATTCATGCATAAGTGCATGAAATTGTACATGCAAAATATTCATTACTTCATTGCCTCTAAAGAGTGAAAATGTGAACCCCCTCCTCAAATGCTGATCAATAAATGTATAGTTAAACACTTAGGGTACCTCCAAACTGTGGTCCCAAAGGCAGCCATTTTTTTTTAATGATTTAAGCTTAGTCTCAAAAAAACACTGTTACTTCCTCCACATTTTACTGGTTAAAGCAAGTCACAGTGTCAGCCCAGATTCAAGGAGAGGGGACCACTTAAGGGTGTGAACAAAAGGATGCTTGGTTCACTGGGTCCACGTTTGAAGACATAAGGGCACCGAGAGGAGACAAAGATGGCGCAGATACTGCTGGGGAGAACAGTGGGAAGGAGGAATGATTAGGAAGGAGTATCATCCCTGAATACTTCTACATTATTTAGACAGTTTATAACAAAAACATGTTCATTTATTAATCATACAATTACAAAATGAGGAAAAAATAAAAATATTTTCCACCAAAAGAAAAAGACCATGCTTAATAAAATTGGACCTCCAAGCTATGATGTAGAATTGATCACGAAGTGATCAAGGTCATCTGGTATCTCAAGGGATCTGGAACAGCCTTCCTGAATCTTCTGGAGAGCTACCTTGTTCTGATAATGCAATGGAAAGTGAAGTGGTAGTGAAACCAGCCACACCTCTCAGGTAGGCTATTCCTATCATGGACGTCTTTGAATTCCATCCCCCAGCCTCAGCAATTGGTCAAGGATGGGTGTGTGATCCCAGGCAGGCCAAGTCACAGACCTGGGAGTTTTGGTGGAATTGCCTGGACTGTCTACTCTCTAGGAGTCACAAGCTTCTGAAAGCTGCACTGTTAACAGTAACTGTTCCTCAGTCCCCATACCTTTCTGGCCAGAGGAGGTTAGAAGAATTTGTGAATAATTAACCCTGGTGATTTCTAGCTTCAGTGCGTATTAGAGGCCCCTTTCAAAATTCATTTGGAATTATGGTAAGCCCAGGCTTGTTATTTTCAAGCATGGCCCATAAATGGGGATGTTGTCCATCTAGACCTGAAGAAAAGTCTATTATATCTTCAATATTTTGTTAGCCTACTGAGTAATTTGCCTTCTAGGCTTCTGGTACTGAGCAAAGAAGCATCTCTTAAATGACTGTAAAATGCTTAAGTAATCATTAAATCATAGCTATTAATAATATAAGCATTTGTTTACTAACAACAGGTAACAAGACCCTACATCATTCATGCCACAATTAATAAACACTTATCTGCACCTGTTAGGATGCTCATGCAGAGAGAATTTGAACAGGTATTGTGCCTTTGAAGACCTTACAGTTTCTGGTCATCCTTTGACAGCCACACCATGAGGCAGCAAAAGAAATGTGCCACAGCCAGGATGAAAGACAAATTGCTAGGAAATTGAAGGAGAGACGACGAAGCACTGTCCATATGAACTGTTAATCTGAGGCAGTGACTCTCTATGTGTGGTCCCCTGTCCAGTAGCAGCATCTGGGAACTTGTTAGAAATACAAGTCCCTAACTTACTGCAAGCTCTCTATGGATTTTGATGTCCACTTAGGTCTGAGATTTATCTGTATAAAGACTGATCTAACTTCCTGAACTTTCTTTATCTGATCAGTGTTGTATGCAGGCTATGTAAGTTCAAATCTTGGTTTTTCCACTTAATAGTTGAAGGCTTAGTTTTTTGAAATAAATCTCCCAGAGCCTTGCTTTCCTTAAACAAGAACGGTGATGTCAATATCTATGCCCTGAATTTGCCATGAGTATAAAACTCACCTGTAAGGTATTTCACATAACTCCTGGCATACATGTGGCTCAAGATACCAGTAATATTATTTGTACACTTCAGGCCAGGTTCCTAGGGGTACCTTCATACACAGGGCTGAGGGCTCAGCTACAGTTCATACTTAGCTAAAAATGGCATGTTTCAGTGTGTTTTATTTTTTTCAAACTCCAGCTAACCTTGAGGGTCCCAGGACTTTGTGGCTTTTGGCTCCTGTTTTCTGCAATAAGCCCTGGACACAGCCCCCAGGTAGGGCCTCAGAACATCCCAAATCTTAGGAAACTGATGGCATAACATTGGTAAATGGACTTTGTGAAAACCCAAGTTCACAATATTAAAATAAAGTATTTCCAATTGTGTCTGAAGGATTTCTTCAGGAAACAGAGGACTATGGGCAAACAGCACTATTATTAGCAATAATAACTTAAGAGCTCAGAATAAAATCAGCTTTCTGGATGAGAAACATTAAAAGCAAAAACATCGAGGGTTGGAAACAGTTCCTATAACAGAAATAAGGGTCACTGATAGAACAAACTGAGCCAGCTTGTTCGAGAATTCAAAGAAATTTTTTAAAAAAGGAATTCAAAGAAATAATGGGGTGTGTAGGCAAGAATCCAGAGCCATCAGAAAAAGAACTGCAGCGCTTCCCTGGTGGCGCAGTGGTTGCGCGTCCGCCTGCCGATGCAGGGGAACCGGGTTCGCGCCCCGGTCTGGGAGGATCCCACATGCCGCGGAGCGGCTGCGCCCTTGAAGCTTAGGAAAGAGGAAAGACTATACCAAAAAAAAAAAAAAGAAAGAAAGAAAAAGAACTGCAACTTACAAAGATCCTGAAAGAAAACTCAATTCATTCGGAGCAGGAGGAAAATAAGGGAAAATGTTGTGCCTTCAATACATAAGAAAAGAGCGATAACCACCGAGAGCACTAAGACAAAAGCCATTATTTTGTAAAAGAGGGTCTTGATAAAGACGTTTCTTGGCAACTGTGTGCCTGAGCCAGCGACAAATGAACAGAAAGGGCAGGAAGCCAAAAATGAGTTGGGAAAGATTAGTCACAGGTCTGTCACCCTCCACTGATTCTGATGGCTCTCGCCTCACCCGGAGAGCCAGGAGCTGCCATCTCAGAGGTCTACAGAGACCTGGAGACCCAGAGCTTCAGCCGTGAGTGTCTAAGGACAAGGGGGACATCAGAATTGTCCTAGCAGGAGTGATTTTCCCTGCCCCACCAAGAGTTTTAGGGAGTGAAGGGGCCTGGGGGATGGGGACACATTTTGGAGCCAGAATTGCAAAACTTCCCCATGGGATGCAGGAATTTAAGGACCGAGGGACCGGGTCCTAGAACAACAGAAAACTGGACTCGCAGGAGGGCTGAGAGGCCAGGGAAGGTTTCTAGTGCTCACTGAAACCTGCCACCATGAACCGACAACTCCCAGGCCCCGAAATGTATCCCACTCTTGCTGGTTGCTTGGACCCTCCGGAACCTGAGGGGCAGAGCCTCTTGCATGGTTAGTTAGAGTGTCGTGTGCTTCACAAACTGGCAAGCAATATTCAGATTACAAATACGCTCCTCGCTCTTCGGGGAGAGGGAGATGCCACTGTGCCCACCCGCAGGGCATTCAGAAACACCCAGACTTTCAAAGCTGCGCCCACCCTTCTTGGGCCTTCAGGGGGAGCTGGGGTTATTTCCTGAGCCCTACTGCTTGTTCTTCAGGACCATGGGCAGATCTGAGTTTTCACCATGAGGATCCATCTGCAAAGGATGGTATTTAAGGAAAGATAAAGTCTAGCTTGAAATTCCATGAACCTGAGTAATAGAAGGGTACACCATAAAAAAAAAAAAAAAAGTCTGCAAATGTTAAAAAAAAAAAGCAGGGAAATAGTCTTTTTTAAAAAATAATAATAATCTGGATAAATGCCTTCTTTTTGCTCATATTTTCTCTGCCTAATCAAACACACATCCACATTTCTCTCTCTCTCTCTCTCTCTCTCTCTCTCTCTCTCTCTGTGTGTGTGTGTGTGTGTTTATATTGATAAAGGATATGACACGATACACACCTGGCATGCCACAGGGAGTATGGTGAGGGAGAGAAGTGGCCTCGTACTTTGATGTTATATCATTAAGGATGGTTGGATTTTCACGTGTGTGTGTGTGTAACAAGTGCAAAAAGAGCAGATGCATTAACCTTATAATAAAAAAAATTTTAATCTGTAAAACCATATAGAAAATAATTTTTCTATACATATAAAGAGGCTCTGTTCTTTTGCTCCAGAAACTTCATTGCTGAAATTATAAGGAATGGGTCTTAATGATCCTCACTCCTAAAAAAGCTTCATACACAAAGATGCTTTCTCAACTATTATTTACTACAAGAACAACAAAGACACAAACTAAACACTCCTCAGGAGATGAGGGTTAGTGTGGTGAAGCTATTGGATGGACTATGTCATCATCACATATTTATGAATAATAATAATAATAATAAAACCTTCGGGAAAGTATGATACCATTTATGTTAAAACTGAAAAAGGAAAACCCACGAAACTACATATTCCTAGTAGCATGTATGTCTGCATAGATGCATGTACATGCACAGACAAAAATATCTGCAAGAACAGGCAGCAAACTGGTAACTGCCGTGATCACTGGGAAGGAATCTTATGCCTGACTGTTGTGAAGAGGGACTTTTGCTTTTTCACTCTATGTGACATAAATACTGAGAAAAGAATGCAACATAGTCAATTTTTAAAAACTCTATAGTATGATAATAACCAGGTCTTTCAAAAGCTACATATAAAAAATGGAAGTAATTATACAAAAATGTTAATCATTAAGAGCAAACATTTGTTAAGCACTCACTATGTGCCACGCATGGTGCTGACCATTTTGAGTGGTGATCCTTGCAATAGCCCCACACAACAGGTGCTATCACTAGCTCCATTGTACAATGTGGAAACGGAGGCAGAGTATGAAGACGGAATTTCCAGGACATACCCAGGTGACCACCAAACATGCGAAGATACATTCAACTTCATTGGCACTCAAAGCTATGCAGTTTAAACCACAACAAGAAATTGAAAATTGGCAAAAATTGAAAAGTTTAATGACATTAGTGTTGGTGGAAGTGAGATGAAACAGTGCTTGTTTACTGTTGGTGGGGCCATAATTGGTACAAGCATTTCAGAGAATGCCTCAAAAATTTAGATGTGCACTCTTCTCTTTTGATCCCAAACTTCTCTTGTGGAAAATTACTCGAGGGAGATTCTCACACATTTTAAGAGGGGACACGTGCAGAGATTTTTACTGTGTGATTGTATTAGAAAGAAATTAAATCATGGTTGATCCAAGAAGTAATTTTTTTAATGGATCTGTTTTTGAAAAATTCCCAAGGCAAGTAAAATAATAATAATAATAATAAAAACTTCGGGAAAGTATGATACCATTTATGTTAAAACTGAAAAAGGAAAACCCACAAAACTACATATTCCTAGGAGCATGTATGTCTGCATAGATGCATGCACATGCACAGACAAAAATATCTGCAAGAACAGGGAGCAAACTGGTAACTGCCGTGATCACTGGGAAGGAATCTTATGCCTGACTGTTGTGAAGAGGGACTTTTGCTTTTTCACTCTATGTGACATAATTTTTTTCAGCAAGAATATACCCATGTATTACTTATACAATTACAAATAATTACATAGCTAAAGAGCAAATGAAATAAACCATGCTTAGAGTAATGGTTCTCAAAATTGAGCATACATTAGAAGCACCTGGACTTGTTGAGCCCAGAGTGCTAGGCCCTCCCCATCATAGAGTTCTTGACTCAGTAGGTCAGCATGGGGCCTGATGCTGATATCTGGTCAGAGGCCACACTTGGAAAACCAGTCCTTAGAAAGGTGAAATGCTGATCTTACAGGGTCACAGAGGAGCCAAGATTTGAACCCAGATCACGTCATATCGGACCGTAACTCTTGATCTCAATCACCTGCTGCCTAGGGATATCTTTATGTTGTGGGATTAAAGGGGATTTGTTTTTTAGACCATTTTTTAAAATATATATTTTAAACGTACTTATTGGGTTTTTAAATATAATATCAACTCATCCTGAAAATCCATAAACTATTTCCAAAGTTCATAAGTATTCATTGCTTTGGTAATTTTTTAAAAATTACATAACAAGCTCCCTTTGTCTCAGTGAAGCGTCTGACAGAGACAGGGACTTCCTGCTGTGAACCTGAGCTGAGCTCCGAACAGGACTCAGCTCTCTGGGGTGGGAGACAAGCTCTCACTCCATTTACGATGGGCACGCAGAGCTGGCAACACATATCCTTTCCCTGACAGTGGGCATCACCCCAAAATACAAATAGGCTTAACTAAGCCAAGGAAACTAAGAAGGAAGTGCATTCATATTATGAATGAGAAATTTTTTTCTGTTTAAAAATTGATAAAAGTTCTGGATGATGTTAGCTGCCTGCATGCACACCGCAGCCTCCGCCTTCCACTCAAATCCCCAGTACTGGCAGAAGAGCTATAAATAATAGGTGAATCCCTAATTACAATGGAAAGCAGAAGAAGGGGCGTATCAGTGGACCAAACACCGTATGCACAGCAGAGGACTGACACAGGAGCAATGATGAGCACAGACAGCATCAAGAGGATGTTGCCAAGAGAATGCCTTGTTCAGGCTTCATCCTGGTTCTTGAGCTAACTGCTTACAGGGGGACTGTGTTTACAATGACTGACTTAGAGTAATCAAGATCACACCTAGAGATGGGCACAGTTCCTGAAATCCATTGCTGCTACATATGTGGGAAGAGCAAATGGAGACTGAGGAAATCAACCACACTAAACACCAACAGTATAAAAGTACAAAGACTGGGGATGAGTAAAAGAAAATTTAAAAGACACTGAAGATAGATTCAGACATTTCAACACCCATCAGTATAAGATGCAGGCATCAGAATACAGAGAAGTAATAGAGAAGACCCAATTTCTCCTTTGAAATGTTCCAACAAGTGCTAAGCAAGATTAAAAGAACAGGGAATTCCCTGGTGGTCCAGTGGTTAGGACTCTACGCTTCCACTGCAGGGGGCATATGCTGGATCCCTGGTTGGGGAACTAAGATCCCGCAAGCCACACAGTGCAGCCACCCCCCACAAAAAAAAAAGACTAAAAGAACAAATGAACAAAAACTCCCAAGTCTTGGTTGAAATGTCAGAACAAAGATAAAGAAATTCTAGAAAGTTTGGGGTTGGAGATGAACATTCAATTACTTAAAAAAGAATTAGACACAAAAATGTGAAGGTAGTTAATGCCTTCTGAACTGTGCACTTAAAATGGTTAAAATGGTAAATTTTTTGTTTGTATATTTTAACACAGTTTAAAATACATACATACATGAATACATAGATACAAGAATGAGCAGATGGACAGCAGACGTCTCATCCACAACTTCAGATACAAAAAGACAATGGAGCAACATCTTCAAAATTCTGAAGGAAGATAATTTTTGAACCTAGAATTCAACACCCAGCTAAACTACACTGTGGAGGGGGACAGGTAGAGAACATTCTCAGATGCACATAGATTCAGAAAGTTTACTGCACAGAAACTCTCTTGATAGAATTACTTGAGGTTGTACTCAGCAAGAATTAAAATAAATCCTAGAAAAAGAAATGGGAAATAGCATGCAATATTTAATAATCAATGAAATTAACTAAGTCTAAACATCTTATGGCTGTGTCTTAATATAATAATAATCTGGAACTAAAGTTCTATGTAGACATGGAAGGTAGAAGGAGCATAGCAGAGGGAGGATGGCAATGAAGAGAAATGAAAGGTGGTGAGGCTCTTGTCTCGTTTGGAATAGAATATTGACTAACTTCAGATACTAAAGCTAGTATTAGAAAATACCAGTTTAAACTGTGCATTACATTTTAAGGTAACTTCAAGGGGAAAATACACAAATGAAAGGTGATCGGTTTCCTTAGTCATCAGGTAACTGCTCATTGAACCACAATGCACACACTACACACCCACCCTAGTGGTAAAGTGGGAAATATAATATCAAGAGTGGGGGAGGATGTGGAGCAACAGGAACTCTTTCACTGCTGGTAGGAGTGTAAATTAGGGCAAACACTTGGGAAAACTGTTTGGCATTTTCTTCTGAAACTGAATATGTGCATACCCTGAGATCCAGCAATTCCACTCCAAGAGAAATAAATCCATCTGCCACCAAAAGAAATGTACGAAAATATTCATAGTAGCACTATTCATAATAGTCCCAAACTGAAGGAAAACCAAATATCCATCAATGGTGTAATGAATAAATAAATAGTAATATATTCACAGAATATGGTGATTGATGGTACAGCAATGAGAATTGGAAGAACCTCAACTATATGCCACAGCTCATCTCTGTAACTGACAAAGAAGACTC
The DNA here is from genome assembly GCF_002837175.3 of Physeter macrocephalus. Lineage (NCBI taxonomy): Eukaryota > Metazoa > Chordata > Mammalia > Artiodactyla > Physeteridae > Physeter > Physeter macrocephalus. The sequence goes on from NC_041222.1 coordinate 86,479,762, forward strand.
TTCAATCACGTCATTCATTCTCTAAGTGTTGGCAGAGCCCCCACTCTGTGCCAGAACTAGTCTAAGCAGACGGTAGGACACCAGCAAACAGGATAGGTGAGGTCGTGCACTGACTGAGGGTCCATTCTAGTCGGGAAAGTAGGTAATAAATATAAATAAATAACTGTTCTATCCTTCACCTGCCTTTTGGGCTTCATGCACTAACTCCACACCCATACTCCTAACCAAACCGAATTTTTCATCACCACCTTCTCCACCCCACCTTCTCACACCTCCTGTTGTCCATATATGCAATGAACTGCTGCTTGCAATCCCTTCTTTCCTCCCCTCCCTTCCACTTCCCCTTCTCAGATCCCTTCCGATCCTTAATGATCCACATCAAATATCAGACACCCAGAAAGTGCCCCTCCCCGCTCAAGTAATAACATCCCTTATTGTGTGAGAGCGCTATTTGTGTTCTGCTGCCATGGACCTCTTTGCCTGTTTGCATGATGCCTTTTCACCATTTTATCAAGGCACAAGGCTTTGCACAGAGAATGTGACAAAGTTACGCTGCCAAAATTAAAAATGAAGAAAATTTAAACCTTCAGGGCTCTTTGTCATTGCCATGCCATCCCTCCCTATCAATTCCCTCACATCCCAGGATGCCTCCAAAATGTCGAGTTAGTGCCCTGAACCACTGTCCCCTAACCCAGTGCAGGCTCCAGCACCCATTTACACATTTTGTCACCCAGAAGAAGCTGCAGGATTGTGTCTTTATTCCTCTTTGCATTCCTAATGCCTCACCTGGAATGGGTACAAAATAAATGTTTGGTGAATGTATTCACTAAAGGCTAACGAAGTTAAAGATGCTTTCAACATCCCTCCAGTAATCAGAACTAGAGAGCTTATAACACTTCATTTGATAATGCAGAAATCTCATGAATCATAATTTTTTCATTAACTTTTCATTTCACTTATTAGCACCAATTTACAATGGTTTGTGATATGTAATGTACTTGAACATTCTCTGATTGTGTTTCCCTGAAATTATTCTGGAATTTAGATATTTGACTGTTAAATAAGCCTTTTCACTTAGCTATGTTAATCCAAGTGAGTGTCTGAGACTGTATTTTAAGTTAAAGAACAATATGAAAAAACAAGGTGGGGGACGGGAATGCTGATCCTAGCAAAGGAAGAGAGGAGTAAAAAGCACAATAAATATTTGTGACAATATTCTGTAATTATTTCAAAATAAAAAGTGGTTTTTTTTTTTAAATTCAGGAATGGGGCTTCCCTGTTGGCGCAGTGGTTGAGAGTCCGCCTGCCGATGCAAGGGACACGGGTTCGTGCCCCGGTCCGGGAAGATCCCACATGCCGCGGAGCGGCTGGGCCCGTGAGCCATGGCCGCTGCGCCTGCGCGTCCGGAGCCTGTGCTCCGCAACGGGAGAGGCCACAACAGTGAGAGGCCCGCGTACCACAAAAAAAAAAAAAAATCAGGAATGGAAAAAAGCAGACTATAATACTATTGCTATAAATTTCAACATTTTCTCCAGTTTACCTAGGTGTCAATTTTTCCCCATCTAGAGCAGTATCCTGGAAATGGATACAGGTAACATTCAATTGGGATTATAGGTGCATTTCCTAAAAGGCCAGTAAATTGATAGTTTTCCAATTGAATCACATAGTTTCCCAATGACTAATTACAATTTTTAAATGAATATATATTCTGTGAGTTAGCCACCTAATCTCTAAGTCTGTATGTTAACTGGCATGTGTTCTTTTAAGCCAAGTATGCCATAATTACACAATTCAACACGTATTTTATGCTTCTATGTGCCAAGCGCTACAATATAAAAATGAACCAAAAAAACCACTGACCTCAAATTTCACTCCTCTGTCTTCCGTTCTTTTAAAAGCATAAGAAGACAGTTCTAAGAAAGGCACGTGTCACTTTTGCTGGCTGGCGAATGACAAAGCCTTGTGAAGCTTTGCATATTTCTGCATTCAGCTCAACAGACAAGAGTAGACTTTGGGTTTATACTGCCCTAGGTTACAGACCCACCTCGTGGTTGTGTGAACTGCAGCAAACCACAGAGACTTTTTGAGTCTCTTTTTCCTCATCTGTAAAATGGGATTATTGTGAGAAATACACGAGACAGCATGGATTTTAAACAAATGGCATTAATTAAGCCAGGCACAATGAGTGAAAGCTACCTATACTATATTCATAACACTGACTCTTCATCCACAACACACTCCTGTGATAAGTATTTCAACTGGCTTTTAATAAAACTTGTACCGATTTATACCTCCGCTCATGGTGTGTGAGAGCACCTTTCTCCTCCCCCTTTGCCAACTCTGCAGGATGTGATTTATTTTCATTTTACTATTTACCTGAAAATCACAAATTTTACAATGAACTTCACTGCCTCTGAAATGAGATTTTATTTACATTTTAATGCCTAGTCTCTTTCACCTAATCTAAGGAAATAATGAGGGGCCCATCAGAAAAGGCATGGCCCCTCCACACACCCCTCCTGAGACCTTTCACGCTGTGCCCTGTTATCTAAAACACTTTCCTCCTTTCTCCACCTAGATGACTACTCTGACATTCAGACTTCACATGCTTGATGAAGTCAAGTCCGCTCTGCCCTCTGGCTCATTTTATTTAACATACCCACATTTTTAGCAATTCTGTTTGATTGAGATATAATTCATCTGCTATAAAAAGTCATCCTTTTAACATGTACAATTGTCCTTTTTAGTATATTCACAATACTGTACAATCTTCCCCACTATTTAACTCCAGAACATTTTTGTCACCCCCAAAATAAACCTGGGTAGAGACCCATTAGCAGTCTCCACCCTCTCTCCACCCCAGCTCCTGGCAACCACTAATCTACTTTTTATTTCTACAGAATTGCCAATTCTGGACATTCTATATAAATGGAATTATAACTACGTGCCCTTTTGTGTCTGGCTTCTTTCACTCAGCATGTTTTCAAGTCTCATCCATGTTACAGCATGTGTTGGTATTTCATTCCTTTTCCTAGGTGAATACTATTCCATTGTATCCATTCAGCAGCTGATGGACATTTGGGTTATTTCCACTTTGGGGCTATTATAAAGAAAGCTGCCATGAACATTCATGTAAGTTTTCACGTGAACATATGCTTTCAGTTCTCTTGGGTGTATACGTAGGAGTAGAATTGCTGGGTCATGTGGTAACTCTATGTTTAACATTCTGAAGAACCACCAAAACTTTTTCCAAAGCAGGTGTAGCATTTTACATTCCCATCAGCAACATATGAGTTCCAATTCCTCCACATCTTCACCAACAGCACTCGATATTGTTTGTCTTTTTTATTTCAGCTATCCTAGTGGGTGTGAAGTGATATCTTATTGTGGTTTTGATTTGCATTTCCCTAATGACTAAAGATGTTGAGCATCTTTTCATTTGATTACTGGCCATCTGTATGTCTTTTTTGGAGAAATGTCTGTTCAAATCGTTTGCTCATTTTTTAAATTGGGTTATTTTTGTCTTTAATGTTGAATTATAATAATTCCTTATATATTCTGGATGTCAGTCCCTTATGAGACATGATTTGCAAATATTTTCTCCCATTCTTTGGTTGCCTTTTCACTTTCTTGACAGTGTCCTCTGAAGCACAAAAATGTTCATTTTAATAAAGTTCAATTTATCTATTTTTCTTCTGTTGTTTGTGCTTTTGGTATCATAGCTGAAAAACAATTGCCTAATCCATGATCACAAAGATCTACCCCTATGTGTTTTCTATGAGTTTCGTGGTTTTAGTTCTTAAAGTCTTTGATCCAGCGTGAATTTATTTTTATATATGATGTGGGAAGGGATCCAACTTCATTCTTTTGCATGTGGATATCTAGTTGTCCTAGCACCATCTGCTGAAAAGACAATTCCCCATTGAACAGTGTTGGAACCTATGTCAAAAATAAATTGACCATAAATGTATGGATTTATTTCTGGACTCTCAATTCTATTCCATTGATCTATGTATCTCTACTTAGGCCAGTATCATATTGTCTTGAAATCAGAAAATGTGAGTCCTCTAACTTTTTTCTTCTTTATCAAGATTATTTTGGCTCTTCTGGGCATGGCTGCATTTTTAAATTATTTGATTAGTTTTTAAACTGTCTTTATTTGATTAACTTGTTTATTTCATTTGTTTCTGACTTCCTAACCAGAATGTAAGCTCTATGAGGCAAAAGACCACATCTGGTTTTTTTATCCCCAATTTGTACCCTCTGCAACTGTACAGGGCCTGAGTATAAACTCAGTGTGATTTACTGAGTAAATGAATGAATGACTGAATACCCAAGCTTTTATAGTGATAAATATTGGAAATAGCCTAAATATTAAAAAATAAGAAAACGTTTAAGTAAGTTATAATGCTTTAATGGGATAGAATATTATGCAATCATTAAAAACCATGTCTTCTAGGGAATTCCCTGACCATCCAGCGGTTAGGACTCCCTTTCACTGCCAAGGGCCTCGGTTCAATCCCTGGTTGGGGAACTAAGATCCCACAAACCACAGGGCACAGCCAAAAAAAAAAAAAAAGTCTTCTAATAATATTGAATAAGTTGGAGAATCATTGAACCTGATCTCCATTTTGCATAAATAAAAATAAAGGCTAAAAAACATCATGGAAATCTTAATAGCAGTTACTATGAAAAATTGTGATTACAGGTGAGTTTAATTTTCTTTATTCTTTTCTCTAGTTTCTGCTTTTTCTGCAATTAGCATGTATTGCTTTCCTAAGAGAAAGCTAAACATTATTAACTAGAAGTATCCATATCTAGAAAGGTTGTGTACAGACTTTTGGATTTGCAATAATGGTCAGTGAATCTCTTTTTAGGGTTTTGTTGTTAGTGGCACCTACCCCTAGTGACTTGAATGGCTTCAGGTTCTATGGAGATCTGGCACATGTGATGAACTGTTCTCCAGGAAATCTGAGTTAAATTTGTGGGGCATAAAGTACACTCTAAACGAGCTCCTTCCTGAGTCTCATCTCTGACTTGGTGAACCATCACTCAACAACCTGTGAGAACCCAAAGGCCCAGGGCAGGCTGTGAACTTCACCTCTTTCATCCAAATCCCCACAAATCCCCATTGGGTGACCCCAAAGGTGAGCACATGTAAGGGCTACTACACCCACTATCAAATAGAGTTCAAATGTCATCAACTTATAGAATGTGTGGCAACTGTTTTTTTGCTTTTTTGTTTGTTTTTAAAGATCATCTCTAGTAGAATGTGAATTTATTTATTTATTTATTTTTGACTGTGTTGGGTCTTCGTTTCTGTGAAAGGGCTTTCTCTAGTTGTGGCAAGTGGGGGCCACTCTTCATCGCGGTTTGGATGCACTGGGTCTTTGTTGCTGCGTGCGGGCTTTCTCTAGTTGCGGTGAACGGGGCCTGCTCTTCGTTGCAGTGTGAGGGCTTGTCATTGCAGAGGCTTCTCTTGTTGCGGAGCACGGGCTCTAGGCACTCAGGCCCAGTAGTTGTGGCTCATGGGGCTAGTTGCTCCGCGGCATGTGGGATCTTCCCAGACCAGGGCTCGAACCCGTGTCCCCTGCATTAGCAGGCAGATTCTCAACCACTGCGCCACCAGGGAAGCCCCTGTTTTTAAAATTTTATTATTTGGCTGTGTAGGGTGTTAGCTGCAGCACTTGGGATCTTCATTGCAGCATTCGGGATCTTTTGTCGCGGTACACAGGCTCTTCATTGTGGCGTGCGGGCTTCTCTAGTTGCGGCGCATGGGCTCTAGAGAGTCGAGCTCAGTAGTTACGGTGCGTGGGCTTAGTTGCCACACGGCATGTGGGATCTTAGTTCCCTGACCAGGGATCGAACTCGCATCCCCTGCATTGGAAGGCGGATTCTTAACCACCGGAGCACCAGGGAAGTTCCTGTGTGGGGACTTTAAATTCAAGCAAAATTCTGTTCCAGAAATTTTCGGTTTGAAAAATCCTTTAGAACCGCTGAAGTTAGCTGTGGCCCAACTATCTTAGCAAGTCGATCGCAAGCTCTTGTGTTCAAGAGCAACTTCTCTACAAATAACAAATGTTGGAGACAGTGTGGAGAAAAGGGGATCCTCCTACACTGTTGATGGGAATGTAAAATGGTGCAGCCACTGTGGAAAACAGTATGGAGGTTCCTTTAAAAACTAAAAATAGAGTTGCCATATGATCCAGCAATCCCACTCATGGCATATATACAGAGAAAACTGTTAATTCAAAAAGACACATGCGCCCCAATGTTCATAGCAGCACTATTTATAAGCCAAGACATGGAAGTAACCTAAATGTCTGTCGACAGATGAATGGGTAAAGAAGAGGTGGTAAATGTATATCTATATATAGATATAATGGAAAACTACTCAGCCATAAAAAAGAATGAAACAATGCCATTTGCAGCAACATGGATGGACCTAGAGATTATCATACTAAGTGAAGTAAATCGTAACGAAAAGGACAAATACCATATGATATCATTTATATGTGGAATCTAAAATATGACACAAATGAACTTACTTATAAAACAGAAACAGACTCACAGACATAGAAAACAAACTTATGGTTATCAAAGGGGAAAGGGAGTGGTGGAGGGATAAATTAGGAGTTTGGGATTAGCAGATACCAACTATTATATACAAAATAGATAAACAACAAAGTCCTATCCTATTGGATAGCACAAGGAACTACATTCAATATCCTGTAATAAACCAGGCTGGAAAATAATATATGATATATATATATATGCATATATATATATATATATATCACTTTGCTGTACACCAGAAACTAACATTTAAATCAGCTATATTTCAATTTTTAAAAAAAGAGCACCTTCTCACAACTTTCAAGTCAACCATGCCCACTCTCCCACTTATATAATATGGCATGTAATTCTGTCTGGTATTGCTATGAAATAGTTTCAGGTTCCAAAATGATTTGATTTAGTGATGCTAAAGTTAAGATTATTTGTTATGAGTGTTTGTACATATATATATATATATATATTTTTTTTTTTTTTTTTTAAGGAAGAAGGTTTACTGACTACAAAGAATTGACAGCATTTTCCGTACGGTAATCAAATGAGTCATCACATTTGTACATGACGTTCTTCCAAATGAATGTGAAGATGCTCTTGATAATGCTATTGATTGCCCAGAGAGAGGTTATATTTCAGTAACAGAAAGGCAAGAGGACAGGCCTTTTTCTTAGGCTTGCTCATTTTTCCAGACAGATATATAACACCTTCTCTTTTCACAGAGTATTTGGCATATGCTCTCTCTTGTGTATCAAATTTATTGCTTTGAGATTTCTCCTCCCGGGAGTGGAGGCTGGTGATAAGTATTTTGCTGCTTTGGTCTACCTCCTCAAGGACTTTCTTAACCACTATGGGTTTGGCCAGATCTTTGATTTGGTTTCCTACATTTCCAGATACATAATCTGTAGACTTGTAACCTTTGGACTCACAAGCCCCATCATCTCCACCGATGAGGGCACAGTAGGTCTCGATTTCTTTTTCCAGGTGGACTTTGATGTCCAGGAGCTGCTCGTACTCCAGTTTCTGGCCCTCGGTCTCCGTCCTGACCTGGTGCAGCTGTTCCTCCAGGGCCCCGATCTGAGCCTGGATCTGGGCCGGCTGCACACAGTAGTTGCCCTCGGTCTCTGTCAAGGAGCACTCCAGGGAGTGTTTCGTGGCTAGGAGAGACTGAAGTTCAATTTCCAGTGTTTGGGCTGAGGTGGTGGCTCCCACATCCTCAGAGATCTGCTGTTGCAGCGAAGCGCTCTTTTCGTTGAACCAGGCCTCGGTGTCCCTGCTGTTCTGCTTGGCCAGGGCTTCGTACTCAGCCTGCATGTTGTTCAGCAGAACCGTGAGGTCCACACCGAGCTGTACATATTTGAGAAAAGGAAAACTCTAGATTTCATCAATTAATTTGCCTAATCTACTTTATATGGGATCTTGTATCCTTAAAGTTATATATTTATAAGATTTCCTCTAAAAATAGCCTTGAATTTATTGAAATGTTACTGTCCACACAAGAAGGATGGGCCATACTTAACAGCACTAATTTTGCCAATATCATAGCTTTTTTTTCATTTAAAAGTTCATGGACATAAACTAATCAATGGTGGCAGAAGTCAGAATAGTGGGTACTCTTGGATGGGTCCTGACTGGCTGGGGCACGAGGAAGCCTGGGGGGACCTGGGAATATGCTTTTGGTCTTTGTCAGGTACTTGTGTGGGTGTGATGTATTTGTATATATATGGTGCTCTTTGAGCTGAACATTCAAGGTTGCATGGTCTACTATGTAGTCAACAAAAAGAATAAAAGATCATTGCTTTTAAGAAAACCCTCGGGCTTCCCTGGTGGAGCAGTGGTTAGGAATCCTCCTGTCAATGCAGGGGACACGGGTTCGAGCCCTGGTCTGGAAAGATCCCACATGCCACAGAGCAACTAAGCCCGTGCACCACAACTACTGAGCCTGTGCTCTAGAGCCCTCAAGCCACAACTACTGAGCCCACATGCCACAACTACTGAAGCCCGTGTGCCTAGAGCCCATGCTCTGCAACAAAGAGAAGCCACCGCAATGAGAAGCCCGTGCACCACAACAAAGAGTAGCCCCCACTCGCCACAACTAGAGAAAGCCCGCACACAGCAACAAAGACCCAATGCAGCCAAAATTAAATAAATAAAATTTTTAAAAAACTTAAAAAAAAAAAAAGAAAGCCCTCAGGGTCATTTTATTTTTAATACTCGACTTTTTCTGATGAATCATGTATGTTCAAAGAATCATGTATTTTCATTGTACAAAAATTTGGAAAACACAAACAAGCATCAAAAGATGAAAATCATTTCTAATCAACCCACCAGAATAAGTTGGCTTTATAATAAATGTTGTTTGAAGCCCTATAACAGTCAGTTTCTGTTCCCTGGCTTATAGGGCAGCTGTCAAGTTCTTTACCAGAACTTATCAACTTCAACACTGACACTGGAAGCTATAGCCGCATAGACACCACACACCCACAATGCAACCTGTTTCCAGCATCCATGCTGCTTCTTCCCAGCGCAAAAACGAGTTGGCTGGTTTTCAAAACCAGTTACTGGCAATTACCTTGTTATTATTCACCCTCCATGACAAAACCCATGCTGTTCATACTGCAGCCCCAAAGAAAATTTGCAGAAGCTGTGAAGCTGAGAACCCAAAATAGGCACCAGGAAGAGCAAGCAATCACTTCCCCCAGCTTTCATCCCATCGAGTCTCAGCCTCACGTCCACCTCAGTGGCATCGAGAGCAGTGCTGCACCATCACATGCATCTCCTGGAATGGATTCACATGTTAGGAGGTTGAGCTGACACAGAGTTGGAGTTATAATCTTGTGATATGACAGTACTCTTTCTTGACTAAAGCAAATGAATAATCAATCTCCTTGGCTGAAGACAGAGGTCATCCCTGACTCATGGAACTTTGGAGAGGTGAGCTCCGGATTCAATAATAGGGACACAGATGGCTCAAATAGCAAACTTTCAGGAAGCCTCTGTCACCTGCCGGGCACTGTGCCAGTTGCCCTACTAATTTTCATTCACTGCACTCCTCCTGACTACTCTATAAGACGATGCTGTAGTCACCCCCATTTCAGACAAGGGACTTGAGGCTCAGATGCACCTCTTCCTGATGGGCATCACCCTGTGGAAGGGAAGATTAAGAGTTAAGTAGAGTTGTCATGTGTCCAGAGAACCCGGGGTACATGCTGCTAAGAGTAAAGCCAGAAATGTGTCTCCGGTACACTGGCACAAAGGTCACATGACGTGAAGAGGTAGATGCCGCAGGACAGTCTTGTGGGAATAAATGGGTTGGATGTTGAGAGAGGTGACAACCCACTTTCAGTTTCCCTATTTCCTTTATCAGATTATTTTCAGCTCCCTTACAGGGAAGAAATTAGCCATTTGGTTCCATAGGAACCCTATGTCTTACGTTTCCTTAGCTAGCGTGACAATTCTCTTTTAATCTTTCATCTCACGGGGAAAATTATTAATACAAATGCCATATAGTCTTTCATCAAAAGAGCCAGGATGTCATTGTAAATGTTAGCTGGTGGTGTGTGTCATCCATCTCATTTAAGATGAGGAAGCTGAGTCAGAGAGAGGAAGTATGACTGGGGTTTGGTTAAAAGTAAATCACTGTGCTTCATTTCATCTGAAAATCACAGCAACGTAATAGGCCACATCTGCTATTCAAAGTCAAAGGAAAAGATGGAAGAAATATTCCCAAAATACATATTGGTATTACAGCTAAAGCCCTGTTCTAGTTCATGTGTAAAGGAGGCAAAGCTGACCAGCCCTCTAGCCTATGGAGTGTGTCTCCATTCACCACTCTCCTCCTCACTCTGACACTGAACTAGCTGCTTGGTCTTAGAAGATACATTCTCTCACCTTGAGCATTGGTTTTCTTCACCTCCCACCATCTGAAAAAATAAATAAAAAGATTATTGGACAAGAAGGCCCCTGAGGTCTGCTTAGCTTCTCTCTGTGTAGCTGAACCCCTTGCAGGCCTAATGCCAACAGCCACCTTCTTAGCCCAGCCAGCCTTCTTCTGTGGGCCCGCTCACGGGGCCTTGAACCCCAGTCTCAGTACTGGGCCTCCGTTTAATTGCACCAGACTGTATCTGGATTCCTGGCTTCACATTCCACTCCTTGCCACACTCCCTTTGCCTGGAGCCCACCTCACTGTCCTGGCTCTTAGGGAACTGCCGCCAGCCCAGGGTCTGGACTCTAACAACTGAGAACAGGGCCAAGCTATCTCGGAAGCCTCGTCAGGGCTACAGGATCTGTTGAAATAACCCCTTCTACATTCCTAGGATTAGTGACTTGTATCTTCTCTCTTTTGATCTTTGTCAGTCTTGCTGAGTTTATTCATCTTATTGATTTTTTTCAAAGAAACAGATTTTTGTTTTATTGACATTTTTCTATTGATTTTGTTTTTCATTACATTGATTTTGCTTTTATCTTTGTTATTTTCTTCTGGCTGCTTGCTTTGGCTTTATTTTGTTCTTTTTTAGTGTCGAGCTAGATACTTGGATTATTGGTTGGAGAACTTTTTTCCAATGTAAGCATTTATGGCTATATATTTCCCTCTTGGCACTATTCTAGCTGCGTCCCACATATTTTGATATGATGTTGTTTCATTTTCATTCAGTTCTATGTATTTTAAAATTTCCTTTGAAATCTGTCCTTTGTCCCATGGATTATTTATAGGCATGTGGCTTAATTTCCAAGTGTTTGGATATTTTCCTGCTGTCTTTCCTTATTGCTTTCTAATTTGAATCCATTGTGCTCAGACAACATACTCTGTATGATTCCAATTATTTTAAACTTGGTTAGATTTGCTTGTTTTATGGCTTGAGGAATGGTCTGTCTTGGTAGATGTTCCATGGGCACTTGAAAGAATGTTTATTCTGCTGTGGTTTCATGGAGGACTCTATGGATGTCTACTAGATTCTGTGGTTGATTATGTTGTTCAGTTTTGTATATCCTTCATGATTTTCAGCACAGTAGCCTATCAGTTGCTCAGAGTGGGCTGTGGAAATCTCCATCTATAATTGTGGATATATACAAGCATATCTGTACTTGTTTCTACTATAAGAATCAGTTCATATTACACACACATTGTTGCACCATGCTCTTCTCAGCCAGCGATGCCTCTTTTCCAATAAACCATAATAAAATTCTAATTCACTGTTTTAAATGTCTGTATGTTACTGAATGGTTTTGAATGCATCAGAACTTATAGCACCACTCTATTGTGGGACATTCACTTTGTTCTATGGGTGGCATTATTCCCAGTGATGATTCCACTGGCCTTCTTAATTGCAATTCTGAGTTTTGATGACAAAGGCTGATGGTTGGAAGTTCTCAATTGTTGACTGGCCTATAGTAGGAGGGTGGGAGGGCAGAGGTGAGTTTACACTGAGCCTTTAGATAAAAGGAAGTGTGACTCTGAAAATCATCTGCTTGTAGATTATAACAAATAAGCCATATAGAAAACCCTATCATCCTTTCTTGGAAAAAGGAGCAGCTGTATCTTAGACAAAGATGAATTTATCTCTGTCATGTAGGCATATGAACTAAGGTCCAAATTATTCTCAGGACAGGACAAAACTCTACAAATAGAATATACACCAACCCAAGCAACTCCACCAAATGCTTTACATGAGCAAAATCTCTTAAATGTAATTTACAAACTAAGACGTAAACAGGTAAGAGAATCCAGGATATCGTGAGATCAGGACTGTTGACTGAGTGAGAAATGTTTAGCTTGGAGAGGAGAAAGAGAGGGAAATATACCTCCAGCTCCCAGCCTCATGGAGGGAGGCTGTCTAGTGCAATCCAACAAGGACCAGCAATGGACTGGTCCCCCCACTGAACAGGCAGCATCCTGACTCCAAGGGGCTACAGCCCCTGTTACCGACAAATAGCAGCCAACATCTCAGCGTCCCTCTGACTGTGGCCGGTCTGCAGTGGAATGTCTTCCCCCCACCCCCGCTAGTCAAATGCCGTGCCCACTCCCACCTCCAAAGTGTCTCTCCCTCTGGTTCTCCTGCTTGAACGTCCTCCATCCCTCCACCTACCCAGATCTGGACAATCTTTCAGGACCCAGAAAAAAATCCCACACCCTCTGAGAAGCCTTTCTTGATAACTCCAGCCACCACCAATCTCTCACCATGCCATCAGCACCTTATTAAACATATTTTTTTCTTTCTTTTTAAAATGGAGCAGCTTTTCCTCCTCAACTGGATCACAAGTCCCTTTGGGAAAATCACCCTGTACCTCTGTCACAATCTACAATACCTTCCACAGGACAAGGTGAGTAACTGAGCCCTCAAAAAATACTTGTTGATACATTCATTTTCCCTCATTCTTTTTCATAAATCCACGTGCTTTAATTAAGGGTGGGGGCACGTGGAAGTGTGCAGGAGTTTAGCTTTCTGTTTGGAAACGTCCTGGTGACATTTGGCTATACAATATTTTCCCTTAATAATGCTTATTCATGGCTCTCATTAAAGTTGATTCTCTTACTGAAACGCTTCTGTAATTAGCTTTAAAGAAAAAGAGCAATAAAAACAGAATTCATGGGTCTGCTAATAAGGCTTCTCATCTATGGAACAGCCTGTAAAGACTTTGGGTGGGCTGTGTCATACATGCCAGTTCATGGAAAGAACAATCATCGAGGAATTTTTAAACAGAATGGAGTTCAAAATGTGCCTCTCTGAAGTTACATGCTTAATCACCAACCATATATAAATAGGCCCACAGGTCACCCTCCTCACCAGTCTCTTTTGTTCTGTCACATTCCCCAGTGTCCTACAGTCACCTTGATTCTTCCTTCTTCACATATGAAGTGTTTATCACTGGCTCTTTCCCCAGGGAAGTTTTGGGAAGAGCCAGCTGACCTCCTTTTCCACAATTCATGGCCTTCTATCACGAACACCTGTAAAGCCCCCTCTGGAGGATGATTTCCTTGAAAGCAGGGACCATTGAATTCATCTTGGGTTCTCAGGAGCCCCAGCAATAGGCATCCGGTAGGTTCCCACTTAGCATGGATTGAATCCATGAACACAAAGACACACCCACAGGGCCATGGAGATCCTAAGAAGTGATCATTAACTCTGCCTCATAAACTCTGCTGCTGAGTCTTGAAAGCTAAAAGAGAGTTATTTCAGGCCAAGATGGAGTGGACAGAAAGGGCCCAGAGCAGGAGAATTTGAGCTAAGGCCAGAGTTGCAACTGGACTGGGGAAAACAAGCTGTTTCATGTGGCTGAAATATTGGTGGTTGAGGGGCAAAAGATGAAGCTCAAGAGCTAAACTGAAGCCAAACCATGAAAGTTTGTGTGTCATAATAAGGCATTTGGATTGACTTGTACAAGGAAAGGCAAGCAACAGAGAGCTTTTAATTAGAAAGATGAGAGAGATTTCTTTTACAAAGATAAATGATTCACCACATTAATAGAAAAAAGGTGAAAAATCTATATTTATCTCAAATGCTGAAAACTAATTTAGAAGTTCACTTGGAAAACTATGGTTATAGGAAATGTTTATTAACTTGTAAAAGTGTATATACTAGTAAATGTCCTCCTTTATAATAAGTACAGAAGACTGACTTTGTAGCCAGAAGTGAGTCACCTTCAATGAATGGATAAAGAAGACGTGGCACATATATACAATGGAATATTACTCAGCCATAAAAAGAGATGAAATTGAGTTATTTGTAGTGAGGTGGATGGACCTAGAGTCTGTCATACAGAGAGTGAAGTAAGTCAGAAAGAGAAAAACAAATACTGTATGCTAACACATATATATGGAATCTAAAAAAAAAAAAGGTTCTGAAGAACCTAGGGGCAGGAAAGGAATAAAGACACAGACGTAGAGAATGTACTTAAGGACACAGAGGTAGAGAATGGACTAAGCACACAGGGAGGGGGAAGGGTAAGCTGGGACAAAGTGAGAGAGTGGCTTGGGCATGTATACACTACCAAACGTAAAATAGATACCTAGTGGGAAGCAGCTGCGTATAGTACAGGGACATCAGCTCAGTGCTTTGTGACCACCTAGAGGGGTGGGATAGGGAGGGTGGGAGGGAGACGCAAGAGGGAGGAGATATGGGGATATATGCACAGCAGATTCACTTTTTTATAAAGCAGAAACTAAAACACCGTTGTAAAACAATTATACTCCAATAAAGATGTTTAAAAAAATTAAAAATTTTAAAAATAAAAAAGTCACCTTCACCAATAGAATTGATTACTGTACTCTAGGTCCCATGAATGTAATAAGAAAAGATTAATATTAGCTAAAACTTACTGTACACACAGGCAAAAATATTTGCCCAAATGGAAAGATTCATGTAGAAGAATGTTCATTATTTTACAATCTGTGATAAACTGGAAACTATCTACATGTCTAACAATAGGGAACTGACTGAATAAGTATTACCACTTCCTTGTATATGAATATTAAGCAAATGCCAAAAAGAATGAAGCAGAATTATAGGTACTAATATTGAAAGATTTCCAAAGCATATTAAATGAAAAGAGCAAGTCACAGAACTATGTATGTAGAATACTTTGCTTTGTGAAACAGAAAAAAAAAAGATAGAAGAAAGGAAGAAAAAAAAGTGTGTATGTGTGTGTCTGGAAATATAAATAAGAAACAGGTGATGGTGATTACCTCTGAGAGGAAGAAAATTAGAAGGGAAAGCAGCTGAAGGGAAACTTTGAAACATCTAAGTAAGACCATATTATATTTTTTAGCCAATTTAAAAAGAAGAGGCTTTCCCAAAGCAATCATCTGAAGACCAGTTAGTTTATTGTAATAATCACAGAAAGAAATGGTGAAGGCATGAATCAGGACAAAAGGAAAGGAAAAGAAGATTTGAAACCCTGTTGAGCAGAAATGATAGTTTAGTGACTGAAAAGATGTAATGAGTTTAGGAAAAGGAGGTATTCAAGGATGGCGATGAGGTCTCGAGTTTGGGAAGCAGGTGAGCAGTGACACCATTAACTGAGCAACAGAACGTAGGTGGGAAAGGTCATGAATTCAGTTTGAGACCTGTTTCATTTAAGAGGCCATGAAACAGTGGATGGGTATGTTGCACGGTCAGTAAGCAATACAGACCTGGGCCCAATGTACACCACTGCCCTTTGACACATGACACTGGTCCAAGCCACCGTCACCCCTCCTAATTGTCTCCCAACTGCCTCTACTTTCATTTCTGCCTTTCCAATCTGTTCTCCACACAGAAGATAGAATAATCTTTCAGAAAATCTCCAATGGTTTCCCACTGCACTTGCCTGGTGCTGGCCACCTCCTGGGTACCCTCCCCCGACTCAATACACTAATTACATGGATACTGTCAGTTTCTATCTCCTCCTCCTAGAATGCAACACACACACACACACACACACACACACACACTCATGCACAAAAACATCTGCACACCAATCCCATCCATTTTCCTGGGTATCTAGGGCTCCACTTCCGTATCACCTCCTCAGAGAAGCCAATCTTGATTTCTGTATCCTCACTACCAATGTGATCTCCTAGTATTTTCTCTCATCTGTCTCTACTACTGGCACTGAAAGAGCAGGAAGCATGCTTATTTAATCACCTCTTTATCCCCAACTCCTAGCATAGGGCTACCCCAGAATGGCAATTCAATAAACACTAGTTGAATGAAATAATTGATTAGTATATTGATGGAGGAATAAATTAATAAGTAGAGGGTAAGATTGTTCACAAATAATCAGAAATAAGAAAAAATAAAGAGGAACCTGCACAACAGATACCGGAAGTCTGGGAGAAAGTTTGTGAGGTGACAGCACCAGGTGAAAAGGAGTTTTTGATTTTATAATTAAGGGGTCACCAAGGAACCTTTTCCAGACACTGTCCGCAGATCAGGAGAAGCCAACTGTCTCATGTTGGTGTGAATAAGATGAGAGGAGGTGAAATGAGGAAAGAGGGGGTGGGAGAGGGAAGAAGGGATGCTTGGAGGTGAAGCTGTTTTAGGTACAAGAAGCCTAAGGACGAGGTCCACAAAAATAAGTTATATTTTTTTAAAGGTAATACTCAAAACTCACCACTTGCTAATCACTGTGTGACATGTTACTATGGTCCACACCCTTGAAGTTAAGACTCTGCAAAGCTGTGTTACTGCACATCCTTTCCCACCTCCCAGTGGCAGCAGGGTATAACTATTTATACCACAGGAATTGGCAAACCCTATAAATCATGACATTTTTGTCCGCAAAGCCAGGTGTTAACATTTCCCAGCATACCCCTGCCCTGGGAGCCTTAACCAACAGATAGCACAGGAATGAGGGTTGGGGCAGGGGGAGGCGGGGGGTATTTGCAATAAAAGGACAGGAGTTTGTGGGCCACACTGGAACATCAGAATCCCCCCTCCTGGCCATCATTTGATGACTTTTATTTTCTTCTCCCACGTGAGTAAATAAGTCTCTCTGCAAACAAGGTTATTATCTATTACAGGAGTTGCTACTTCCAGCGAAAAAAATCACAGCTCAGTCCTTTAGATCGTGCAGCCACCGCCGCCTCACAAATAATCATCCATAAAATAGCAGTGTCTCCAGCTCAGAGACCAGGAGGAGAGTCTGGAGGGGGGCGGTCCTGAAGGAGTGAGACCAGTGGGACCAGTGAACTTGTTACGACCTCTGGTGATGACGTTAGGTGTGACACCATCATTCATCAGGTGCAGGAGGCCGTTCCAGCCTCCATTCTGGGCAAGTATACAAACCACAGACACACACTATTACCACTGGTCCTATAAAGACCTATTTCACAGCTCTTCTGGTGAGCAGGGGTCATAGTTCATCTGTCTCATATTCCAGGACCTTAGTTTGAGGGTTAGGCTTGAGGAATTTTTAAAGGTATCTCCATTTGGTGCCCACAGAATGGTAAAGAAACCTGAGCCTCCTCCAGGTGGGTTATTTTGTCATTTCTTACCCTCATCTCCATTCTTCCAGAGAATATGAATCTCCTTAAGTGTTTGAATCAGCTAGTGGCCACTCTAGATGAGACTCCAAAAGTTTGTGTACAGCCTGTGATGGTAAATTTCATGTGTTAACTTGGCTAGGCCACTGGGTGCCCAGATACGTGATCAAAGATGATTCTGGGTGTTTCCGTGAGGGTGTTTTTGGATGACTTTAGCATTTAAATGGCTGGACTGAGTAAAGCAGACTGCTCTCCCTAATGTGGGAGGGCCTCATCGAATCAACTGAAGGCCTGATAGAACAAAAGACTGACCTTCCTGGGAAGAGAGGGAATTCCTCCTACCTGATGGCCTTCAAGCTGGGATAATGGCTTTTTCCTGCCTTTGGACTCAAACTGAAACACTGGCTCTTCCTGGGTCTCAAGCCTGCTGACTCACCCTGCAGACTTCTCAGCCTCCATATCACATGCAACAATGCCTCATCACAAATCTCCCTCTATACATATGCACATTCTATTGGTCCTCTTTCTCTGGAGACCCTGGACTAATCCACTACTATAAAAAGTTTGGGAGGAAACCTGTTCCTAAAAGGATCATCTGGTTGCTAGAGGAGAACCCACCCGGGCCAGGAGGTAGGGTGGTCCAGGGGAACCTGAGCAGGGTGGGTGTGGAGGTACAGCTTCCACCCCATTCCCTGGGGGTGCCCATCAGAGGCGTCTCCTGAATTCCAATATCACCACCTCTGAAGGAGAAATCACAGAGGCTGGCCCACCTCCTCTGCCTCGGGGACCACAGAGTCGAATGCAGGGATGTTCCAGTGCCTGTGACCCTGACCACGCTCTGCCAGACTTGGAACCGCTACTAAGCCTAATCCTGCAACTCACTCATCAGAACCTTGAGTTCTGTCAGTGCTAATGTGGGAGCCCCCCAGCTCTGCAGGATTCAGGAAGCGGGGGAGGGGTGCCTATGGCTGTGAGCTGACATCAGAAGAAGCTGGCTACCGGATACCTTTTAGATCATTTCTCTTTTTTTTATGTTGATATGTTTTGTATGTTGTATGTATGTTTGAAAATTTCCACAGCAAACGTCTACATTTTATAAAGAAAGGTTTACAAAAGAACCAGGTGAGTGACATCACAAGAGTGACATCTCTGCTGCCAGCAAGAGAAGGTGGCCGTTCAGTCTCTGCCTTTCGAGTCCATGACCGTGTTTCTCTGGGGGCCCTGGGGCCCATCTGAAGACAGGTCCCAGCCTCCAGAGGCCTTTCTCTGCCTGTCCCTCTCTCTCATCATTCCTGCCTTTTAGAAATAATTCAGTGTTGGCGGAAGCAGGCCGTGGGGACTTCTGCTTGAACAGGCCTCTGCTCGGGAAGATCAGAGGGTCCAAACTGAGGTCCAGGGGGAAAGGAAGTGAGATGGACGTGCCAAATCCTAGGAGGTAAAGGGCTCTTCAGGATCCAACATGGTGCAGCCCAGTGGTTGAGCAGGACCGAGATGCGTGCATACACTGCATCCACCTCCAGGAGGACTGATGTGTCGTGAAAGGGGCTGGCTCTTCCACACAAAGAACACTCAAAACAGTTATGTTTTCATTGTTTTCTCCCAAGAGGTAAAAGCATTGTTGGAGACTCCCTCTTTGGGGGAAAGCATAAGGGACTCCGATTTTATAGTGTTTCTGCTGAAAACCAGGCTAGGGCTAGTTTTCCATTCACAGAGCTAGAACTGTGTTGTGGTTTCTCAAGATGTTTTTAAACAGAAGGTTTCTATATGGGCAAATGGTATTAGAAATGCTGAATATTTGCAAAGCAAAAAGCAACAGGATTGAACCTGGTCTGTCGGTCCCTCTAGAATGCCAAACAATTATATTTAATGGAATTTGATAAAATAAAGTTTGTCAGAAGGATCCTAGCAGAGAGCACTACTGGTGTGATGCTGGGTGAAAATCAAGTTCCACTGAGTTTGCAGGTTTGGTACAGGTTTAAATTCTTAAAATTTGCAAAGAAATCTTTGCTGCTTTTTCTGCCCATTCAATAGACAGAAGTGAGGAAATGCTCTTCTGAGGGGCCTTCACTTCAGGAAACTACACATTTCAAATGACACACGAGGATGGCTTCAGGTCTAAAGTAAGCAGCCAGCGTTGGGAATTCCCTGGCGGTCCAGTGGTTAAAACTCCACGTTTCCACTGCAGGGGGCGCTGGTTCGATCCCTGGTGGGGGAAGTAAGATCCCACATGCTGTGGCCAATAAATAAATAAATATAATATAATAATAAATAAAGTAAGCAGCATCGTAACAACAAGCACATTCTTTCTCAGAAAGCCTTGGCTTTGAGGGGTTTCAGATATTCTGATGCTGCTGGGCATCAGAACACCAGTGAAAAGGTGAGGCTCCAGCCCCTCAGCTCTCCCTTCTCTGCAGCTTCTCTTCAGAAGCTTCTCTTCTGGCATCGAGGTTTCCCTACAGCTCCCGCAGGAGACGAGATCATGGCTAGAAACCCAGATCTCCGCTGGAAGGTGGTGGAACTTGCCAGACCTTCCTTGTCGAGAGGCAAGGCAAGTCTGAGCCCAGAATCCGAGGGCCAAAGACCATGGATGCCCTGAGCTATCATCATCTGCCAGAGCAAGAGCAGAGGCTGATCCGAGCCTGAGGCACCGCACAGAGTCAAGAGGATTCAAGGGGATGCCAGCTGCCCAGGAAAAGCAGCAACTGGTCCTCTCCTCCCAGGCATATCAGGGGTGCACACGGCACCTTCTGCCCACCAAGGTGAAGAACACAGCATTGCCTGAACCATGGAAACTCAGGCTTTGGCCTGGCATCTTGCTGGAATCCAGTGGGTCTCATGGAGATTCCTGGCCCCCCCCAACCCTCCAAGTTTAACTAGTGCCGTTCTGTTTGTTTGAGGGAAACCTCGCCATTCCTAGTGCTGGGAGGCACAGACTGACACACAGCAGCATGCCACCCTGGTGCGGGGGAGGGAAGAGGCAAAACCACATGGGGACAGAATGATTTGTTGTTTCTTTACCTCAACTGAAAATCAATACTTATGAATTTGCAGTACCGAAAGTAACTTGTAAGATTATTGTATGATTGAACACCCACACACACACCCCCCCCCATGGTCAGCGTCCATCCTGTTGTGCACTTACACACACACACACACACACACACACAGAGTTAACATCCACCTACTCAGTAGGCCATTCTTACACTTAATGCCTCCCACCATAAAGACAATCTTTATCCACTGCATATTGTGGATTTTTTATGCTAAAATTCTAATTTTTTTCTTGTCCTTTACCCAGGAAATATGCACAACTGATCATTTCTTTCCATTTCATCTGAAACTATCTTATTTCTTTTTTTTAATAACATCTTTATTGGAATATAGCTGCTTTACAATGGTGTGTTAGTTTCTGCTGTATAACAAAGTGAATCAGCTCTACGTATACATATAATCTCCATATCCCCTCCTTCTTGCGTCTCCCTCCCACCCTCCCTATCCCACCCCTCTAGGTGGTCGCAAAGCACCGAGCTGATCTCCCTGTGCTACGCGGCCGCTTCCCACTAGCTATCTATTTTATGTTTGGTAGTGTATATATGTCCCTGCCACTCTCTCACTTCGTCCCAGCATACCCTACCACCTCCCCGTGTCCTCAAGTCCATTCTCTACGTCTGTGTCTTTACCCCTGTCCTGCCCCTAGGTTCTTCAGAACCATTTTTTTCTTAGATTCCATATATATGTGTTAGCATATGGTATTTGTTTTTCTCTTTCTGACTTACTTCACTCTGTATGACAGACTCTAGGTCCATCCACCTCACTACAGATAACTCAATTTCGTTTCTTTTTATGGCTGAGTAATATTCCATTGTATATATGTGCCACATCTTCTTTAT
>NC_041222.1:86503064-86527847 GCF_002837175.3 Physeter macrocephalus
TCCATATATATGTGTTAGCATATGGTATTTGTTTTTCTCTTTCTGACTTACTTCACTCTGTATGACAGACTCTAGGTCCATCCACCTCACTACAGATAACTCAATTTCGTGAACCCATCTTATTTCTAAATTAAGTAATTCCATTTAACTGCATTTGTCCTTGGGCATTTTCATTTAAAATGCTGAATCCTCATTGCGCTTCTCTCTGAACCCCACAAAACTTTCTGGGCAGCAGCACCATGGGGTCTGGCCCTGGCCCGGAGAAGCACACCCTGATACCGCGGTGCAGCCCAGAAGCCCCGTTCTTCCAGGTGCATGAGGTGCAGGAGAAAGGAAGTGCCCCAGCCATGACACCGCCTCCTCCCCCATGCCACAGGAGCCTGGCTGAACACAACCCACCCTCTACTTCCTGCGGCCCCATGTAAAGGTCCAGAGAGGCGGGCTGACCTCTTGAGCTCCACACTCGGAGGTGGCCAAGTGGATCTGGGGTCCCAGCGTCCAGGCGCCCCCCCAGACCCTCCAAGTCCAGGCCACGTCCCTGCTGGGAGACACGACAACCAAGCAAGGGGCTGCAGGCTTCACACACCCTTCAGGATGGGCCTGTTGGCTGGAAAGCTAGCCTCTTACATGTTTTACACGTTTGCTGCCCAAGCGTCCCATTACCACTACTTTGCTTCAATGATATTTATCATGTATTCCCAAAAACTTGACATATATTCAAAGATATAACAGAGTGGTAGTGTAGAAGAGCAAGAAGTCTACTCTTTGTGAGATTAAAGTTTCATCAGACGCTTATCTTTCGGAATTATTTTCTCTTAAACATGAATATAAAAGTGATGAATGAAATAATCAGGTATTTCTGGAAATAAAACATTTACTATTTTCTAACGACCCTGTCCAAAGTCATTACAAGTTGTCTAGTGTATGTGTATGTGTGTGTGTGTGTGTGTGTGTGTGGTGTATGTGTGATGTGGTGTGTGTGTGTGTGTATATGTGGGGGGACAGAGTATGTATGTGTGTGTGTGTGTGTGTGTGTGGTGTATGTGTGATGTGGTGTGTGTGTGTATATGTGGGGGGACAGAGTATGTATGTGTGTGTGTGTGTGTGTGTGTGGTGTATGTGTGATGTGGTGTGTGTGTGTGTATATGTGGGGGGACAGGGTATGTATGTGTGGTGTGTGTGGTGTGGGGTATGGATGTTTGTATGTGTGGTGTATGTGTGATGTAGTGTATATGTGCACGCACACATTTAATGCATCTGTTATACCTGTGTCACATAAAAAAAGAGATGTCCAGATCAAATTAGTAATTTTGTCTATTAATCTCAAAAGAGTTTCTTAAACTGTTTTTCAAACGATTTAGACAATTTACATGTAAGCCACCCATTTATGAGATTTTTCAACAATTTTAAGAAAAAATCAACTTTTAAAGTTGTATTCTACATCAAGGAACAATTTTTTAATCTAGAACTAAAACAAAATTCAATCAATCTCACCATAATGATATATCATGGCTATACTTGAAATAGCTTTGTTGATGACAGTTTAATATGACCTTAGCTCACAGTTATCAAAAGAACACAATGTTAAGAAACAAAGTTTAGATATTTTTGCTAAGAAAAAGATTTAAAATATTTTTAAAGACAGTGAAAAAAATACCAACTGAGAATAAATTTTAGACTACAGTTAATAAAGACCATCTATAAAAAGCAATAGGGCTTCCCTGGTGGCGCAGTGGTTGGGAGTCCGCCTGCCGATGTAGGGGATACGGGTTCGTGCCCCGGTCCGGGAGGATCCCACATGCCGCAGAGCGGCTGGGCCCGTGAGCCGTGGCCGCTGGGCCTGAGCGTCCGGAGCCTGTGCTCCGCAACGGGAGAGGCCACAACAGTGAGAGGCCCGCGTAACGCAAAAAAAAAAAAAAAAAAAAAAAGCAATAGAACATTTATTAATAAAATGAATAATTTATACCACCCTAAATATTATCAGATTCGCAACTGGGAGAAACAAAATATTTTTTAAAGAGCTCTTTGTAAAAACAAGTCTTCATTCCAAAAGAAAAACAATCCAGCATACCAGGAAATAATTCAGTAGTTCTCTGTTAACATCTCCTGTAAACAGCTCGTATCATAGAGCTATTGTCAGTAAAGATATAGCACTCTTTGCAGACCAAAACCTCAGCTGTCTGACGCAGGCATCACGGGATTTACGGACACATAACCTACTTTCTCACTGTGTTGCTGGTGATCAGCGAACACTTGGGCCTCTTGATTCTTGCCATGGGCACTCAGGTCAGTCCTAAATGTGGTCACTTTTATCCTGTTTTGAGTCTGTGGCGTGACGTGCTGTAAAGAGAGCCCTTGTTTGGGGGAACCCCCCCAGGGCTGCCAGCTAACCCAGGTACCTCCCACACAGTATTGCCTTCCGCTGCCGGGGGGCGGGCGGTGTCAAGGCTGAACCTCAAGACCACGCTTGTCTTCAAATGGCTCCTCCACCTCAGCCAGTGCCTATTTTGAAGAACTGACTCCCAAATGTTCATGTCTATCTTCCCTCCTAAACTGTTCTCTCTGTGGTCTGCAGGTGGAACACCCAAATAGAGCCTTTGGGACCTGCTAAAGACTCTTATCAGCCCCCATGGGCACTCAGGCTCCTCGCCAGCTTGGACTTTTAGGCAATAGAATTTGAGAGCGGGCAGCAGCGTAATCAACTCTTGTCTGTATTTCTCTAGGCCTTTCAAGTTCAAATTTAAAATAGTTTTAAAATAGAATTGTAATGAAAATATTCATTGCTCTTTGCTGTTATGATTTTCCTGTCTTGTCTATAAAGGGCATATTTTCTTGTTCTTTCCCTTTTGTGTCACCAAAAGAAAAGACCCAGTGTCAGGCATACTTAGGCAGGTACAAAGGTGCTGCCAGTGGGGTCTCCTGATGTAAATAAATACAAACCTGGAGGCTGCCTGGACTCTTCCTCATCTGCATAACCTCATGCTGCTATTAAAAGCAGACTCAAGAGATGGCATGAAGGACAAATTAAACATGCTCTGAGCTTGGAATTCTACTGCTGCTCAGGTACTTCTATTTTTAAATTTTAAATCCTTCATTAATTAATATTACATCCTGCTGTTCAAATAGTTCGATGTTTCCTAATTGATCAAAACCAGCCAGACTTCGGGATTTTACAATTTCCACTTTCATGGAAGTAGATTATGTTAAAATATTTTTGAAGAATAAATCTGTGTGCAATATCTTAATATTGTCTGTAGGTAGGTATTTCTATGAGGCAGGAAATCTATAATTATACAGCAGATGAATCTTCCAGGAAACTGGAAAACATTTTGGGGTTTTCCTTAATTTAGAAATACATTTAAATCAAAGAGAATAAGAAGTTCTTTCCCAAACCCTAAGCCTTTAGATTTTGCAGCTGACTTACAGGCATGTTATAAAGATTGCCCCTTTCTATCTACCAGAGATCTTTTAAAGTAAGGATACCAATAAAACTGTTTACAAGTCAGCAAATAATACCAAATTAATTTTTTTTCAGTTTTGTGATCTTTCAAGAGAATAAGTTCATGGTTCTAAATTCAACATGGGCAATTCAGAAATGCGCACCAACAGAGGGCCACGTGATATTGTGAATCAAACGTGCACAGAAGAAATTGTCTTTTAGCGTCTGGTCTCCTTTGCTGTGTGATTTCAAACTTCTCCAGGGAAGACTGAACTTCCTATGTTGCCGCCATTCACCAACCAAGATGGACCAGACCACAGCAAGGGGCACTGACTGGCCATGCTATATGCCCCCAGGTCACTACAATCTCATGGCACAACAATGTGACCTGAAATCCAGAAGGCTCTGGGCAGACCCAGCCTTCGGCCTATTTGAATGTTGCTGCTACTGCTGCAGGGTGTGTCACAACCTAATGGCCCAGCAGAGCAGACTAGTTTTAGTTGCTCATCATCCTTCAGCCACAACTGACATTTAGAACTGGATGTCTGCCTTCATCCTTCAAAAAGCAAGAGTAAAGCCCTAAGCAAAGTGAATGATTTCTTTTTTTTAAGGAAAACTTTAAAGGCGTAAGTTTGAAAATTCTCCCTCCATTTGGAAACTACCCTCTTATGTTCAACACGACAGGTATAAAAAGCTTTGCCAACATCCGTCTATTTCAAACGTAGGCTGTTTTTTTCTTTAGATAGCAATTATACTAATATGCCACGTAATATACTCTGGCATCACCTCTTCACCTCAGAGGTGTCAGGGATTTTTGTTTGGTTTTGTTTTTTCTTTTTTTCTTTTTGCTTTTGGCTCCTGGTTATATAATTTAAAGAAGAAATACAAGAAGAATATTCTTTTTCTTTTACAATAAACTCAACCTGCTGTGCATACTTTATGCTGATCTTCATGCCTTTTGTAAAATATATTATTAATCCATTTTCAGAAGGTAAGAATGAAGATGAAATTAAAAAGCAGCTTCAAAAGGAGAAAAGGCTCATGTTTAATACTAATGATCACATTCCTTTGTCGGTACTTTTTAGATAGTTAAAGATAACCCACAAAGTTAACTGTTTCCTTTAATATTTGGTTCCAAATTACCAAGCTACAACATTTTCCCTGGGGATGTGATCTGTAGAATTTTTAAACTGGATCTGTAGCCAGTATGTACTGACTAGATGGCCTGCAGGTTTCTCAATGTGGTTGACAACACTGTGGAGACAGAGTTTGAGTCTCATTTCTTTTCAAACAAAAAGCCATGCCTTGGAGTGACCAGTCTGAAATTACGTAGTTTTGACCCCTTCCCCCTGTCTGTAGGCTATCTGCCCAGCTGGAGAGCGCTGTGGTGGCTCTCTACTGCCCGGCAGCCAGGAGGACATGATAAGCATGTGGCAGGCCAGTTGAATGCGGCTGAGTATTTGTTCTTTAAATATCATAGAATACTTGCATAAGGGAAGAATTTTGTGGACTACATCCGGCGTGATTGTATAATTCCTTGTGTTGGAGGAAAAAAATCTCCTTTCCAGCCTGTGGCTCAGCTCTCTTTAGCCTATTTAAATGGAAGACTACAGTCCCCAAGGAAAAACAGTCCCAAATTCTCCTTCTGCTACTGTTAACCAACACAGTTAGGTCTGGAATGAAAGGCAGACACTAAAGAAAACCTTGCTGGGTAAGAAAGTATGGCCCATCTTGTATAAAGCAAGGACAGCACTTGGCCTGCACTGCAAGGAGCTGGAAATTCTTGCTGTGGCAGAAATGAAACCACCTACCCTGCCGCCTGGGGCAAACACAGCAGAAGTAGTGACACCACCTGCCTTTCTCATCGCAGGGGCTGCCCAGTTCCCCCAAGTATGTTCACTGTACCCTAGGTAGGCCTGATGCACAGTTTCCAAGGACAGTGGTCCATGCCGAGAGGGGTACTGGCCGGACACATGGCAAAGCGAGGTGGCAAAGGCATGCCAAAGGAGAGGAGCCAAGGGAAACCAGGACAGAGTGAGGTCACCGATTTCAAACCATCTCCCAATGGATGCGCAACGGGCGCTTTTGCTGTGCCGGGTCCCCGCAGCCAGGCGAGCTGACTGCGAAGGAGTGCGCACCTCCCGGCCTCCAAGGCGACCCACTGTGCCGGACGCCCCTTCGCCCGGGCTTTCCCACCCAGCAGCCCGCGCCCGCACCCACCTTGACGACGTAGGTGACTCCGGCCCCCAGCACCTGGTCGCTAGCGTGCGGGGCGCGGGGCGGCGGCTCGTCGCCGGGTCGGCCCTTCCTGGCGGCGCGCATGGCCGGGGCGCGGGGGCCGGGGGGCGCGCTGCCGTCCGGGGCGGCCAGGCTGGGAGCGCTACAGCTGCCCGAGAGCCGCGCGCCCGCCCGCTCTCTGGCCGCCGACAGGCCGCGGAGGCCCGAGCTGGAGAGTTTCAGGTGGGACACCTTGTGGAGCAGGTGGCCCAGGCTGCCCGGCCCATCGTCGGGCGCCCTGCGCAGCGCGTCTCCGGACACCAGGTAGGGGGCCGCCGCCGGGGCCGCGCGCGCCGCCGAGACCTTGCCACCGCCGCTCACCGACAGGTTGTGCAGAAGGTCATCGACCGATGTCACCGAGTCATTCCTGAAGCGATTGTACTTGGTGCGTGGAAGCATGCCCCTCCGAGGGCTCGCCGCATCCGCCCGGGCGCTGCAGGTGCCGGCCCCGGCGCGGGCTGCCGCGCATAGCAGGCGAGCCGCGGTCCCCGGGGCGGGACGGAGCGGCCGGGACAGCCGGCTGGGGGGGCGCGAGCAGCGGCGCCGGTCTACCACCGCTAACACCCCGCACGGCCGCGGCCGCGCAGCCCCGGCCCCGGACTCGGCTGCTGAGGGCGGCACGTTTGCTTTGCAAAAGTCATAGTTTCCTCTGATGAGCGCCCAGCTGCTTGGGGCTGCTCACAGCAAAAGCATGACTCACTCCGAGAGGAGACCCTTCTCAACAAAGGCTCGGTGAGCACTGCAAATCACTTCCTGTAGCAAAAAAAAAAAAAAGAAAAAAAGAAGAAAAAACCACATACACCCACTGACAGCACACTAGAGCCAATCAATTCTCAAATTTCCTTCCTCTACCTTTCCAGATATTTCCTTCCATCCTTTGGTTTTTCACCTCCCCATCCCCCGACCCCCCTCAGCATTTGTGCCAGAGGTAAATCCAGTTCCTTCAGATGATCAGATGAACTTTCTGAAAACCATTATTCTATGCTAGGGTTTTTTTTTTCTTCCCTGTTCAGCCCATCTGTGTGAGCCTGGAAAAGTGTCTGACGGCGCAGCGTTAAAATGTGACGAAGGATTTTTAAGAATAAGATCTTCAGCGGATCCTCATGAATTCTGATTTGGAAAGCAGCAGGAATTGTTAAATAGCCAAAAAAAAAAAAAGAAAAAAAGAAGAAAAAACCACATACACCCACTGACAGCACACTAGAGCCAATCAATTCTCAAATTTCCTTTCTCTACCTTTCCAGATATTTCCTTCCAACCTTTGGTTTTTCACCTCCCCATCCCCCGACCCCCCTCAGCATTTGTGCCAGAGGTAAATCCAGTTCCTTCAGATGATCAGATGAACTTTCTGAAAACCATTATTCTATGCTAGGGTTTTTTTTTTCTTCCCTGTTCAGCCCATCTGTGTGAGCCTGGAAAAGTGTCTGACGGCGCAGCGTTAAAATGTGACGAAGGATTTTTAAGAATAAGATCTTCAGCGGATCCTCATGAATTCTGATTTGGAAAGCAGCAGGAATTGTTAAATAGCCAAAAAAAAAAAAAAAAGGAAGAAGAAGAAGAAGGGGAAATAGTCACTCCCAGGTGAACATAAAATACCAATTTCCAGGGTATTTTTTTCTTTTCAAATCAACAGAGCAGCCATGACAAGTGCCTTTGTGGCAATGCAGTTCCTCAAAAAAAAAAAAAAAAAAAAAAAAATTTCTGCATAGGAACTTCTGCCCAGAGCCAGTGAGGGTCTCTTCCCTGCTAATTTACAACAGTCTTTCTCAGCCAGGGTTAAGTTGAAAACCTACTTCCGAAAAAGAAGAGTGCTTCTTTGATGAATGGCAACAAGCTCCAGAAATCCATTCCAAAAAGGGGGCTGTGCTTGAAGCTTTATTCCAACTGAATCTGCTCAAGCTCTGGAAAAACGCCTAAAAACGCTACAAATACATTTCAATATCCCTTTAGTTGCTGCTTGCAACCCTGCAGTAAGGACGAAAAAAAAAAATGCAGCTGCTCTCATTACACATCAAATCCGCAGAAAAATGCCTTATCTTCAGGAGTCAGACACGGGCTGCAAGTGAAAAACACAGGCCTCCTTCCTGTCAGGCAGAACAGAGCATTGCCCCCCCACCCCCAGAAGGTCTGCGGAGGCGCAAACCCACTGACCCCTGTCACCATGGGCTCTGCCGGTCTTCACTGTCTATTGAGAGAAGCTGCCGACACAGTGAAACGCTCCCTGTCCAAGTTTCCCGGCTACTTCTGTGCAGAAAATGAATTTACCTCTAGCATGTTATCAGGTCACCCTGAGCCTTCTCACACCCACGACTAGACATGTGACACTTGAGGCACCGAGCCTTGAAGAGCTTTATGGAACAAGGTGTAAGGAGTGCCCCTGATGGCGGGCCAGGTGAGGCCCGCTGCGGGGAAGCAGGAGCGCAGAGTAGCGGCGGCCCCCCTCCCAGGGCTGCAGGCCTAGCCGAGCAGCCGCATGGCACTCATCTTTTTCCTTCCCCTTGCTGGCATAGCAACAGCAAATGCACACCCCAGAGATGATGGTGATGGTTCTCCAAGTCCCCCCAAATCTAAAGCAAAACTGCCCTATCATTCCCAAACCGTGATCTTCATTAGAAGCAGACAAAAACAGCAAAATGTGAATGAAATGCTGTTTGTGTGAATGAAAGGGCTAGCGAGCGAGCCAGCGTTTCTGTGAATGAAGCAGGGCCTTGCAGCCGGCGCCAGGCAATCCCCTGGTTCCAGCGGACTCAGCCAATCAGCATCCGCCCTGATGACTCATTCAACAAAAGCTTGCTCAATAGTGGAAGATTCCATTTCAATCAAAGGCGGGATCTTTCATCCAACGGCAGTGTGGGAAAAAAAAAAAAAAAAGCCAGCCTGATTACAAAGATGCAGGGAGGAAGGAGACCGCTGTTAGGAAGAGAGGAAAAACTAGTTTTTCCAAGGAAATTCAAGAACCATTGGATAGGTATGAGTGTGAACAGGATTGCCCTCTTGGAAGTGAGCTGTGCCCTAAAACTTTCATTCAGCCATTCATTTACATCAAGGAGCAACCATGAATGTGCCATTCTGTTCAGCATTTATTATGAATGTACAGTGAATGCACATTCAAACCTAGGCTCCTCGCCCTTGGTTCTTTTTGTGAAAGGAGTATAGAACAGGCATGCACGTTCTGAGTCTCCAAGGAGGAAAAAAAAAAACCAAAAGCTACACGGTTAACCCTTTAGCCAACAGGAGACTTTTATTTCTTTTGTTATGATGAAGCAAGTAAAGGGAAATTGACCATTTTAAAATGTAAATAACAATATAAATTTACCACATGTAAGAAGATACATAATCTAAGAGAGTGATTAGTATTTTAAGAATGCAATAGTACAGTAAAACCTCACTTATCAGGAAGATGGTATCAGCATCTTGGAACGTAGGAGAAAAGCAGAAAGACAATCCCAAAGACTTCTTAGCACCAAAATAGAAGCTGCAAGCCCGCCAAGAAGCGCTCCCCACCCCCCGCCCCCTCTGGACTGCCTTGTGGGCCCTCACTGGGGGCTATTACTGCTTATTTTAGATATTATCCCAAAAGCCCAAATATTGAGTTTATCAGCCTGTGACTACATAAAGATGGATGATGGATGAAATTTTCATAGTCTGGTGACACAGACAAAAACAGAAAAAAAGGAAACCATTATTAAGTCAGCCTCAAGAAAGCCAGGCAGCCTTTCCAGAATATTTCAGTTTTTCTTTTTAAATCTATTCATTTAAAAGCATATTGATTTTCTATTGCTGCCATAACCACAAAATCAGTGGTTTAAAACAACACAAATTTGTTATCTCCTGGTGCTGTATGTCAGAAGTCCAAAATGGCTTACATGGGGATAAAGTCAAGATGTGGGCAAGGCTCGTGCCTTTTGAAGTTTCTGGAGAAGAATCCTTCTCCTTGCCTTCTCCTGCTTCTAGAGACTGTCCACACAGGTATTCCTGAGGATGGGCCATAAGCTGGGCCCTGGGGAGTGTGGCTTTACCCCATAGAAGGTTTCTTTCTACCAAGAGAGGCAGAAAATGGAAAATTAATATTATAATGCAGTATGCTATGTAAATGTTTTAATATGTGTGAGATACAAAAAAAACTATCCAGAGGGGACCATGCTGAGCTTGGCTTAAGGATGTCAGGGGTGACTTCAGTGGGGAGATGACCCCCAAGCAGAGTTTTGAGGGACTGCTGGGATCTTCCAGGTGGGCTGAGGGGGAAAGGTACTTTGGGAGGAGATGCTGTGTGGGGAACAGCTCAAAGCTTGAGCGGGCTCAGGATTTCCAGAATCCTCTGTAGACTGGTTGGGCCGATGTGGAGTGTTGGGAAGCCAGGCCACTAAGAGGGCTGGACCTGGAGGGTCTAGGAATATCCGGTAACTTCCTCAAGATGCTCAAGCAGACCTGCAGTGGCTTGAGAGGGGTGACACAGTCAGGTTTGCATTCTATGTGGACACCCTGACAGCGATGCAGGGTGGCTCTGGGGAGTTGTTCACAGATGGGGTCTTAAAGGAAGGCCAGAACAGTGGTCTGGAAAGGAGACAGTAAAACGACCTGGATGACAAGGATGGGTGAGGGAAAGTGGGGCAGGTTGGCTTGTCTGGAGGCAAAGTTGAGATGGAGTTTGGGGGTGCTGCAAGATGCGTTAGGGACCAACCTCCATGGAAGGCAGGAGGACGCTGCAGGATTGGGCCGGGGGAGAAGTGCGGCTTTGTGAAGCCACATATGCCCCAGCCTAGTGGCCCCCCCACTGAGGGTCCCCTAGGGTCTGCAGGGCCCCTCTCGCCCCCTCACTCCTCACTCCCTCAACTGCCCCAGGAGTAATGGCCTCCAGCCAAGCAGCCTCTGCAGCTGAGCCCTTGAAGGAGTGGGCAGTGGAAACTACCTGCTCACCACAGCCTGGCAGCAGGGCAGGAGCCGGCTGTGGAGGAGTCTGATCAGGGGCCGCTGCATCTCCCCTGGAGAGGAATGCAGAGCAAAGGCTATAATTCTGACTTGGATGGTGAGCCTGAGTGAGTCTCATCCGTTAAGATAAAGAGCACAGGTGGCTGAGGAAAAGGTAAGGGCTCGGTTCTGAATGCATGTGAGTAGTGGCGCTTCCATGGAGAGCTGTCCAGAGCTGAGGAACAGTCAGGGCTGGAGGTTGAAACTTAAAAGTCATAGGCGCGCAGGTAATGTTGAGTCTCCGGAGACTGGTGCAAACTTAGGCAGGAAGAACAAAAAGAAGGGATTCCCAAGGAAATGCCAGACTTCCCGCATGGGAGCTGAGAAAAAATGATCAGGAG
Organism: Physeter macrocephalus; assembly: GCF_002837175.3. NCBI lineage: Eukaryota > Metazoa > Chordata > Mammalia > Artiodactyla > Physeteridae > Physeter > Physeter macrocephalus. The sequence continues at coordinate 86,514,090 of NC_041222.1, forward strand.
GTGGAGGACACATACGGAAACCTAATTTGATGGATGCCATGTGTCTTAGTTGGGATTGCTGTAACAAAATACCATAGACTGGGCAGCTTTAATAATAAACATTTATTTCTCACAGTTGTGGGAGCTGATCGACTCTCCAGAAGATTTGTATCTGGTGAGGACCCACTTCCTGATTCATAGAGTGCCACCCTGAGTCCTCACATGGTGGAAGGGGCAAAGGAGTTCTCTGAGGTGTCTTTTATAAAAACACTAATCCCACTCATAAGGGCTCCACCCTCATGACCTACTCACCTCCCAAACCCCAACCTCCATATACCATCACACTGGAGGTTAGGTTTCAACATATGCATTTGTGGGGCACAAATATTGTTTTCAAGAGAAAATCAGGGATGGTTAATAAGAGCAGCAGTGGCAGTCATAACTTCTTTGAGCATATCCCCATGTGCCAAGTGACGCACACCCGTCATCTCCTTCAATCCCATGACCTTGAGATCGAGTTTACATCCCATTCTGCACAGAAAGAAACAGAGGATCAGAGATGGGTTATGAGATGTGCCCAGGCCACACAGGGTGAGGAACTGGCCATTCTGTCTGACTCCAAACCCATGTTTATGACCACAGCCTCAGAGAGCTCAAGTAAGGACCTGCTGAGAATCACCTATGGAGATGCTGGTTACCCATCACAACCCCTTAGCAGGAAAATGGGGGGGGCTGCCGCTTAGGTCACAGGATGGTGCCAACCAAACGGGAGATGATGAAATGTATGAAAAAAAATCGTATTTTTCAGAAGACTAAGTGCAACAAAAGGGAAGATATAGGGCAATGGTTGGAAATACAGCAGGGAGTATAGAACAGGTGATAGGAGAGTTACGGGCATGTTTAGAGTAAAGGTGAGGGCTTGAGGGTAGAACAGAATGGGAGAAATGGAGATCCAGGAAAGGGAGGGTCAAGAGGATAGGTGGAGCTATCACCCTAGAAAGGATAGTGGGGAGAGGGAGGAATGGGGGAGCAGATCATTTGGGGTTGAGTAGGAAACAGGTGGTCTCAAGGAGGAGGCCTTAGGGAAGAAATATTTTCAGAGATGGGGTTAAGGAAGTCCAAAGGATGGTGACTGTGGACAAGGAAGGTACCAGTTCTATAAGCATCAAGCTATTAGCCACTGCAGCTACCCAACTGTGCACCCTAAGGGAAATTCAGGATGGAGAAAAACAGGAAAAATTCTGTGCTTGGATAGTTAAAATGCACATATCAAGGAAGAATTTCAATGAACCCAGATTCTTGCACCTTCAAAAACAGAGAAAAGCACTAAAATCATTAAGTTGAGATGTCTGTTCTTTGTGATTAGCAGAAATCTTCTGATGTTTGACTACATTTTTTTTTATCAGCAAAAAAACTCATATACACCCTGGCTCCTCCCTTACCTCTTCAGAACAATTTCTTCAGAGCTATCTGAGAGGCTGCGTCCTGGGTATAGTCCTCGATAAGGCTCCCAAATAAAATATAACTTGCAACTTTCAGGTTGTGCATTTTTCTTCAGTCAATATAACACACCAGGGATTCCTAAGAGCCAGAAGACATTCCCACCTTTAGGGCTGAAGGAATGGGAAGACAGCTAAATTTCTGGAGCCAGTGGAATTTCCAGCTGGAACTTTGGAGGTAAGGCTGCCAGGAGGAGTTATAGTTTTGGAGGAATAAAGTTGCTGACAGAGAAGTAGAACCAATGATGCGGAGGGAACAGAGATTAAATACCCCAGCTTCTCTCTCCCCAGTCTCTGACATCCTGTTATTGCCTCTTATTAGCCAAACTCACGGGAAGCCAGAGGTCCAAGGAGACCGGTAATGGGGAGTAAGGGGGCAGCCTCGCAGGCACAGAGCAGGCTGGGCAGGGTAAAGGGAGGTGGACCACAGCCATCACCGTGAGGATAAATCTGTCTGTGACCATGGTAAGAAGCCAAAAGATTTTTATACCTAATGTGGATGTTACACCTGATTTCCTCTGTAACACAAAAGGCAAGATTGTAGTTAAAAAGTAAGAGGGGTCCATTTAAGTATGGAAACTGAGGTGAGAATGAACACTTAGAGTGCCTGTTGAGGGGAACAGAGGATGTTACTGAGGAAGAGCGATGGTATCCCTGCACAGCGTTATGAACCCACCATGACTCTGTGGTGTCCCCGAGGGCAGAGGTGTGATGTATTCTAAAGGGTTCATCTGCCAACATATGAGCTGGAAGACAGTAGATCATTAGGTAGAGGGTTCTTTCGAGGATGCAGGCAGAGGAGGAAAGGAGAGGAGAAGGCAGGCTAGCAGGAGTGGGACATGGGCTGTGGGGAGAAGGACAGAGATGGAAGTGGCCATGGAAGGAGTATCAAATGTAGCACTGTGGCATTGAGGAGGAGGAGCACTGGGGAGGTGGCAGCCTGGATCCTTTGGGGTGCAAATCTGAGGGAAGTGGCAGGGAGCAGAAGGTCCCTAATGGTGCCCCTGAGGCAGAGGAACAGCCTCACAGGTCCCTGGATGTAGGAATGTCTGTGGTATAGGAATCCTCTGTAACAGGCCACCTGATGGCGAGGAACCTGGGTGCTGAAAACTGGGTGTGCCAATGGTTCAGCACTGAGGATAGTTTCTTTTTAAAAATTTAATTTTGTTTTTTAAAACTGAGGTATAGTTGATTAACAATAGTATATAAGTTTCAGGTGTACAACATAATGATTCATAATTTTTAAAAATTATACTCCATTTATAGTTATTATAAAATGTTGACTATGTTCCCTGTGCTGTACAATATATCCTTGTATCTTATTTATTTTATATCTAGTAGTTTGTATCTCTTAATCCCCTACTCCTATCTTGCCCCACCCACCCTTTCCTCTCCCCACTGGTAACCACTAGTTTGTTCTCTATATCTGTGAGTCTGTTTCTTTTTTGTTATATTCACTAGTTGGTTTTATTTTTTAGTTTCCACATAAAAGTGATAACATACAGTATTTGTCTTTCCCTCTCTTACTTATTTCACTAAGCATAATACCCTCCAGATCCATCCAAGTTGCTGCAAATGGCAAAATTTTATTCATTTTTATGGCTGAGTAATATTCCATTGTGTGTGTGTGTTTGTGTGTGTGTGTATATATATACATACGTATATCTATATATATACATATATAGGTATACGTATGTATATATATACACATCTGTTGATGGACAGTTAGGTTGCTTCCATATCCTGGCTATTGTAAAGAATGCTGCCATGAACATTGGGGATGCATGTATCTTTTCAAATTAGTGTTTTTGTTTTCTTTGGCTAGATACCCAAGAGTACAATTGCTACATCACATGACAGTTCCTTTTTTAGTTTTTTGAGGAATCTCCATACTGTTCTCCACAGTGGCTGACCAATTTACATTCCCACCAACAGTACACAAGGGTTTCCTTTTCTCCACATCCTTGCCAACACTTGTTATTTGTTATCTTTTTGATAATAGACATTCTGGCAGGTGTGAGGTGATATCTCATTGTGGTTTTGATTTGCATTTCTCTGATTAGTGATGGTGAGCATCTTCTCACGCTCCTATTGGCCATCTGTATGTCTTCTTTGGGAAAATTTCTGTTCAGATCCTCTGCCCATTTTTTAGTTGGGTTGTTTGTTTTTTTGATGTTGAGTTGTATGAGCTGTTTATGTATTTTGGTTTTTTTTTGTGTGTGTGTGTGGTATGCGGGCCTCCCTCTGCTGCGGCCTCTCCCGTTACGGAGCACAGGCTCCGGACGTGCAGGCTCAGCGGCCATGGCTCACGGGCCCAGCCGCTCCGCAGCATGTGGGATCCTCCCAGACCGGGGCGCGAACCCGGTTCCCCTGCATCAGCAGGCGGACGCACAACCACTGCGCCACCAGGGAAGCCCCTATGTATTTTGGATATTAACCCCTTATCAGATACATTGTTTTCAAATATCTTCTCCCATTCAGTAGGTGGTCTTTTCAATTTATTGACAGTTTTCTTCACTGTGCAAAAGTTTTTAGTTTGATGTAGTCCCACTTGTTTATTTTTGCTTTTGTTTCCCTTGACCGAGGAGGCATATCCAAAAAAATATTACTAAGACCAATGTCAAAGAGCTTACTGCCTATGTTTTCTTCTAGAAGTTTTATGGTTTCAGGTCTTACATTTAAGTCTTTAATCCATTTCAAATTTATTTTTGTGCATGGTATAAGAGAGTAGTCCAGTTTGATTCTTTTGCATGTAGCTGTCCACTTTACCCAACACCATTTAAGAGGCTGTCTTTTCCCCATTGTATATTCTCGCCTCCTTTGTCATAAATTAATTGCTCATATATGTGTAGGTTTATTTATGGGCTCTCTATTCTATTCCATTGATCTATGTGTCAGTATCATACTGTTTTGATTACTGTAGCTTTGCAATATAGTTTGAAATCAGGGAGCCTGATACCTCCCGCTTTGTTCTTCTTTCTCAAGATTGTTTTGAGTATTTTGGGTCTTTTGTATTTCCATACAAATTTTAGAATTATTTGTTCTAGTTCTGTGAAAAATGCCATTGGTGTTTTGATAGGTATTTCTTTGGGTCTGTAGATTGCCTTGGGTAATATGGTCATTTTAACAATATTAATTGCCAATCCATGAAGATGATATATCTTTCCATTTGTTTGTGTCATCTTCAATTTCATTCATCAGTGTTGTATAGTTTTCCTTATATTCCTTTGTAAAATAAATTATAGCTTTTCCTGAAGAATTAATTCATTTAGAAAAAATTTAGGGACTTCCCTGGTGGCCCAGTGGTTAAGAATCTGCCTGCCAATGCAGGGGACACAGGTTTGATCCCTGGTCTGGGAAGATCCCACATTGCCACAGAGCAACTAAGCCCATGCGCCACAACTAGTGAGCCTGTGCTCTAGAGCCTGGGAGCCACAACTACTGAGCTCACACAACACAACCTCTGAGCCCACGCACTGCAACTACTAAACCCCATGTGCTCTAGGGCCTGCATGCCGCAACTACTGAGACAGCATGCTGAAACTACTGAAGCCCGCGTGCCTAGAGCCTGTGCTCCACAACAAGAGAAGTCACAGCAATGAGAAGCCCACACACAGCAACGAAGACCCAACACAGCCACAAAAAAAAGAAAAGAAAAAATTTAGTGGATTCTATAGTCCTGTCAATTCCTTGATCATATGCATGTCTAGTTTTATGTAGAAACAATTTAATGTTTCTCTTTTTCCTCCAAAGAATTTTCAGAGACAATTTGTTTTATAACATAATCTCCACAAATATATTTCATGGCTGAGTAATGTTGCATGGAATTGAGAAAATATAATTCCCTTAGGCCTTCCCCATCACTGGACACTTTTGTTGTTTCTAATTTATCAGTGTCATAAACATTGCCATAATGAGAGCCTTTACACATCCAGCTTGCTTTGTATCATTGGATTATTTCTCAGTATAAATCACAGGGAAAGCAAACTTCCATAGCTCTTGATTAGTATTGTGAAGTGCCTTTCCTGAAGTCCTTTATGTTTTCAGCTCTGACAGCAGTCAGTAGGAGTAGACCTGTGTCTCTGAAATCTTTTTTTGGTTTTTTTGGTGGAGACAATGCCATACCTCTGCCTTCATTCTGATTGGTTGGCTCCAAACCAAAAGTGGTGAGATTTGCCCAGACCTGGAATGAGGGCCAGGAGTGGGGGGGCGAGGAGTCTGCCTGTGGACGTGAACTTGTACAGACCCTCACCCATAACTTTTCATCAAACAGAGGCTTTGCTTTGAATCTCACACTCATCTTTCTGGACTCAAAGTATTGTTTGGGCTATTTTTATTTTTGATTATTTTTGCCAGACTCTGTGTGGGTTTTTACTATAGTCAAATGTTTACCATTTTTACCTTTCTCAAAAAATATTTTAGTATATATATAATTATGTATAATATAGTTACATTGTTATATAATTATTTACATACTGTATAATATATTAGGCATTATGATTTACACATAAATATATATACTAATATACTTATATAATCTATATTGGTATAATACTGATATATATTAATTAAAAGTACTACTTCTCTTTCATATGGATATGAGCTGTGATTCATACATAATTATATATACGAATATACTTATATAGCCTACATTTGTATAATGTTTATATATATTAATTATATGTATTATTGCTCTTTCATATGGATGTATTATGTCTTATGATTTACACATAATTATACATACTAACATGCTTATACAATCTTTGTTGGTATAATATTTATGTATATTAATTACATGTATTATTTCTCCTTCATGTGGAGAGCCAGAAGCAACAGCACCGGTGCAACAATATGCTGACACTGGTACCCTGGAAAGACCTTCACTGTCTCAGAGGCACTTAGCAAGACTGAGAATGCATATCCTGTAAGTTTTCCCACGGCAGTCACCATGCTGTGTTCCGTAGTTTTCAGATGAGGATCCCCTGGTGGGCTTAACACCACGAAAATGGCTGGCCCCATCTGGAGTTTCTGATTTAGTAGCTGTCGGTGGTTCCCAGGTGATCACCATGCTGCCCAGTTGGTTCGCACATAAACAATGCCTGCTGACCACTCAGCAGCTGTGCAAGCCAGTGATCCCCAACTGAAAACCAAACCCCTGGGCATGTTCCAGCCACAGTGCACAACAGACTGCAATGGTTCCACCTGCCAGCATCTGGGAACATCAAGGTGGTTAACCTTGATAAGGCTGGCAAGACAAAATTCTGGCAAATTCCTGTCACGAGTCTTTGAGGAGCTCAGTAGAACTCTTGGAGAACTTCACAATGTGAAATCCTTCTGCAACAGAGTTTCCAATGTTGGCTGCACATTGGAAATCTTGAGAATTTCCTAATCAAAGAAGCCAGAAATTTAAACCAAGACCCCCCCGCAAATAAATAATAGCTAAAACAATGGGCCGAATACTTTTCTAAGTACTTTAAATGTTCTTTCACTTTTACAGGCTTCCTAATCACATATTCACTGCCATTGCCTTTTGTATGTGGAGAAACTGAGGCACAGAGAGCTTAAGTAATGGCTCACAGTCACAGGCTAGTTAGCATACAGCCAGACCTTGGCTTCGGCAGCTCTGGTCCACCAGTCAGTTGATGACTGACCTACAGCCTTAGGAGTTATAGCAACACCAGGTACCTGGGGACTTGCGTGCAAAGGAGAGGGGCTGACATAAGCAGGCATACTTGAAAGTCTTTTTAAAAGTAGTTGGATCCCAGGTCTTCTCCCCGCACCACACATCCGGGCTGTAGCTTCCTGCCCACCCTGTCAAAGACGAGCTGTTTTTGCTTTGGAGACGGTGGAGTGGAGGTGTCTGCCCTAAGACACCAGGTGCAGACAAGAGTGAGCACAGCAGGGGAAAGGCTGGGCTGGGAAATGTACCCACAGTGAGGCCACCGCAAAGGCCTCCTGCTCTTCCCTTTTGATAATTAAAACACAACAGAAATTTAAAAATTCATTTCATACAGGGGTTGGAGAATAAAATAGAGGATGTCTAGAAAGCCAAACAAAATTACAAAATGTCGGAAAGTAGAAAAGATAAGAAATTAGACCTCCAAACCAGAAGATTCATTAGCCAAATTATAGGAGTTGCAGGAAGGAAAAAGAGAGATAGAGATAGAGGGGAGAAGGGGGGGGAGGGGGAGGGGGGAGGAAGGAAGGAAGGAAAGAAAGGAGGAAGGAAGAAAGGAGAGAGAGAAAGAAAGGAAGGAAGGAAGGGAAAATGAGAAGAGAGAATGAAATAACACAGCAAAATTTCCCAGAACTGAAGCACATAAATACTGAGACTGACCAGGATTCAGGTACAAAGAGACCATTCTGTGTGGAAAAGCCTCAGTGGGAGAGAGAGAGAAACAGGTCACATATAAAGAATCAGGTTGGGGGGGAGGGGGAAGGGTAAGCTGGGACAAAGTGAGAGAGTGCCATGGACATATATACACTACCAAATGTAAAATAGGTAGCTAGTGGGAAGCAGCTGCATAGCACAGGGAGATCAGCTCGGTGCTTCGTGTCCACCTAGAGGGGTGGATAGGGAGGGTGGTAGGGAGACGCAAGAAGGAGGGGATATGGGGATTATATGTATACGTATAGCTGATTCACTTCGTTATAAAGCAGAAACTAACACAACATTGTAAAGCAATTATACTCCAATAAAGATGTTTAAAAAAAAGAATCAGGATCAGGGAATTCCCTGACGGTCCAGTGGTTAGGAGTCTGTGTTCTCACTACTGAGGGCCCGGGTTCATTACATGGTCCGGGAAGAAAGATCCCACAACCTGCGTAGCACGGCCACAAAAAAAGGAAAGAATCAGTATCAGTGGACTTCCCTGGTGGCACAGTGGTTAAGACTCCACACTCCCAATGCAGGAGGCCCGGCCCGGGTTTGATCCCTGGTCAGGGAACTAGATCCCACATGCATGCCACAACTAAGAGTTCGCATACCACAACTAAGGAGCCCATGTTCTGCAACTAAGGAGACTGCAAGCCACAACCAAGGAGTCCACCTGCCAGGAGAGCACGGTACAGGAATGTCAAACCGGACACAGAGAGTGGCAGTTCAGCCTGCTGATGGGGGCTTGGGGGTACTACTCACGATAAGTACAAAGAATACAAAACAAATTAAAAAGGCAACTTTTCATCTCCAAGGAATAGGAGTTGGGGCAGAAAAGGAAGACGAATTGCAGCATACTACATGGGTCAGTGTTCGGTAATATTTGCATAATCAAAATAATGTAAACACTGAATGTTAATCTAACCAAAATACACTATAATTGTACTGGGAGAACTGGGGTTTGGAAAGTGCGTATGTGGTGTGAATGTATTATAAATTTCAAAGAACCAACTGATTCTAAGGAATAATTGAAACTCATTGCTGCTGGGGTGTGAGAAAGAGAAAAAGAATGGATGGGGGCTGCCATTTCTCCAGACAGACCTTGTACAACTGATGGACCCCTCAGATGACATGCACACATAACTTTAGCCCAGAGGTTTGTAGATCAAGTACTGCAATCAGAAACCCCAACCAGGAAAATAATTGTATTCTCCCTTAAGCCTCTGATTTTGACAGTTTTGTATCTTCATGGTCTTACCAGAAGTAACGGGCTGTAAATGTATTTCCAGATATCTGAGTGAATTGACATGTTGGGTGAAATTCCTTATGATTGTCGGTCGGTCTGTGTGGTGAGAGATGCCTGGTTTTATAGAAATTCATACTGAGTGGTTCTGCCAGTCATTTGACCTGCGCTTTGGCTGATCGTTGGGTCACTCCTGCTGGCAGCCTCAAAGGCCCATCTATCCTCGGGGCAGGGTGTTACCATTTGCTAAGAGGGCATGCAGCTCATTCATAAAAATTTAATCTAGCAGGAATGCAAAATGGTGCCAACACTTTGGAAGATAGTTAGTTTGGCAATTTCTTAAAAGGTTAAACATAGACTTATGCACCCAGCAATGCTACTCCTTAGAATCTGCCCAAGAGGAAGGAAAATATATGTCCACAAAAGACCTGTGCACAGATGTTCATAACATCATTATTCATCATTACCAAATAGTGAAAACAACCCAGATGTCCATCAATTGGTGAATGAAACACTACTCTGTAGTAAAAAGGAACAAACTATTGATACACACTACAACATAGGTGAACCCAAAACTGCTACGCTGAGAGAAAGAAGCCAGACACGGCAGACCACCAGAATGATTCTATTTATATTAAATGTTCAGAAAGGGACTTCCCTGGTGGCGCAGTGGTTGGGAGTCTGCCTGCCGATGCAGGGGACATGGGTCCGTGCCCCGGTCCGGGAGGATCCCACATGCCACGGAGCAGCTGGGCCCGTGAGCCATGGCCGCTGAGCCTGCGCATCCGGAGCCTGTGCTCCGCAACGGGAGAGGCCGCAACAGTGAGAGGCCTGCATACAGAAAAATAAAAAATTTAAAAAAAATTAAAAAGAGCTAAGCCTATAAAACTTTTAGAAGAAAACAGGGAGAAAGGTTCATGACTTTGGGTTTGGCAATGATTTCCTAGATATAACACCAAAAGCACAGGCAACAAAGAACAAGCAGATAAATTGAACTACATCTAAATTAAAAACTTCTATGCATCAAAAGACACCATCAACAGAGTGAAAAGACAACCCACAAAGTAGAAAAAAAATTTGCAAATGATGTATCTGATAAGAGGTTAATATTCAGAATATACAAACTGGATAAATATACAAATATGTATGTATAAATATACAAACTCATACAACTCAACAACTTTTAAATGAACTAAAAATGGGCAAAGGACTTGAATAAACATTTCTCCAAATAAGTTATACAAATGGACAATAAGCACATAAAAAAATGCTCAACATCACTAATTATTAAGGAAATGTAAATCAAAACCACAATGAGATACCACCTCATACCCATTAGGATGTCTACTATCAAAAACAAAAACAAAAATCAGAAAATAACAACTGTTGGCAAGAATGTGGAGAAATTGGTTCCCTCATGCATTGCTGGTGGGAATGTAAAATGGTGTAGCTGCTTTGGAAGTAAGTATGGTGGTTCCTCAAAAAAATTACACATAGAATTACCCTATGATCTAGTAATTCCACTTCTGGATATATACCAAAAGGTGCGAAATCGAGGATTCAAAAAGGTATTTCCACATTCATGTTCATAGCAGTACCATCGCAACAGCTAAAAGTGGAAACAACCCCAGTGCCCATCAAGGGATAAAATGGATCAATAAAATGTGGCATATAGATACAATGGACATTATTCAGCCTTAAAAAGGAAGGAAATTCTAACCTGTGCTACAACATGGATGAATCTAGAGGACATTCTGCTAAGTGAAATAAGCCAATCACAAAAGGACAAACACCATGTGATTTCACTCATGGGAGGTACCCAGAGCAGTCGGATTCATAGAGACAGAAAAGAGAATGGGGGTTGCCAGGGGCCAGGGGAGGGGGAAATGGGACACTTTTGTTTAATGGGTATACAGTTTTACTCATACAAGATGAAAGAAATTCTGGAGATTGATTGCACAGCAATGTGAATGTACTTTACACTACTAAAATGTACACTAAAAAAATGGTTAAGAGGATAAATTTTATGTTATGTGTATTTTACCACAGTTTATTTTTTTGGAAATTTTGAATTTTATTTTATTTATTTTTTAGACAGCAGGTTCTTATTAGTTATCTATTTTATACATATTAGTGTATACATGTCAATCCTAACCTCCCAGTTCATCACACAACCACCACCACCACCACCACCACCACTTTCCCCTGCTGGTGTCCATACATTTGTTTTCTACATCTGTGTTTTTATTTCTGCCTTGCAAACCAGTTCATCTGTACCATTTTTCTAGATTCCACGTATATGTGTTCATATACAATATTTGTTTTTCTCTTTCTGACTTACTTCACTCTGTATGACAGTCTCTAGATCTATCCACATCTCTACAAATGACCCAATTTCATTCCATTTTATGGCTGAGTAATATTCCATTGTATATATGTACCACATTTTCTTTATCCATTCACCTGTCAATGGGCATTTAGGTTGCTTCCATGACCTGGCGATTGGAAATAGTGCTGCAATGAACATTAGGGTGCATGTATCTTTGTGAATTACAAAGATTTTCTCTGGGTATATGCCCAGTAGTGGGATTGCTGGGTCACATGGTAGTTCGATTTTTAGTTTTTTAAGGAACCTCCATACTGTTCTCCATAGTGGCTGTATCAATTTACATTCCCACCAACAGTGCAAGAGGGTTCCCTTTTCTCCACACCCTCTCCAGCATTTGTTGTTTGTAGATTTTCTGATGATGCCCATTCTAACTGGTGTGAGGTTATACCTAACTGTAGTTTTGATTTGCATTTCTCTAATAATTAGTGATGTTGAGCAGCTTTTCATGTGCCTCTTGGCCATCTGTATGTCTTCTTTGGAGAAATATCTATTTAAGTCTTCTGCCCATTTTATGACTGGGTTGTTTGTTTTTTTAATATTGAGCTGCATGAGCTGTTTATATATTTTGGAGATTAATCCTTTGTCCATTGATTCATGTGCAAATAGTTTCTCCCATTCTGAGGGCTGCCTTTTTGTCTTGTTTGTAGTTTCCTTTGCTGTGCAAAAGCTTTGAAGTTTCATTAGGTCTCATTTGTTTATTTTTGTTTTTGTTCTCATTACTCTAGGAGGTGGATCAAAAAAGATCTTGCTGTGATTTATGTCAAAGAGGGTTCTTCCTATGTTTTCCTCTAAGAGTTTTATAGTGTCTTGTCTTACATTTAGGTCTTTAATCCATTTTGAGTTTATTTTTGTGTATGGTGTTAGGGAGTGTTCTAATTTCAATCTTTTACATATAGCTGTCCAGTTTTCCCCACACCACTTATTGAAGAGACTGTCTTTCCTCCATTGTATATCCTTGCCTCCTTTGTCATAGATTAGTTGACCATAGGTGTGTGGATTTACCTCTGGACTTTCTATCCTGTTCCATTGATCTATATTTCTGTTTTTGTGCCAGTACCATGTTGTCTTGATGACTGTAGCTTTGTAGTATAGTCTGAAGTCGAGGAGCCTGATTCTGCCAGCTCCATTTTTTTTCCCGCAAGATTGCTTTAGCTATTCGGGGTCTTTTGTGGCTCCATTCAAATTTTAAGATTTTTTGTTCTAGTTCTGTAAAAAATGCCACTGGTAGGGCTAAAAAAAAAAAAAATGCCACTGGTAATTTGATAGGGATTGCTTTGAATCTGTAGATTGCTTTGGGAGGTATAGTCATTTTCAGTATTGATTCCTCCAATCCAAGAACGTGGTATATCTCTCCATCTGTCTGTGTCATCTTTGATTTCTTTCGTCAGTGTCTTATAGTTTTCTGAGTACAGGTCTTTTACCTCCTTCAGTAGGTTTATTCCTAGGTATTTTATTCTTTTTGTTGCAATGGTGAATGGGATTGTTTCCTTAATTTCTCTTTCTGATGTTTTGTTGTTAATGTATAGGAATGCAAGAGATTTCTATTTATTAATTTTGTATCCTGCAACTTTACCAAATTCATTGATTAGCTCTAGTAGTTTTCTGGTGGCATCTTTAGGATTCTCTATGTAGAGTATCATGTCATCGACAGACAATGACAGTTTTACTTCTTCTTTTACAATTTGTATTCATTTTATTTCTTTTTCTTCTCTGATTGCCATGGCTAGGACTTCCCAAACTATGTTGAATAAGAGTGGTGAGAGTGGACATACTTGTCTTGTTCCTGATTTTAGAGGAAATGCTTTCAGTTTTTCACCAATGAGAATGATGTTTGCTGTGGGTTTGTCGTATATGGCCTTATTATGTTGAGCTAGGTTCCCTCTGTGCCCACTTTCTGGAGAGGTTTTATCATAAATGGGTGTTGAATTTTGTCAAAAGCTTTTTCCACATCTATTGAGATGATCATATGGTTTTTATTCTTCACTTTGTTAATATGGTGTATCACATTGGTTGATTTGCATATATTGAAGAATCCTTGCATCCCTGGGGTAAATCCCACTTGATCATGGTGTATGATCCTTTTAACGTGTTTTTGGATTCTGTTTGCTTGTATTTTGTTGAGGATTTTTGCATCTATATTCACCAGTGATATTGGTCTGCAATTTTCTTTTTTTGTAGTATCTCTGTCTGGTTTTGGTATCAGGGTGATGGTAACCTCGTAGAATGAATTTGGGAGTGTTTCTTCCTCTGCAATATTTTGGAAGCGTTTGAG
>NC_041222.1:86528324-86546376 GCF_002837175.3 Physeter macrocephalus
ATTTATTTCTGCTCTGATCTTTATGATTTCTTTCCTTCTACTAATTTTGGGTTTTGTTTGTTCTTCTTTCTCTTGTTCCTTTAGTTGTAAGGTTAGATTTTTTATTTGAGATTTTTCTTGTTTCTTGAGGTAGGATTGTACTGCTATAAACTTCCTTTTTTTTTTTTTTTTTTTTTTGCCATATGCGGGCCTCTCAGTTCTGTGGCCTCTCCCGTGGCGGAACACAGGCTCCGGACGCGCAGGCTCAGCGGCCATGGCTCACGGGCCCAGCCACTCCACGGCATGTGGGATCTTCCCGGACCGGGGCATGAACCCATGTCCCCTGCATCGGCAGGCGGACTCTCAACCACTGCGCCACCAGAGAAGCCCAAACTTCCCTCTTAAAAATGCTTTTGCTGCATCATTTTTTGATTTCTTCAGTGATCTCTTGGTTATTTAGTAACGTATTGTTTAGCCTCCACATGTTTGTGTTTTTTACCTTTTTTTCCCTGTAATTGATTTCTAATCTCATAGCGTTGTGATAGGCAAAGATGTTTGGTACGATATCATTGATCTTTGCTATTGTTTTCTTTGTTGCTATTTCATTTATTTCTGCTCTGACCTTTATGATTCCTTTCCTGCTACTAACTTTTTCTTAAATTTATTGAGGCTTGATTTGTGACCCAAGATGTGATCTATCATGGAGAATGTTCTATGTGCACTTGAGAAGAAAGTGTAATCTACTGTTTTTGGATGGAATGTCCTAAAATATCAATTAAATCTATCTGATCTATTGTGTCATTTAAGGCTTGTGTTTCCTTATTAATTTTCCATCTGGATGATCTGTCTGTTGGTGTAAGTGAGGTGTTAAAGTTCCCCACTCTTATTGTGCTACTGTCGATTTCCTCTTTTATAGCTGTTAGCAGTTGCCTTATGTATTGAGGTGCTCCTATGTTGGGTGCATATATATTTATAATTGTTATGTGTTCTTCCTGTATTGATCCCTTGATCATTATGTAGTGTCCTTGTCTCTTGTAACAGTCTTTACTTTAAAGTCTATTTTATCTGTTATGAGTATTACTTCTCCAGCTTTCTTCTGATTTGCGTTTGCATGGAATATCTTTTTCCATCCCCTCACTTTCAATCTGTATGTGTCCTTAGGTCTGAAGTGGGTCTCTTGTAGACAGCATATATGTGGGTCTTGTTTTTGTATCCATTCAGTGAGCTTATGTCTTTTGGTTGGAGCATTTGATCCATGAACGTTTAAGGTAATTATCGATATGCATGTTCCTATTACCATTTTCTTAATTGTTATGGGTTTGTTTTTGTAGGTCCTTTTCTTCTCTTGTGTTTCACACTTAGAGAAGTTCCCTTAGCATGTGTTGTAGAGCTGGTTTGGTGGTGCTGAATTCTCTTCGCTTTTGCTTGTCTGTAAGGCTTTTGATTTCTCCATTGAATCTGAATGAGATCCTTGCCGGGTAATCTTGGTTGTAGGTTCTTCCCTTTCATCACTTTAAGTGTATTGTGCCACTCCCTTCTGGCTCGTAGAGTTTCTGCTGGGAAATCAGCTATTAACCTTATGGGAGTTCCCTTGTATGTTATTTGTCGTTTTTCCCTTGTTGCTTTCAATAATTTTTCTTTGTCTTTAATTTTTGTCAATTTGATTACTATGTTTCTTGGCATGTCCCTCCTTGGGTTTATCCTGCCTGGGACTCTCTGTGTTTCCTGCACTTGGGTGGCTGCTTCCTTTCCCATATTAGGGAAGTTTTCAACTATAATCTCTTCAGATATTTTCTCGGGTCCTTTCTCTCTCTCTTCTCCTTCTGGGACCCCTATCATGTGAATGTTGTTGCATTTAATGTTGTCCCAGAAGTCTCTTAGGCTGTGTTCATTTCTTTTCATTCTTTTTTCTTTATTCTGTTTCACAGCAGTGTTTTCTGGAAGGTTGCCTATCTCCACTTCATTTAGTTGTTTTATCTTGTTTCTTCATCTGGTACATAGTCCTCTGCCTTTTCATTTTGTCTATCTTTCTGTGAATGTGGTTTTTGTTCCACAGGCTGCAGAATTGTAGTTCTTCTTGTTTATGCTGTCTGCCCTCTTTTATCACAGTTTTTAACAAATATTTTTTAAAAAAACTATATGCCCATCAGAACAAGGAGGCTTTGTAGAAGAACAGAAAAAGAAGTTAGGTGTAGAGTTGCCATATTCAGGAGAAAAAGAAAAAATATAAGTCACCCAGTTAAATCTGAACCTCACATAAGTCATTTTAGATTTTTTTTAGTATAAGTATATCCCATGCAATATTTGGGTCAGAATTACATCCAAAAATAATTTGTTGTTTATCTGAGATTCAGATTTGCCTTGGTGTCCTATATTTTATCCAGAAACCCTAGTTAGGTCCTGACCCAGGATCCTGAGCTATCTTCCTGGATATATCTACTTCCAGAGCCTCTGCCACGGGACACATGCCTCCCCCTAATGTCCAGCTTACCCAGCATGTTCTCTCCACTTGGATAGTGGAGCTGTTTTCCTCCAGGAAGAGGACATGCTGGGCCAGGGAACCCTGCACTGGAGGACATGCAAGTTCAAGTTCTCTCTGTCAATTACACAATCCCAATTCTGCCCACAAGTATCTTTCCTTCAGCCTGTGTCCGGCATTGCGCTGTGGGTGCCACAAACTACACAGGCATTACAGGGTGCTGGGTGCCTGTACAGGGAGTTTCACAGGGCACAGGGAGCCCAGAGGAGAGGGAGGCAGCTGCACTGTGCTGGTGGGGCAAGGGCAGGCCCAGCAGAAGCCTCAAGAGGATGATAAGAAGGTCAGGGGATTCAGTGTTCACTAAGTCTTGTGAGCCGGACTTTGAGTCCAAGTGATTGGCATGGCTGCACAGAATGGGGGAATGGAGCTCCCATCCGGGGAGCCCCTCTAGTGAGCCTAGGGCCTGTACTAACTCTTTGGTTAACAGGAACTGCTAGAAGTATATTATACCATCTTTTCACATGACTAGGTTCACAGACTAGAAGCAGGATGGAGAATGGACTGGGAAGGTGAGACTGGAAATAGAATAACCCCTGGGAGACATCTGTTCCCCTCCATTGCCCAGATGGGGAGGATGAGGGACTGACGACAGGATGCATAGAACAGGTGCGTCCCATCAGCAGGTGGAACTCCTGGTCTGCAGACCAAGGGCCAGACAGCATGTTCTCCAAGTCAGAGCCCCCTGGGCAGCCTCTTTGAGAACTGCTGGCCCTGCCTCCTGGGGCACCCACTTTATCAGATACATTTCTCTTCCGGAAACTTCTCTCTCCGTACAACCCCACCACTCCAGTTTCACTTTTGAAATTTTTTACACCTACAGAAGCCTTGGAAGCATAGGTTAATGAGCAACCTTGTATCCCTCACCTGCATTCACAATTGTTTACCTTCTGCAGTACTTGATCACACCTTTTCTCTCTCAACACATTTTCAAACCCTTTGAAAGCCCACTGCAGACATCACACCCTTCATCTCCCTTGGCCTGAGGGACCTCATGCTCTTCTCAAGGCATCTCATCCTGTCCTTTGATCCATTGTCCCTACATTAATCCGAGCACTCAGGTTAAAGACACAGCCACCCGATCTTCCCATTGTAAAGGTGTGTCTCTCCAACACAATCCATTTTAGGAAATCCTATCTGTAATATGAGATTCCTTTTGAAAAGCATGTTTAGTGCTGAATTCATATATTAAATTTGCCTGAAGCGGGTGAGACCTGTGGCACTGTAACATCTTAACACTTGGCTTGCTTAAAGTGGGGGAAGTACCAAATTTGTGCATTGTATCCACTGTGACACTAAGGGGTTTTTTTTTTCTTTAAACAACTTTATTTATGTAACATTCTTATTGCTTCCATCACCAGCTTTGCAGCAGGCTAGTGGATGATACAAAGGTGATTTCAAAAAAAAAAAAAGGGATCCTCCCCTTCAGTCTAGGGGGGAAAAATCCACATATCCTGCTAGTTCAACACAATGTGATAAGTGGTAAAAATCAAGAAATGATGGAGTACAAAAGAAGTGAGTAGCTTTGTGCCTCAGAGAAAGGGTCAGCAGATTGGTTTGGGGCTTTGCAGAGTTGTTTGGGCTGGGGGAGCAGGAGAGAGGGCAATGTGAAAAACACACCCCAGGCCTGAGACCCACTAACCTGGGTGGAAAGAGCTTGTTCTGTTTCCTGCCGTGTCAGGTCCCACTCAGGAACCCAGGGCTGTTGTGCTGTGTGATCGGTCCTCTGTCTATCCAAGCCCCCGCAGCCCTCATGAAACAGGCAGTCGGTGGTGTCCTGGGGTCTCAGAGTTGAAAACCAAGCCTCAGAAATGCTCAGCCTCCCTTCATAATCCGTGACAGATCTGCCATCTGTAACTGAACCTACAAGTTTTAAGTCCCAGGCTCTATATGGTGAGCACACGTCCCTAACTGTCCCAGACACTGAAGCTCCATTCAGGGTGCTACCTGTGATGAGTCATTTCCTCCCTTGAACTTTTAGACCCTCACGCACTGAGTTTTATGTGGTTTCTCCAGTTCCAGGTATGGCAGCAGCTGCTGGAGTTCCTTTTCATACCACTGTATGTTTCCTGGAGCAAGATCCTTGCCCCCCACCCCCGCCTTTGTCTTTTCAGACTGAACAGACCCTTTTCAATGCTGCTGCCAGCAACCCACCCTCCCCTCCTCCCTGCTGCTTCACCTGTGCTTCTGCGACAGCCCTAATGTGCTACCTCTAGAATGGCAGTCAATATTCCAGGTGCTGGAGCGGAGAGCAACTGTCTCACAGGGGTGGGAATCTACCACCATATCTGAGATTTACTAAATTTAAAATGCTTCAGATAAAAAAAAAAAAAAAAAAAAAAGCTGGGGGATCCAGGAAACAAGATTGGTAAAATGTCGATAAGCAGGAAGGCACCATAAGAGTGCAAGGGAGGTCATTATATGACTCTTTCTGCATTTTTGTGTGTTTGAAATTCTCCATAATGAAAAGTTAATAAGTGGAGATTGAAATGATGTACAAAACATCAAAAACAGCACCACAGAATCCAATTTCTTGTTGGGTTTTCTGTTACCATTCTGACATAAATGCACATTGTCTAAGCTCCTGATGCTTTAGAGAGTGTTTAGATATCAGTGGTTTCCCAAAGATAAAAATACAATATCCTTATTCACTAATACCATAGACTAGCTCATCATCCCATGCAGAAAAAAACCTTTTGATAGTTTGTTTCCATGCGTTATGGGTCCGTCAGAGGGTCATGGACCCCGCTCTCCTGGAATGTCAAGGACCGTGGGCCATTTCTCCAGATTCGCTTTCCTATATCCACAATCAGAAGGTTCCAGACCATTCCAGACATTGAGGCATACTTCATCCTCTGCTAGCTCCTTCATTCGTTCATTTAGCAAGTACTTATTGGGTGCTCGCATGTGCCCGTGACATACTGGCACACAGCAAGGAGGAGGACAGAAACAGTCCCAGATAGTACACAGCTCAGGAGACAAGCAATTACATCCACATCTGGGAGATCTAGGGGTCTAAGGAGCCCTTGCTCCAGCTTGGGTGGGTCAGGGAGACTCCTGCAGGAAGTGACATTTTAGCTAAGTCCAGAAGGTGGCAAAGGGGCTGTGGGAGGTTTCCCCCAAGCAAAGGGAGAGCATGTGAGCTGGCTGGGAGGTGAAGTAAAGCCTGTCCACAGAAGGAGCAAGAAGGAGGTGGCGCCCGCCTGCTGACGGGGACCAAAGCTGTAGCACATGCTTAGGGTTTAATGCCGCAGTCCGCTCTCACCATCTCAAAATTCTTAATAATTGTATCTCTGACTTTGTGTTTTGTAAGCAGAGTCAGTGGAACAGTGGAGCGTGCCCAGGGAGGTTAGCTCATGTGGTCCCACCTCCATCTGTCTCCCCAGGATGAGTTCTCAGCTTCTTGCTTCCGCTTGCCTTTGCGGGGGTCTGGCTCAGATTCCCTGTCCTCATGCTGTGACCTCAGCTGCTCTCCTCTCCTATCAGAGATCCAGGCTCACGTGGGCATGCCTGCAGCATCTCAGGTGGCGTGAGGTGGACCTGTCCAGCTCCCCCAGCTCCAGGCTGGCTGTACCATTGCACACGCTGGTAGGCAGCCAGTGGGAGGTCACCTCTTGGCTGGGGTGACCCTCTTGCCCATCCCTGATCCAGGCGAAGATCCCTGTGGGGGTCAGCCATCTGCCATGGGTGGGCGCAGTGGTCCCATGAGAATGGGGGAGGCTCTGCTTCCGCAGATCTCCCCTCACCTGGAGCATAACACATCTGTTCTGAAGCTGGCAAGGGGGAACTCAGCAGCCCTGTGGTCGAGCCAGTGCCAGGACACCAAGTCATAGGCAGGGACCCAGGGAGCCTGGGAGCACTCCCTGAGCCAGCTGTGTGCCTGGGGTCTTCTCTGCCTCCTTCCCTCCGTGAGTGTCTGTGCCCGACTCTACTAGCCAGCTTGAGGAAGCCTCCCAGGACCAGCCAGGAAACATAAACTGTGTCATTTCAGTGACTGCATACAAGCCAGATGCTCTGCTGTTTGCACTTAAAATTGGCATTGCCCAGTATAAAGATGAACAATAACATTCATGACAACTCATTTTTTTCCCTTAGATCATTAAACACAAAAGAAGAAAAATAAATAAATAAGTCAACACCATTAGAAGTGGAGAAGGAACATACCTGAGAAAGAAAAAAGCTTTCGAAGTAAATTTAAGGCACATTTTCCCTACTTATTTGAACAAGGGGCTTCCACATTTTCACTGTGTGCTGGGCTTGCCCATTTTGCAGCCAGCCCTGGAGGGAGGATGTGTGTGATGAAGCCAGTGAGTGAGGAGTGAAGAGGTCTAGAAAGACCTTGCAAAGGAGCTTGACCTCATCTCAAGGGCAACAGGAGCAGCTAAGGTGTCTGCAGTGCGCAGGTCTGGAAGGACAGAGCCATGCCAGCAAGGTGCCCCTTCCCCCTCCCTACCACCCAACCCGACAACAGCTGACTGGACCAGAGGGAACCAACCTGCTGACGACTCAATGCCCAGTGGCCAATCAAATGCTTTCTCAAAAATTTGAACCAAGGAGAGCATGGCTGAGAGAGTTAGGAAATGAGCCAGGTAGATGAAGAGCTCAGAGTGAAGTTTCACAGAAACCTGCTGTGACACCCTAGAACTGCCCTGAGCTTTGTGCTTTCAGGTCTGGCTGCTCAGCTTGTCCTTGGGTCCCTATCTAGGGCCCACTTTTGTCACCATGTAAAGAGTAAAAGCGTGCCTCCCTACACGCAGGCAGCTGGGGCTCTCCAGACACCCTGCTCAGTGTGCCAGCGTGACCTGACACTTCTCTGTGCCCCAGGTCAAGAGCAGGGACACACTTGAAACTTGTTTTACACCTTTAATAAGTGCCGATTGCTCAGGCAAACATGCAGGATACTGCCTAGCAGAGCAAGTTTTGCCCTAGAAATACCCTCTCTTCTAAGCGACGATCCTCCCGGTGACCTGGAATACTAGCTCGCCATGTGGGTTTATTAAAAGAGTGCCACTGCATTGGGAACCGATCCTTAAAACATTGTCTTCCAAGCTCAGTCCAAAGGCCAACGAGAGGCTCTTCATGTCCCAGGGATGTTCTGTTTCTCGGACGACCACATGGTTTTGCATTAATAATTACTCAGATGTCTGATGTTTTGTCCAGAGCAACACTGTTCTTCCAATTGCACTGATGACAATTTGTATAGTTTGGCACGCTTCAAAGTTTCTCCAGTGGTGCTACAGAATCGTCAAATTCTCAAAGGAAATTAATTTAAATAACTTCAGTTTTTAAAAGTTTTGCGATGTAATCGACCTATAACATATTAGTTTCAGGTGTACCATGTAGTGATTTGACATAGGTCTATATTGCAAAATAATCATCACATTAAGTCTAGTTAACATCCATCACCACATACAGTTACAATTCTTTTTTCTTGTGATAAGAACTTTTAAGATCTACTGTCTTAGCAACTTTGAAATATACAATACAGTACTGTTAACTATAATCACCATGCTGTATATTATATTCCCATGACATTTATTTTATAACTAGAAGTTTTCATCTTAGTTTTTAAAATGCATGATCATGTAGAGGAACATAAGAACTATGGATTTTAATCAATTGAAATATTGTAGAAAGGCCAGGCCGGGACCCCTAGGGCAGAGAGGCAGGAGAGAGAGACATGTGTGGGCTGGATCAATTTGACAAAAGACGGGGACAAATGTGTGGTTTAGAACCTTCAGCTTGTATACAATCTGACTGCTACTGGCAATTTGGTTGGGAGGTTGGACCAGCATTTACGGAGTGCTTCCAGGAGACAGAGACGGTGAGAAGCATTTTCTTTGGAGCAACTGATTAATTTCCCCACCAAACCCCTATGAGCCTGCAAGTATTGTCTGCAATTTTGCAGATGAGAAAGTGAAAAGAGAGAAGTTAGGCCTCTCGGAAGCAGCAGTGGGATATCAGGACCTCAGGACCACCACGTTCCCGCAGCGCTGACTCCAGGGTTCAGTCTATTCTGGGGTATCAGAGAGAAAGCCTGAGACAACTCTTTATTTTTCCAGAGGAAATACATGCAGAGTCAGGAAGCTAAACTCTGTGTGCAGGTTAACTGGAAATGTCGATACATGGTGATTAACCGCCCATACGTTCATCCTAAAGTGGCAGATGCAGGGTTGAAGATGACTTTAAAATAGGTGATGGAGGCCAAAGCCCTGAGGGATGCCACACTTCATTTCCCATGGGAAGACTGGTGCCCTGGTGGAGCATTAAGGGCAGCCTCATGTCATCAGTGCAGCAGGGTTGCCACAATCCCAGCAGTCACTCGTCTACCCCTCGCATCACGCAGTATCTCCTACCGTAGCACCATGTGGCAGAAGGCCTTCCAGTCACAGGAAAGGCAACCAGCTCCAGTGCCTGAGACTCTGCAAAAGGACCCCCCACTGCCTCCCTTCGGGTCGGCCCTGTCTCCCTGGCAACATGCTCCCCACGCAGCACACAAACCACAAACACAGACGGACAGCAGCTCGGTGCTGACGGGACATCTGCATGAGGGCTTCTCCAAGAGGTCTGGCCGCTGTCCTTCCACTTCCCAAGACTGCAGGAGGACTCACAGAAATTTGAGAA
The DNA here is from genome assembly GCF_002837175.3 of Physeter macrocephalus. NCBI lineage: Eukaryota > Metazoa > Chordata > Mammalia > Artiodactyla > Physeteridae > Physeter > Physeter macrocephalus. The sequence continues at coordinate 86,537,464 of NC_041222.1, forward strand.
ATATAGCTGGGCTGCCAGAAGCCAGCATCACCACAAAGGCTGGTAGATGCGGCAAAAGTATTATCGGCAGCCCCCAAGAGAAGAAAAACACAACTCAAGAAAATGAACCAATTTTGACCTTACAGTGTAAGTAGGAACTAGCATCTAAAAGCTCAAGACATACTAATCCATGCAGTATTTTATATTTCATACAAAATTTCCTATCAACTTCAAGCACCTCCCCATTGCTTCCTGGGGATGAAAATTATCACTCCTTAATATCCCCTGGCAGCGAGGAAGCAGTCAGGACAAAAAGAGAGACATGCACTCAGGTTCTTTATCAAGCAGTGGTATGCTGGAGCTGGCTGGTACTGGTCTCGGCAGTGTGGGGGTGGGGGGATGTGGCAGCTTGAAGCAGGACCTTGGTCCTCGTCTTCTTTGAAGAAAGAATTCAGCAAAGAGACAGACTGTGAAGCAGATAAAGTGTTTATTAGAAGCAAATTACATGTGGAAGAACACGCAGTGAACTGGCGGAATGAGTTGCGTGGAATGGGGGCGGGTTAGATCGCTTATAAGGCAGCAGTCTTCCTGCTTGTCTCTGGTCAGTCATCTTGCTTGTGCCCATATCTGGCTTGACTCAGGGTCCTTCCTGGTGGGTGAGTGTGCATCCCTCGGTCAAGATGGATTCCAACGGAAAGGTTTCTGGGAGGCCGGCAGCACCGATTACAGCCTGGCAGCTCCTTCCTCCTTTGACCCCTTTTCTAGACTGAAGACCTTCTCCGCCCATGTGTGGGCTGGGAAATCCCCTTGACCACAAGAATGAGAAAATCGTGGTCATTTTGTCTTTCACCCAATCAGGCCTGATGCTGCTGCTAGTGTCTTATCTCAAAGTGTCAGCAGGAGACTGGCGGCAGCTGCTCAGCCTGGGGTCCATCTGTCTCCTACCTCAGTACCAGCTCACAAGAACTGGTTACATTGTCACGGATTTTGTGAGACTGATTTTCTTAGTAGCTTAAAATTAGCTGTGGTGGAGCATTGACACCACCGAAATCTGCAAACGTTGATCAAGGTTTGTTTCTTGTTTTCCAGGAAGCTGATTGTTAAACATTTACCAGCACCCCAACCCCCATCTGCTACTTCCCAGGTGGGCTTGTCACAGTTTCTTCACCATTTCAAATATTATTTTTCCTCTATTCATAAAATAGGAATCATAATTCATACCCCTCAAAACCAATTTTTTCCTAAATGAGAACAATGAATGTGAAAGTGCTTTGTAAATTACAAAACGAATGGACAAATACCTGCATTTTCTTATACCCTCACACGCTTGTCCTTAAAATATGCAAGAATGTCCCTGCCTTTTTCATTTCAACCCTTACTTACTTTCTTTCTTTTTTTCTTTTTTTCCATGTTCATACCTCTAGTTTTAAATTTAAACTGAGGATTGTCAGGTTTCTGCTTGTTTCTTCATAAGGAATGTCAGGGCAAGCTACGGTGATATTAAAAAGCACAAGAGAGCCTAAAGCCCTCTTTCCATTTTCTGGGTTCTTTGCAAACATGGGCTTAGTGTCTCCCAGGAGTCACTAAGTGGAACTAGAGGACACCTACCTTTCAGGGCCTTAAGGCAGAGTGGCGGGACAGGTATGGATCCACTCTGTGAAATGGGATCCACAGCCATCAATCTACCCAAATCTTCCCCAGTGGCCACCCCCATGTTGCTCTGGAGAGGTAAGACCTCCATTTGTTCACAAGTGGAAAGTTGCTCCCATCAGATGACTCCCACCAATGGGAGTTGTCCCTCAAAAATGTTAAATTTTTGCTCTCCTTTCTGAACCATGAACTACCCTCTCATTTTCCAGAACAGACACATTGCATCCCTAGAGAGCATGGCGAGGCAGATGACCCCATCCTCAACAGTCTCTGTAAATGTTGGCAGCTGCAACATCACTCTCTCTTTCTTCACAGCGATGCTGTGCAAATTCCAACAGCCTCCACCCTAGGATCAGACGCCTCCTTGAAAGCACTGTTATCTCACGGCCTTCACAGGCTTGAACAATTCCCTGAATTTCTCCCGAGTTGGCCGGGGGCTGAGCCAGCACATTGGGTGGTGACCTCGAGCCACATAGGGCTGCCCCTAGCACCTGTGGGTCTGGCTGAGGACCACGATGCCCACCTGGAGTGCTTTGCCCAGATTCTGATTCAGAATCTTTCCCACTCTCAGGTAGATGACACATCTGCAATGTTCCTTGACTTCTTGCCAATTAATTTTCGTATATTTCCACTTCTATTTTGTAAATGACACATTTCATTATTTCTCTTTTTTTTTTTAACATCTTTATTGGAGTATAATTGCTTTACAGGGATGTGTTAGTTTCTGCTTTATAACAAAGTGAATCAGTTATACATGTACATATGCTCCCATATCTCCTCCCTCTTGCATCTCCCTCCCTCCCACCCTCCCTATCACACCCCTCTAGGTGGTCACAAAGCACAGAGCTGATCTCCCTGCGCTCTGTGGCTGCTTCCCACTAGCTATTTATTTTACATTTGGTCGTGTATATAGTCCATGCCACTCTCTCACTTTGTCACAGCTTACCCTTCCCCCTCCCTGTGTCCTCAAGTCCATTCTCTAGTAGGTCTGCGTCTTTATTTCCATCTTGCCCCTAGGTTCTTCTGCCCATTTTTTTTTCTTTTCAAATAACTCAATTTCATTCCTTTTTATGGCTGAGTAATATTCCATTGTATATATGTGCCACATCTTCTTTATCCATTTATCTGTTCATTATTTCACTTAATCAGATAAGCTGTACTGAGCTCCCGGCCACCTGGGACAGCAGGAAAAGTCCTCTTTGTCACCTGTGAGTACCAGAAAACGTGATGGGTCAGGTGGGCCTTTGGTGCTCCTGGTCTGCATCCTTACACATGCTCCCAGTTGCCCTGGGCAGCTGCGGGCTTGGCTCCAGACTGACTTAGAGCTGCCTCTTGGAGGAGATTGTTGTCTTCTCCTCACTGAGCAGTGCCACCAGCCTCTACAGGTGTCCCTTTATTAGCAGTCCACACTGAGCCCCCAAGGGCCAGGGGGTCCTCCAGCCCTGTGTATACACACACACACACACACACACACACACACACTCACTCACACACATATATACACGCACTCACTCTCACAAAACCCCAAAGCCTGTACCTCCTCTTACTCCAGGGCCCTCTCTTTCCTGGACCCCCAACCCCGCTGAGGGCTGAGCTCTGGTCTCCTTTTCCAAAACCACTGCCTCCAGCTCGTTGCCCTCTGGGGTCTACCAGCTCAGCCCTCCTCCACAAAACTGAAACACACTTTCTGAGGAAAGGACACCCTTGAAATCACCATGCAGGCAGCTCTTACCCAGGGTGCTTCTGGTGTTGGGTGTGGAAGAAGATACTAAAAACATCATTTAGTATTTTCTTAAATATCCAGTTACTGAAAATCCAGGTTAGCAAAGGCTAACATAGTAGTTCCAATCAATAATGATTTTTGTTTGAGGCAGGCAAAGTAGACAGCTGTTTGCTCTGAGTAAATTCGTTCCTCTCAACTATGCAAATACGTATTACTAGATCTCAGATGTTGAACTAAAGGTTTACAAAGATAATCTCCTTGAATGCTCAAAGAAGTCCCATAGGAACGGTTACCCCATTTCACAGATGTAGAAATAGACTCAGAAAAGGTTAAAAATGTAGCTAAGGCCACACAGCTCTAGTGGGTAACTGGATTCTAATGCATATACGTCAAACTCCAAGCCCAATGCTTTTAGCCCCGTTTTAGTCTTATTATCAATGTCAGAATAAGGTAGATCTTCCCAGCTGGCTTAAGGAATATGACTGGATGACCAACAGGTACATGAAAAGTGCTCCATTTCTAATCCAATCATTGGGGAAATGCAAATCTTAATCACAAGATATGACCTCACACCTTTTAGGATGGCTGCTATCAGAAAGAGGAAAGATAACAAATGTTGGTGAGGATATGAAAAAAGGGAACCCTCCTACACTGTTGGTGGGAAAGTAAATTGGTTCAGCCACTATAAAAAGCCACTGTGGAGGTTCCTCAAAATATTAAAAAATAGAACTACCATATGATCCAGCAATTCCACTTCTTGGCATATACCCAAAGGAAATGAAATCAAGATCTCAAAGAGATGTTTGTACTCCCATGTTCATTGCAGCATGATTTACAATAGCCAAGATAAGGAAACAATCTAAGTGTCCACTGACAGATGAATGAATAAAGAAGGAAATCCTGCTGTTTGTGACAACATAGATGAGCCAGGCGAACATTATGCTAAGTGAAATAAGCCAAGTGCAAAAAGACAAGTACTGCATGATCTCATTTATATGTGGAATCTAAAATAGTTCAACTCATAGAAACAGAGAGTAGAATGGTGGTTACCAGAGGCTTGAGGGTAGGAGAGATGGGCAGATGGTGGTCAAGGAGTACAAAGTCTCAGTTATACAGGATGAATAAATTCTGGAGATCAAATGTACAACAATGTGACTGTAGTTAGCAATATTGTATGGTAGACTTAGAATTTGCTAAGAGGGTAAATCTTTAGTGTTCTCATCACACATACACAAAAACGGTAATTCCAAAATCATCTTATGGTCAAGAAATTTTGCCTATAAAATTCTCACTGCCAATTTAAGTATACAATAGAAATTCATTTAAAGAAACTGCAGTTATTCATATATAATAATAATATGCAATCTTTAAAAATTATGACATATATTATGTTAATATAATTTTGCTAACTAAAAAAGCATGTTACAAAACATTAAATACCCTGATCTCAAATATTTAAAGCTGTATATATACATAGACATGTACATGTTATGCATATTATAAATATAACAAAATGTTAATATATTTTTGCTACACAAAAGACCCATGTTACAAAACATTATAAACTATGCTCCTGCATAGGTAAAAGTTACATGGCATACATGTGTTGAGAGAGACAGTTCCGCACGACTGCTCCCACATCTTATCAGGTGTTCCAAGAATTTGAGGGCTTGACTCCTCTTTGTCCAGACCATGTCTCAGGGTTGTGTTTGCAGCAAGCAACGCTGAGGCATGAGGTAATGTCCCCTCTGGGACAAAGAGCGGGGCTTACTGCCTGTTATAAAGAGCAGTGGGTTTCCCCAAGCTCATGTTCTTCTCCTGCAGTGCAACTCACTGCCTGTGTGGTGCCATCCAGGCTCTCCATGTCACAAATAGGCTGATGCTTAGGCTGCCTGCTATTTAGAAAGTAATGACATTCTTTGTCTCATGTCTTCTATAAAAATCCATGAAAAATAATCAGGGCTAAAAGCAAGCTACATAGATCCACATATGTCCACATGCATTTTACTTCAGTGTATGTATATACACAGACATGCTTATCTCCAGGTGATATTGTCACAAGTGATCATGTCCTCTGTTATGCTCATTTTCCCTATTTCTATAATTAACTTGTAGTATTTGCAACCAGAAATAAGCAATAAATGTACTTTTAAAACTAGATATTAAAGAAAAACTGGATGTAGTGTGATTTCGACTATATAAAATTCACTAAACATATACTATCATTTTTTGCATCTATTCCCCACTCTTCATGTAACCAGCATCATCTCTGGTGGCTGAGGATGTCATGGGGAGTAAGGTGACATGGGTCTATCTCATGGAACTCCACTGGAATCTCATAGAATTTACATTAAATGGAGGGGAAATGACATTTAAATAAATGAGGGGGTGAAAAGATAAATTTGGAAGAGAATATTTGCAAACCACATATCCCACAAAGGACTAGTATCTACAATATATAAAGAACTCACAAAACTCAATGGTAAAAAAGCAAACAATCCAATTAGAAAAATGGGCAAAAGACAATAACAGACATTTCAATGAAGAAGATATACAGAAGGCAAATAAGCACAATGAAAACAAGTTCAGCATTATTAGCCATTAGGGAAATGCAAACTAGAACCACAGTGAGAAACTAGGTCACTCATACATTGCTGATTGGGAAGGTAAAATGGTAGAGCCATTCTAGAAAACTGTTTGGAAGTTTCTTAAAATACTACATATGTAGCTATCAGATGATCCAGCAATTACACTCCTGATCATTTATCCCAGAGAAATGAAAACTTATGTGCACCCCAAAACCTGTACGTGAATATTTATAGCAGTTTTATTTGTAATGGCCCAAAACTGGAAACAACCCAGATGTCCTTCAGTGGGTAAATGGTCAAACAAACATGTTACATCCATATCATGGCATATGACTCAACAATAAAAATAAATGAACTATTGACATACACAAAATCTGGATGAATTTCCAGATAATTATGCTAAGTGAAAAAGCCAGTCTCAAAAGGTTATATACTATCTGTTTCCATTTATACAACATTCTTGAAATGACAAAATTACAGAAATGGAGATCGATTAGCACTTGCCAGGGGATAAGGAGTGGTTGGGGTGGGGAAGTGGGTGTGGCTGTGAATGGGCAACATGAGAGAACCTTGTGATGACTGGCAATGCTCTGTATCAATGTCAACATGGGTGGTGTTATTGCCCTACAGCTTTGCAGATGTGACCATGGAGGGAAAGTGGGTGAAGTGTACACAGCATTTCTCATTATTATTTCTTTACAATTGTATGGGAATTTACAATGATCACAAAACTAAAAGTTTAAACAGATATTTAAAAATTAAATTTAAAAACAAAGATACAAATTGATTTTTCAAAAAAATGTAAGGTATAGAAGAGTGTATTTAGCATGCAACATTTTCATTAATAAGAGAGAAAATAAGAATTTAGAAATATCAAAGCAGAAATAAATGAAATAGAGACTAAGAAAACAGTAGAAAAGATCAATGAAACTGAAAGCTGGTTCTTTGAAAGATAAACAAAATTGATGAAACTTTAGCCAGGCTCATCAAGAAAAAAAGGGAGAGGGCCCAAATCAATAAAATTAGAAATGAGAAAGGAGAAGTTACAACGGACACCATAGAAATACAAAGGACCATAAAAGACTACTGCAAGCAACTATACGCCAATAAAATGAACAAGCTAGAAGAAATGGACAAATTGTTAGAAAGGTACAACCTTCCAAGACTGAACCAGGGAGAAATAGAAAATATGAACAGACCAATTACAAGTACTGAAATTGAATCCTGTGATTTAAAAACTCCCAAGAAACAAAAGTCCAGGACCAGGTGGCTTCCCAGGCGAATTCTATCAAACATTTAGAGAATAGTTAACATCTATCCTTCTGAAACTCTTCGAAAAAATTGCAGAGGGAGGAACACTCCGAAACTCATTCTATGAGGCCACCATCACCCTGATACCAAAAGCAGGCAAAGATACTACAAAAAAAGAAAACGACAGACCAATATCACTGTGAATATAGATGCAAAAATCCTCAACAAAATACTAGCAAACCAAATCCAACAACACATTAAAAGGATCATACACCATGATCAAGTGGGATTTATCCCAGGGATGCAAGGATTCTTCAATATATGCAAATCAATCAATGTGATACACCATATTAACAAATTGAAGAATAAAAGCCATATGATCAACTCAATAGATGCACAAAAAGCTTCTGAAAAAATTCAACACCCGTTTATGATAAAATCTTTCCAGAAAGTGGGCATAGAGGGAACCTAGCTCAAAGTAATAAAACCCATATATGACAAAACCACAGCAAACATTATTCTCAGTGGTGAAAAACTGAAAGCATTTCCTCTAAAATCAGGAACAAGACAATGGTGCCCACTCTCACCACTAATATTCAAGATAGTTTTGGAAGTCTTAGCCATAGCAATCAGAGTAGAAAAAGAAATAAAAGGAATACAAATTGGAAAAGAAGAAGTAAAACTGTCACTGTTTGCTGATGACATGATACTATACATAGAAAATCCTAAAGATGCCACCAGAAAACTATTAGAGCTAATCAATGAAATTAATTACACAATGAAATAAATACACAGAAATCTCTTTCATTCCTATACACTAACTACAAAAGATCAGAAAGAGAAGTTAAGGAAACGCTCCCATTTACCACTGCAACAAAAAGAATAAAATACCTAGGAAGAAACCTACCTAAGGAGGCAAAAGACCCGTACACAGAAAACTACAAGATACTGATGAAAGAAATCAAAGACCACACAAACAGATGGAGAGATATACCATATTCTTGGACTGGAAGAATCAATATTGTGAAAATGACTATACTACCCAAAGCAATCTACAGATTCAATACAATCCCTATCAAATTACCAATGGCATGTTTCACAGAACTAGAACAAAAAAATTTTACAATTTCTATGGAAACACAAAAGGCCTCAAATAGCCAAATAGCCAAAGCAATCTTGAGAAACAAAAATAAAGATGGTGGAATCAGGCTCCCCAACTTCAGATGGAAGAATCAATATTGTGAAAATGACTATACTACCCAAAGCAATCTACAGATTCAATACAATCCCTATCAAATTACCAATGGCATTTTTCACAGAACTAGAACAAAAAAATTTTACAATTTCTATGGAAACACAAAAGGCCTCAAAGCAATCTTGAGAAACAAAAATAAAGATGGAGGAATCAGGCTCCCCAACTTCAGACTATACTACAAACTACAGTCATCAAGACAATTATGGTACTGGCACAAAAACAGAAATATACATCAATGGAACAGGATAGAAAGCCCAGAGATAAACCCATGCACATATGGTCACCTTATCTTTGATAAAGGAGGCAAGAATATACAATGGATAAAAGACAGCCTCTTCAATAAGTGGTGCTGGGAAAACTGGACAGCTACATGTAAAAGAATGAAATTAGAACACTCCCTAACACCATACACAAAAATAAACTCAAAATGGATTAAAGACCTAAATGTAAGGCCAGACACTATAAAA
>NC_041222.1:86546763-86614565 GCF_002837175.3 Physeter macrocephalus
TGGAATCTAAAAAAAAAAAAAAAAAAAGAAAAAAAATGGTCAGAAGAACCTAGGGGCAAGATGGGAATAAAGACGCAGACCTACTAGAGAATGGACTTAAGGACATGGGGAGGGGGAAGGGGAAGCTGGGACAAAGTGAGTGAGTGGCATGTACATATATACACTACCAAATGTAAAACTGATAGCTAGTGGGAAGCAGCCGCATGGCACAGGGAGATCAGCTCGGTGCTTTGTGACCACCTAGAGGGGTGGGATAAGGAGGGTGGGAGGGAGGGAGACGCAAGAAGGAAGAGATATGGGGATATATGTATATGTATAACTGATTCACTTTGTTATAAAGCAGAAACTAACACACAATTGTAAAGCAATTATACCCCAATAAAGATGTAAAAAATAAATAAATAAAATAAAATAACATAATACTGAAATGTAGATGTATGTAGCCTTGGCATTAAAAGGTATGTGAAAATGAAAAAAAAAAAAGAAGAAGATGTGGTACATATATACAATGGAATATTACTCAGCCATAAAATGGAACGAAATTGGGTCATTTGTAGAGACGTGGATGGACCTAGAGACTGTCATACAGAGTGAAATAAGTCAGAAAGAGAAAAACAAATATCATACATTAATGCATGTATGTGGAATCTGAAAAAGTTGGTATAGACGATGTTACTTACAAAGCAGAAATAGAGACACAGATGTAGAGAACAAACGTATGGATACCAAGGGGGAAGGGGGAGGGTGGGAGGAACTGGGAGACTGGGATTGACATATATACACTATTGATACTATGTATAAAATAGATAACTAATGAAAACCTACTGTGTAGCACAGGGAACTCTACTCAGAGCTCTGTGGTGACCTAAATGGGAAGGAAATCCAAAAAGGAGGGGATATATGTATACGTATCGGTGATTCACTTTGCTGTACAGTAGAAACTAACACAACATTGTAAAGCAACCACACTCCAATAAAAATTTTTTTAAAAAAAAGAATTAAGTATGTGATTACAAATCATGACAAGAGCTCTGAAGAACAGTGAAAGGGTGAGTGGTGGTCTGAGACAGCAGCACAGATGATGCGGAGCTTATTCAAGAGTGTCTGAAGGCCTTTCCAATGAAATGACTCTCAATCTGTGACCAGAGCCCGGGAGCACTGCTGGGGCGGCAGGAAGAAAGGCATTCTGGGCCATGGAAGAGGGCAGAAGTGTGAGATGCTCTACTGCAGAGGTCCCCAGCCCCCGGGCCACAGACCGCTACCAGTGCTCGCCTGTTAGGAACCGGGCTGCACAGCAGCAGGTAAGTGGCGGGAGAGCGAGTGAAGCTTCACGGCTGCTCCCCTTTGCTCCCCATCACTCACATTACCGCCTGAACCATACCCCCCTCACTGTCCGTGGAAAAATTGTCTTTCCATGAAACCAGTCCCTGGTGCCAAAAAGGTTGGGGACCGCTGCTCTACTGGACCCGAGAGACTGGGCTGTGAGCAAGAGTGAAGTGTCAGGAGGCGAAGAGGCCAGGCGGGCAGGGACCGGCTCCAGGGAGACGTCGCAACCCATGGCACTGATTTTGGCCTCTATCCTAAGAGAGTCAGAAACTACTGGTGTTTGAAGCAGGGAACTGTCGGGTCTCCTTTTGAATTTGGAGCATCCTTTTGAATGCTGAGTAGAGAATGGATTGGAGGGGGCGCAGGGGAGAGCCAGCAGGTCCAGGTGAGGGGTCAGGAGACCTGAGAGAAATGACCATTTCAGTCTGTACTGTGGAGTCAGAGCAGACATGCAGGTCAGGGCACAATGAGAGAGTGGGCAGACGATCTGTTTACCAAGAAGAATACAGGAAGAAGGTCCGACTGGGGACAGAAGATCAGGGGTCGGGTTGGAGTTCTCCTGCGACCTCCAAGTGCAGGTGCCCAGGGGAGATGGGGACTCAGAAGAGACATCAGGCCGGAATGAAGCAAAGGTGGTGTTTGAAGAATCCTGCAGAAAAGTTGTGTCTGCCCCAGATCTGTAACAGAGGGAGGGACCACTAAGCCTGCACCTGAGGAGAAGCGGCAGGATACATATCCCTAGTAGAATTTGTGAACTTTCTTCCTTTCTTCTAGCCTTTCAAAACAGTGCAAATCAAATAATATTCCTGCTGACCCCATGACAACATTTTTGGTCAGAGCTTTTCCCTCTCAGCCCAGACCAGCACAGTCCTGGATACTCAGTAACGACTCCCCACGAGCGCGATCAGTTTCCATTCTCCAAAACAAAACAGTGATTTGCAGCCCAGAACTTGCAGGAAGTCCTGGGGGTTGTGACAGATCCCTTCTAGAAATGTCCAGGGACAATTCCTGTTGGTGGCATCTGAACTGGACAACAAATAGCTTTATTGAAAGATTCCAAAGGACTCTTTTCTTAAACGTTTATGATATTAGAAATGAAATGGCCAACACTGACAGAGGTCCTGGCAAAAGACTCTCAGGAACTGAGTCGCCACTGTTGTTAGTCTGCTAAGCGTTAGTCCCGGCTCTTTGGGGTTAACAGGGCCAGATGGCAGCGGTGATGACATCAGGACAGGAGTTTGGACGGTGGAAGTTTCCACCTAGGTACACGGCAGAGGGTACCCCACTTGATTTCGGTTTTTCACTTTCTTTTTCCCTGAAAGTTACACTTTTCTATACAAACACTTTTTTTTTTCCCCTTAGTTCACTGTGTAGATTAACACAGTCACAAAACTGTGATTTGCTGCCCTGCTCTCTCTGGTTCAGGACAGTGAAGTGTGAAGGTCAAGGGGAAGTTCACCAAGAGAAGGTGGCAAGTCTTCCCCAAGGGGCTGAGGGTGGGATACGAGGTAACCTGCATCCTCAGAGCAGCAGCTGTCAGCACCCTCGCAGTGAGCACAGTTCCCAGAAGGAGAGCCGGTCCTGGGAGCAAAGCCACACTGGTGGTTAGTTCTCTGCCTTAACTCCCACCACCTTCTCTTAAAATATGTCCATTCCCCACTTCACACCCATTAGGATGGCTACTACCAAAAAAAAAAAAAAAAAAAAAAAAATGGTGTGAGAGGGATGTGGAGAAATTGGAAACCGCACCATTCACACATTGCTGGTGAAAATGTAAAATGGTACGGCTGCTTTGGAGATAAGTAGGGTGGTTCCTCAAAAAATTAAACAGAAGTACTATACGTGATCCAGCAATTCCACTTCTGGGTATATGCCCCAAAAAATTAAAAGCAGGGATTTGAACCAATATTTGTATGCCTGTGTTCATGGCAGCATCATTCTCTATAGCCAAAGGATAGAAGTAATCGTGTGTGCATTGATGGATAAATGGATAAACAAAATATGGTATATCTATAAAATGAAATATTATGCAACCTTAAGAAGGCCAGAAATTCTGACACATACTACTATGGTTGAAACTTGAAGATACTCTGGTAAGTGAAATAAACCACTCACAAAAGGACAAATATTCTATGAAGTACTTCTATGAAGTACTGAGAGTAGTCAAATTCCTCAAGACAGAAAGTAAAAGGCTGCCAGGGCCTGGGAGGAGGGGAATGAAGACTTAGTGTTTAATGGGTTGGAGGTAAGGATTGGGGTGATAAAAGCATTTTGGAAAATGGATGGTGCTGATCGGTACAGAACATTGGGAATATACTTACTGCCACTTCATTGTACACTTAAAAATAGTTAAAATGACAAACTTTGTGCTAGGTATATTTTACCACGATAAAACGTTTTCTGAAAAAGTCCTCCCTTGCCTTGTTGCTGGTAAACATGGTGGAAGAAAAAATTGCCTCAAGCACTTTCTTTGCTGCACATAGTGATATTCAAGTGACTTTCGACTCCTATAAAATGTCTGTAGTAATGCAACCAGCTTCCAAATTCTCTTTAAAGGAAAAGAAATCCAGCCACTGATTAATCTAGTGAAAACTACATCACTAACTGATTTGCAGGCTCTAGCCCAGCCCTTAGTTTCTAGATTGAGGTCTCATTATTCTGTATTCTGAGGTCTGTATTCTGATGACAGCTCATAGAAGCTCCCAGAAGCCATGGACACAGCACCCTGGGCCTCCAATGTGCCCACCGCTCATGGTCCTCTGCTCTGCTAAAGCGGTGCTGTGGTTAATGCAGGGAACCAAAGAACCCACACCCAGGATCCCTAGATGTGGAAGGATTTAGATTTCATTGTATTTTCTGCACAGTTTATAAACAATGTTATTATTTCAGAGTTATGTTGTTAGATGTTTTACTCATTACTGTCTTTTTTTTTTTTTTTTTTTTTTTTTGGCTCACGGGCCCAGCCGCTCCGCGGCATGTGGGATCCTCCCAGACCGGGGCGCGAACCCGGCTCCCCTGCATCGGCAGGCGGACGCGCAACCACTGCGCCACCAGGGAAGCCCACTCATTACTGTCTTAATATAATGTACTCGTTCTAAGGTCCTGGGCCTAAGAAAACTCTGGATGTTCTTACACCAAAATAGATGAAAATTACAACTGGATAAGCAATAATAGAGATTTATCAGGGCACCTAGTTCAGTGCCCACCCAGGTTAGCAGAGTGGAAAACCTGACCCAGCCAACCTGAGCAGTTCCAACATTCAACCACCTCCTCAGGAGCAGGATCCTTGGAAAATCGCCTTCAGAAGTTAATATAACAGCCAGAATCAATTTTAAAATAGTGTTTCCATAGTGAGCACTTTAATTAATTTCTCCATGGAGTACCATCTTTCTTGAGGGAAGAACCTCTCTGTATGTCAAACAACCTGTATGGTTTGTGCTTTAGTTTTTCTTCTTAGCTGAAGAACTTCTCATGAATGCTTTGCATGTTAAATGCCTGTCTCCTAAGTACTGTCCTGACCACAATTACTAAAATAAAAAACAACACATACACCTAAAAATAAAGACTTCAGGGAAGAGTGCAAAACCTTGATGATGAGTATCTCTCAGCAGGAGATTTCTGGAGAATCTTCATATTTGTCTTTGTGCTTTCGTATAATTTCTAAAAGTTTTACCAGGAACACATACAGGTTTTTCACCAGCATAAAAGCCTACTTTTTAAAATAAAAATCAGGTCCCCACTACAAAGAATCTTTAGAAGTAATTTATTAAATGACATTTTATTATTCTTTTAGTTCTGATTCAGAGGAGCACCTAATGTTTTCTAAAGAGAAACAAAATCTCTCATAGCAGCCCTAGAATATCCCAAATGATCAGATATTCAGAAGGCTCAGTACTAGCTACGGTGCTGATACAATCCAATCCAAAAAAGTGATAATTCACTATAAGGAACATTGAATAAAAGCACAAATGGCACACAGTCATTCAATTAACACAAAATCATATCATTTCCTTAATTCTATAGAGAATAGATTTCACGTACATCCTTTCTGCCTCTGACATACATCACCAGTCCCCTCCACGGGATGTTCATGTCTGGACAAACATCTAAATGCATATGACACTCTGTATCCCCCCAAACATATTTTTCTTAAATACAATATGGTTTAGATTTAAAATAGTAAGCATTTGTGCTAAACTCTTTGGAAGCAAGACTTGTCACAAACATGCTACGTAAAGGCAATGTTTTTGAAAAGTCATCGTGCACTCATTTCTTAAACACACTGAGAACTACTGTAATTATTTCAATGAGAAATTCCTGCAAACCCCTCCTGCTCTTGCTTGCTTCCTCTCAGTGAGTTACAATGTGTTTCCATGGTAATCCTGTTGCTAAGGGGGACCCGAGAGCATCAGCATGTTATCTGCACTTTGAGACGCTGTTAGCCTGAGCGGCCAGGCTGGCTGGAATATTGAGATTTAATTTAGGGCCATTCCCCTCCGTGTCTTCACAGTGAATTCAGCAGAAACTGTTAGAAGTCGTCCCCGTGGGAGGGAGAAGTATGGACACTTCCTAGGATCACCTCTGAGCTTTTATGCCCTTTGGATTACATTAGCCTTGCTTTTCATCATCCTCCTATGACTTACACACTAGAATTCTAAGAATAAACAATAATAGCAATTACCAGCATTACTAAATGCCACATGAGACTGATTTTGTTGAATGTTTATGAATGGCAAATATAAACTAAACATCAGTAGTTGGAAATAAACATCATTTTGATTCAATAATCTGAAATATTTTAAACATTAAATATATAGAAAGCCCCAAATGAAGCAAATCAAAATATTTTTTGAAGTTTCCCTTTCAATGTCTCTGAAATCATATTCTGGCAAACAGATTGTAACATTTCATCAGAATCCTGATTGGAATCCAGAATCTTCCATCAAGCCAATTTTTATTGAATGTTTTCTTTCTTGGGGATAAGTCTTATTGTTGTAAGTTGTAATTCCTTAAAGTGGCCCAAGTTTCCTGATTCCATTTTCTTGTGCTCCTGAGCTTTGCATGAAGGAGGACCTTTCTGATGGCACCAAAGTGGTTGTCCTTGGCCAAAACAAGGGCTGAGAACCTAATGCAGCTCCTGGCCTAGCCCAAACAGGGGAAATGGGGTGGGGGGGGGGTGTATCCTGGCTGCCTGGCCCTCACTACCCGGGAATAGCCATATCAAATCCCAGCTTCTAAGATGAGTTCTGGAGGTCAGCATGGTGGGGAGCTGAGGAGGTTCTCCTGGGCTTACAGACAGCCATCTTCTCACTGTCCCCAAATGGTGGAGACAAGGGGAGCAAGATCTGTGGTGTCTCTTCTCATAACGGCACTAATTCCCCATAGGGGTCCCACCCTCATGACCTCATCTAAACCCATAATTATCTCCCAAAGGCCCCACCTCCAAACACCATCCCATTAAGGGGTAGGCCTTCAACATATGAATTTGGGGGACACAGACCTTCAGTCCAGAGCAGGATCCACACCTACACCCTTACTTGATAAGTAAGGAGCGTTTGGAAAAGAGGAGTAGCTTTGCCAGGGCATCTGCCCTCAGGGTGATCGACCATCCCAGCCTGCTCAGGACCTCCAGTCCTCCTGGACACACCTTCGATTTTCCTGCTGGTGAACACATGCCTGGTGGAGCTGACAACTGTGCCATCAGCCGAGCTCCCTTCCCAGCTTTGCTGTCCCTTCAGTTCCTCTCAAGCCATCACATCAGGATGCAGCATGGATTATACAAATGAGTGATGACAGACCGCCCATGTGTTTCCCTTGTAATTCACTGGCCCTTTCACATGTGAAAGGAAAATGTTTTCAGGTTGTTACCCCCATTTCATAGTCCAAATGTGGAGCGCCTGGTGAGTGAGGCCAACATGTGAACTCAGGACACTTTGACTCCAACTTAGGCTTCAAGAGAGGCCCCTGACCCCAGTGGCCACCCTCTGGGTAACTACCTCAAAATAAAAACATCAGCTCTTGAAGGGCTGAAAGCTCTGGAGTGCTGACCCAGACTAGAGAGGGGTTATGATGCAACATGCCATTTCCATCAATATGCAGAGAACTTAAAGACAACGAACGCTCACCAGGTGTTACCCAACTAGTCCACGTTCACACAATTCACTCATCCCTCCCTAGAGAGACAACCCAGGAGACCAACCTAAATCCAGATACGACTTCATCAGGCGATTTACAAAGCTGTGTGCATCTCACACACACACACACACACACACACACACACACACAGCACACCACACATGCACACCCCATGCATACCCTGAAATGGGATTTCTGGGGTTCCTGTCTCTGAATAGATACAGACACATTTGGGGAGAGGGTGGCATTGCAGGAGAAGAAAGTTTGCCCTAACACACCCCCCAGGATGATACAGATAGTCCATCTAGTCTCAGGTAGGCCTGACTCTAGGAAGAATATTAGTGGGAAGATATAGCATCTCTTCCCAAATTTTGCTGTGAGATAAAGTCAGGATAGGTCTTCCTCAGACTCGCTCAATCTGGGTAAGGCAGAATGAAGCTGGCTGCAAATACCCCTGAACTCCTTCCACAGAGGGGAGGAGTCTATCCTCTCCTCCCAACTCTGGGCTGGCTTTGACCCATCAAGAATGGTGAAAATGGCACCATGCCAGTTCTGTAACTAGACTTGCAGCTTCTGCCTTGATCTCATGGAGCCCTGAGTCACCATCTATTGGTCTGACCACCTGGAAGCCTCCATATTGTAGGGGTGCTCAAGCTAGCCATGTGGAGAGATTGTGTGGATAGAGAGAAAAAAGAGAGAGAGAGGCCCAGCCAAGCCCCAGCCAAGACCCAGCCGTTTGAGTCCTCCCAACTGAGGCCCCAAACATGGTGGAACAGGGATGAAGCATCCCTTCTGTGCCCTGTCCAAATTCCTGACCCTCAGAATCAAGATAATAATAATAAACAGTTGTTTTAAGCCACTACGTTTTATAGGGATATGTCATGCAGCAATGCAAAATCAGAACACTGCCTGATTGGCAGTAGCTGCTCAGGCCTCCACCCCAAGCCCCATCTCCATCAACATGCTCCCTTTGGGTGAGCCCATCCAGCCTCTCACTGTTGTGGCCTCTCCCATTGCGGAGCACAGGCTCCGGACGCGCAGGCTCAGCGGCCATGGCTCATGGGCCTAGCCACTCCGCGGCATGTGGGATCTTCCTGGACCGGGGCACGAACCCGTGTCCCCTGCATTGGCAGGCAGACTCTCAACCACTGCGCCACCAGGGAAGCCCCAGCTCCACTTCTTTAAATTCCATTCCTATACTGATGACCTTTCCCCTTAGGTCCAGACATACATTTCCATTTGCTCACTAAGTCACTTCCACTCACACATGCCATATGCATCTTACACTTAACAGGGCCAAAGTTCAACTCTTGTGGGTTGAATTGTGGTCTCCCAAAAGATGTGTCCATGTCACATTCCTGGAACCTGAGAATGTGACCTTATTTGAAAAAAGAATCTTGGCAGATGTAATAAAGCTAAGGATCCTGAAGTGAAGAGATCATCCTGGATTATCCAGTGGGCTCTAAATCCAATGTCGAGTGTCTTTATAAGAGACACACAGACAGAAGAAGAGAAGCCCATGGGAAGAGAAAAGCTGAGACCAGAGTGATGTGTCCACAAATCAAGGAGTGTCGACAGCCTGCAGAGGCTGGAAGGGACAAAGAACAGGTCTCCCCGTAGAGCCTTCCAAGGGAACATGCCCCTTCTGACAACTTGATTTCAGACTTCTGGTCTCCAGAATTATGAGAGGATAAATTTTCATTGTTTTAAGCCACCCAGTTTGAGGTATTTTGTTACAGCACGCACAGAAAACTAATACAATTAGCCTCTCTGGTTACCAAACACAAACACTAACTCTGGATCATTTGAGCAGAGAAGAAATGGGTGGTACATGGGCTGTAGGACCAGGCTTGGCTGTGAACCCAAAGATGCAAAGCAGAGCCAAGACCCTGCCCAGGAATAATGGCTTTGAGGTGCTGTCACCATTGGACACTCTGCTACACAAGGACATCTGGCCCAGGCCTCTGGACAGCTGTTTCCACAGCAGTTCCCTGACTGTGCCCCATGTCACCCTGGTAGGATGCTACACTTGAATGTCCAGTCAGCAGCCAAAGTGTGCCTCCCTCTGTACCAAGATTCCCACAAAACAAGATGTCACCAATCACGGATGCTTACTACCCACTCCCAAACGGCATCCCCTCAGGCTTACACGCCCCATTCATCTCACTACCACACACCCACTAGCAAGCAGAAACCCTAGTGCATCCTTGCTTCTTGCCTTTCCCTCACCTTCCACGTCCAACCCAGCACAGGTCCTGATGGTCACACCTCCAAAACAGATCATCTACATTCCTTTGTCTCCACTGCCCCTCTCTGCTTTCACTTCTATGCCTTCCAAAAATGGCAGCCACAATGAGTCTTTTGAAACTGCAAAGCAGATCATATTAAACATATCACTCATGCCACCTGAAAGGTCCTTGCTCTTCTCTTGGCTCCTATGCCTTCTACTTGCTGCCTCTTCTGAAAACCCTTCCCTTTTTGCCTTCTGTAAAGCAGCCCCATCAGTTTCAACAATGGCCCCCAGTGTAATTTGCATGAGGAAAGGGCATGCAGTCTTGCCCACTGCTGGATCTGCAGCAGTTCAGCCAGTGCCTCCTTAAACACTGAATGAAGGAAGGAAGGGGCGGATGGATGGATGGGTGGGGGGGTGGATGGATGGGCAGACTGTGCCTAAATACTCATTTTTGTCAGTGATATGAATTTTTTTTTCCTCTTTGTGGTTGATTTAGAGGAGGTTGGAAGAGGTTTTGGGGTGGGGAGGGGTGGATGGCCCAGACAGCCTTTTAAACTGGAAACACCTGTGTGTGCTATCTGACGCCATTTTTGCACATGCATATGTGACTCACCCATGTATTCCGTGAAACCTCACCTCCACAATGAGAGCGTATGTTTTCTGTTATCACGTGAACCTCAGACCTGGAGGTGTAGGCAGCCAGTTGGCTTAGTCTGGAGGCTTGATGCCTCCTGTGGTGACACTTGAGGGAAGGCCTGCATGGGGTGGAGAGGGGGCTGGGAGGTACCAAGTGTACAGAAGGAAGAAAGCCATTTACCCTCTCTGGACCTGGAGTTCTTGTCTGTGAGATGAACAACATGATTGTGACAGTGTATTCCAGCTCTAAATTTATAAAAATATTAACTTAGTCATCAACAGTTTTTATGTTTGGAGCCTGAGCACCCACAGTGGGAAAGCACTGCTGGAGTGAGCCTCGGGCTGTGCACTGTTAAATGAGGTCTACAACATGGAAACGTGTGCAAACACAATGGCCGCTGCATGATCACCACCGAGCCATCCGGTATGACTGGAGAAGGTGTCTAATGGGCTGAGCTATGTCCCCCAAAATTCATGTGTTGGAGTTTTAACCTGAGTACCTCAGAATTTGATTATATTTGGAGATAGGGTTTTTACAGAGATTACTGAGGTCAAATGAGGTCATGAGGGTGGACCCTAATCCTAGCTGAGTGGTGTCCTTATGAGAAGATATCAGACAAAGATGTGCACCCAGAGGGAAGACCATGTGAGGACACAGGGAGAAAACAGCCATACACAAGCCAAGGAGAGAGACCTCAGGAGAAACCCATCATGCCAACACCTTGATCTCAAGACTTCCAGCTTCCAGGACTATGAATGAATAAATTTCTCATGTTTTAGGTCCCAGTCTATGTACTTTGTTATGGCAGCCTGAGCAGATTGACATTAATCTTAGTAGCAATACCTTACTCGATTCTTTGCAGAGCCATGCATTAAATCTGTAAAACCTTTTACAGTTCTTTCCAAATTCTAAAATGTGTCTCAAACTCCTTTGTCTTAATAAATAAAAATTTTAAATTACAAAATGTAATTAAATGTTTTGTGATGAATGATAAATTCAGTCATCATTAATTCTTCTGATGTGTATATCTTATGATATTGTAAATTATTTGAAGTATGAATACTGTCCAAGACACAATCTAGAATGTCCTTTTTCTTTAAACCATATACATGAGCTTTACTTTGATGAAATTTCCTTTTTTTCTTCCTGAAATGAAAGTGAAGGTGTGCCATTGCACTGACTTGCTTCCCAGTGTAAAATCACTGCCCCTTCAGTAAAATTAAGTTTTAACTTGCAGGACAGAGAAGTCCCCGCAGGAGGCACTGTTTATCCCACTGTCACTGGAGTGGCATTTAAGCATCCAGTTACTTCAAATTCAGGAACAACCTTCACCCACCCCCTGTGGGGTCGACACCTTCAGAAGATTAACTCCTCAAGAGGACAGGGAGGGCTACTGCAACTTTTGATCACCACACATTTTTTTTCCAGTAAAACATTGTCCTCTGTGGTGTTTCTGGTCTCCTGAAGACCCTGAAAGTCAGCATAATTTTGAGCTCCTTACAGTTGCCAGGGATACCTCCATGCTTGGTATTAGAGAGCATCTGACTCCAGGGGAACATTATGGTAACATACCAATCCAGTCAGTCTCTAGAGCAGACTCCCACACTGCCTTCCACATACCAAAAATCTCACTGAGGGATGCATCTGGGGCTAAGAGAAAACCTACCAAAACCACAGCTTAAACTAATTAGGAGGGGTCATTTTTCCCCCTATACAAAAAGCAGTCCCAGGGCAAGTAGTACTGCATTATTTCAGCAGGTCAAAAAGCTAAGGATTCTGTATCATCTTGGCCTTTCCCTCACGGTGAAAGATGGCTACTGTAGCTCCAGTCGTCACTTCCACATTCCATTCAGAAAGGAGAAGGAAGCAACAAGGAAGAAAACAAAGCAAAACTTTCCCAGGAACTCACAGTGGGCATCCACTTATGTTTCTCTGGCCAGCACTGTGTTATGAACTGCCTCTGGCCACAAGGCAGACTGGACAATCCACCGTGTTGGCTTCCTCCAGTGGAATCAGAGTACTGGCAATGAAGAAGAGGGGAGAATAGATGGTAAATAGGTCATTCACACTGGCTGGCCCATGATAGTCATTTAAAAACAAAATCTCCTTAAGTAATATAGGCTTATAGAGTAAAAACAGATTTCATAAGATCCACCAGTCTCAATATTTCATTGTCATATTTTTATCACAAAGACTTTCCACATGTGAACATATCATTTTGATAAAACTCACTGGAATCTGGGGGGAGATATGGCAGCTTAAACACAACCCTTCACTTTCATCCCCTCCCCACATCCTGCTAAAACAATAGTGAATAGAGTTTTTGAAGACATTAACCCACAAGACAAAAGAGAATGGGAGAGGAGACAGTAAGAACTAAAACCGGAAAGTTGGCAAGCATCTGATTCTGCAGACCTGAGAGAGCCAAATTCTGAGCTAGCTATGCAGATAGATGCTAAGCTGCAACCTGATTTTCACAGTGGAGCCCCTGAAAGGCTCAGAAATCAGAGGCCCCAGTCCTCTGGAAGTGGGAGCACAGGTGGCCTTGGAGAAGAATGTGGCTCAGAGGCCGGGACTGAGGTAGGGGCCAGCTATACCCTCCCACCCCCACTCTCACCCCACCCCCACACTCACACCACCCTAAGGGAAGATGGAGGGTGATTCTCTGCAGAGGGCAACACTGAAGTTTCTGCTTGGGAACACCACACAGTCAAGTGCGGGAACATCCTAAGTGTGATAATGTGTTTATAATAACAAATATATGTTTGGTCTTCATCCCGTTTCTGTCACAGAGCTCCTAAAACCCCTGGAATTTCCCAAGTAATGAGAGCGATAAAGGTGTCTTTTGTTATGTTAGCAAGGTGACTTCTGGAAAGCCCCTAGGTCACCTTAAGGATGGGAACTGCTTGCCAGGGGAAGCAACTAAGTGATTAGAGGGTTGGAACATTCAGTCCCATCCCCCCACCTCCAGGGAGGAGAGAGGAGAAGAGAGGAGCTGGGGGTTGAATCAATTGCCAAGCACCAGGGATTTAATCAATCAAGCCTATGTAATGAAGCCTCCATAAAAACCCAAACGGTCAGGGTTCAGAGAGCGTCCAGGTTGGTGAACACATGGAGATTCCAGGAGAATGGCACACCTGCAGGGGGCATAGAAGGTCCCTAACTTTTCCCCATACCCAGAACCATGCATCTCTTCCATCTGGCCATTCCCGTGTTATATCCTTTTATAATAAACCAGTAATAATCTAGTAAGTGTTAAAAAAAAGAAAAGACAACCAGCCCCAAATGCAGTCACTTATGCTAAGCCCCAAGTCACCAAACCAAGACTTAGTTACATTTTCAGCTCTCTCAGAAATGGAATCAGGAATCAGTTAATCAGGAATTTCCTGATCAGCCCCAGTTAGATAATCTGCCTGATAGACCCCTGCCATCCGCCAAAGAAAGTAACCTGCAATAACTAACTCACTTTTTTGCCTAGTATAACTTTCTTGTTCCCACTTTTGCCTATAAAAGTCTTTCCTTTTGTACAGCTCCTCAGAGCCCCTTTTGCTAAAATCTGCTAAATTGTGAAACCAAGCAGTATCCTCCAGGGCCCTCCTGGGTAAAAAAGCCCCTTCATGTCCCCTGTTTCTTGTTTGTAGAAAAAGGTTTTAGTCCCTTAGGCTTTTCCTGAGTTCCAAAGAATGGACTCGAGCAGTTACTAATTGAGGAAGTGAGGGAATGCAGAAACAAAGGAAAAGCAGTCAAGTAAGGAAAGTAATAATAGCTTAAACAATAGTTCAGCAATAAAACAGAGTTCCTCCTCAAGCGATATGCATAACAATCTGATGCATATCGTTGAGTTGTTCTGCAGAAACAAAGACTCCCAACCCAGGTGGCAGATGGTGACTACATGCTGATCACAAGCACATAGACCCCAGACTGGTTAGAATCAGGAATTTGATGATTAAGATTCTGAAAACATCACCCTGTTACCTCACTACAAACCAATCAGAAGAAAGTCCACATATTGCAACCCTCACCCCAGATGTTGCTTTTAAAACCTTCCCTGGAAAGCCATCATGGAGTTTGGGTCTTTTGAGCACGAGTTGCCCATTCTCCTTGCTTGGTGCTCTGCATATAAACACTGTACTTTCCTTCACCACAATCCAACTTCAGTAGATTAGCTTTGCTGTGGGGCAGGCAAGCGGACCCAAGTTTAGTAACACCAGAGCCAGGAATTAGGCAACTAGAGACCACCCCTATAGCCCAAAGCCCACCAAATTATTCCAACTAGGCAATCCTAAACTCTTTACCCAGCTCTGCCTTGCCTTTTCACAGAAACCCCAATAAAGACTCTAGCCTAATGCTTTCCCCTTGCTCATTCTGCCACATGACCAAGCTTGGTGTTTCCCCTGTGGCCCAGCATGGGGTGGCATGTCTCTCTCCTCTCAGGATGTAACATATAAAAATCTTCTTTCAATGGTATTGGCCTCTCTGTGCTGCCACTCAGTCACCTCTGTAAATTTAAATCCTGTGGGTACAAATGAAACAATTGTGAACAAAAGGAGTATCCTACAAGGTGACAAAGGGGAAAAAGCAAGTTGAAGAAAGGATAAGGAGTTTGTAAAGGTAATGGAAAAATGCCTCCAAGATTCTGGGAAAACTATTTCCTAACCAGTGCTCTATGACCAGCATATAATAATGTGTGAGTATAGAATTAAAATTTTTTCAGACATTTGAATTCTCAAAAATTTATCTCTCATGCATCCTTTCTTAGGAAGCTACTGGAACTGTGCTTCTCAAAATTTAGTGAGAGAATTCTAACTCAGTAGGTATGAGGTATTGCCTGAGAGTCTGCATTTGTTGTAGCAAGTTCCCAGGTGATGTCAAAGCTATCAGTCCTCCAGGCTACACTAGCGTAGCAAGATGTTATAGGATGTGCCCCATCCAAGGAAGGGAATAATTAGACAGGAAGAAGACAAGACACAAGAAACGGGGGGTTCAATGAAGACAGAGGAGGGGGCTCCCCAGGATGGTGATGCATGGAGATACCAGGAGGACAGGAGAGTACAGAAGTGAGAGTAAATTGATGGACCTTCTAAGGCAGCTAAACACATTAACAGAGATTACAACACGTGGTGGAAAGTCTGAGTTTGAGTTAGTGATAAGGACATAGAAAAATTAAGCAAATGGGGAAAGAATCCAGGACAAATTTTAAAACTGTGCCAGAAAGAAAAGGTATTCTTAGTATACCCTGTGGCTCAGTGGTAAAAGACATAGTTATAATAATAGAACACTAGGTAGTGATCTTTAAAAGTTATGAAATAATTATCTTGGGGGGATAGACATAGGAAATGGGGATGTGAGGGAGGGACAAGAGCTGAAGGCTCCCAGGACTGGGAAATGAGTGACAGAAGGGACCAAGGGGAACCACAGGTTTTCACAGAGAGCATTGTAGAACTGTTGGGCTGTACCCAGCAGGCCTACAAGGCCTGCACTTGCCCAGCTATAAGACCAAAGAAGCCTGGAGTCAGCAATAGAGATATCAATGGTTTAATGAATGGGGGAGCTTACATGTCTGAAGCAACGTCCTGGAGTGACACCCCACCGTGTGTGGTGGACAGCAGGCAAGACATGGTGGCAGTCTTTGCTCCCCGGGGGAAGGGGAGATTACCATTTATAGGGGAATTGATGTCAGGTGGGTTCATTAGTTACCAGGAAACCCAGTAGAGGGGCACACCTCTCACCACCCCTTTGAAAACAACAATCACTAGCTGGGGCCTGGGGCAAGTACATAGGAAAGTCAGTCATATGTGTAAGATACAGGTGAAGCATGCACTGGTCGGGCAGGGGATGTACAGAGAGCCAGAGAACAGCCAGATTGAGTAGACTATCCATACAAGAACTATTTGTTTCTTAGAGCTATGTGTATGCATACCTGATTATAATAAAACTAAATTTTAAAAAGTCAATGATGTAGATTTCAGCATAAACAAACCAGAACTTAAATAAGGGTGGACACCCCTGAAGTTTAGAGTATCTTTGTAGAAAGGGTTCCTAAGCAAAGAAGTATGGGCAATATTCCATTTGTTAAACCAGTGGTGTGCTGGTAAATGTTTAACAACTGATTCTTGGGGTAAAGGTGAAGGGAGAGCCCTGAGTCCTACTATTTGCCATGTTCTATGTGTATACACTCAGTGTCACACCTTGGCCGATGTCAGGCTACCAAAGTGACATTGCTGAGTTGGGAAGATATGTGTACAATTGCTCCTGCCAGCCAATATGTGTGGCTCCAGGATAATCCACTTTGAGAGAATGAGCTCTTCCAAGAATTTTAGCATATAAATTGCTTATATTCAAATACATGCTACTAATTACTATGAAATAGAAATTCATATTTCATGGCAAGACCAGAACAATTTAAATATGAAAAAATTTTCTCTGCCCTCTACTGTGCATTGTGTATCAGCTGCATGCGTCAACCAAACCTCCCCTAATGGCAGAACCATGCTCAACCATGAACAGCAACCTTCTCTTAGCATCAACAAGACAACCCCTTAAAGATACCATTCTTTCCTGATCTTGTAAGGGGTCCCAATGACCCACCACTTTGTACTTGCAGATCTGGATTATGTAAACTGTCAATAATAGGTTATTTAATGTACAGCCCTCTGTCTCAAAAAATTTATATAACTGTGCTTTGACTTCTAATGGCTGGACCAGTTCTCGGAGCTTTCTGAGGGGCTGTTCCCAGGTTATAATCCTCAATTTGGCTCAAATAAAATTTTCAATTTCTTTCTTAGATTGACTGATTTTTATTTTTATTGACATTACAAATGAGTTTCATCTATTTATTTAAACATGTTATTTGGAATTACATCATCAGAAGTGAATTCAGCATATGCAATCTTTCATGTAAATACAAGTAAATTTCTTTTTAAATAGTACATCATTAAATTCTCATTATCAGGACAAGTCTTCCCTCATGATTGGCTTTAAGCACTTTATTAACACAACAGGCTCCCTTATATCTCAGAGAACTGGTAGCATTGGAACGTCCCTAACATGACTTTCAGAGGGCTCATAAATTCTGTGATCTAGGATGCTCAGGAAAGAATGCATCGGAGGTCCTGTGTACAAAACACTGTAACAGCTAACACTTTCAGAATCCTCACCCTTGCCACCACAGCACTAAGTGTTAACGCATGTGTTCCCCACAACAACCCTGTGACGGAGGGACTGGGGCACAGAGAAGTGAAGAAAAATTTCCAAGTTTCCACAGTCAATAAGTGCAAGTAGATTTTTGAACCTGCAAAGGCAAGCTTTGAACCACACTGACAGCAGTGGTTCTCAAAGTGGGGTCCCCACTGGCAGCATCAGCATCATTGAGAACTTGTTAGAGAAGCAAATTCTCAACCACATCCTACTGAATCAGAAACTTTGGGGGTGGGTCCCAGCAATTTGTATTTTAACAAGTCCTCCAGGCGTCTCTGATGCTTGCTGAAGTTTAAGAATGACCACTTACAGTCTAAGGCCTCTAATTATTGATAGAATATCATTCACATTATTTATCTCTTTGCTATCTCACACATCATGAATAATTCCATGATCTCTATCTTCCAAATCACTAATTCTTCCTTCAGTTATTCCCAATCGGTTACTATACTCATTCAGTGAGTACTTAATTTCAATAATTATATGTTTTTTTCCATTTCTGTAAGTTCTATTGGTTCTCTTTCATAATCTTTTCATCATTCTTTATAGTTTCTTGTTTGTTATTCTACTTTCAAACTTCGTTTTACTTTATTCAAACATATTAATTGTAGTTACTCTATATCCCATGTCTAAAAATTCCAATATTTGAAGACTTTAGGAACCTATTTCTGCGGACTGTTATTGCTGTTAGTTCTCACTCAAGCTACCTTATTTCCTTCTGTAAGTAAACTGTAACTGTGAACGGCTCCCGTTTTGCTAACCTCGTGTGAGAATGTTTGATATGTAAGATTATGTTTAGGTTCCTGCAAGATGTGAGTGTATTCCTATGTGTTCCCTGGGATCACAGTCAATTTGAAACCATGTGAAAAATAAGTTCCAGGCGTTTAGGGTCACCCCAAGTGTGACTTCAAGGTGAATGTCTATATGAACACTGGCTTGTAGTTTAAGGGCTCAGGGAGGTTTCTGCTCATCTAAGGGAATGCCAGCAATTATCTTTGTATTCTCCACGTGGTAGGGAAGGCTTGTTTGTACTCCACTCCTGCACTGATGGAGTGGACTTTTGGGGTCCCAGCTCAAAGCAGGAGGTTCTCCTCTTAGAACTTACACCTGGTTCAGCAAATGCCCTCAAGATGGAAGCTGGTTTCAGTAACCAGCTTACCTGTTTAGTGTTGCCTTCATTCAGTTTTGTCCTTACTATTCCTTATTTTGTTTATCAGTCAAAATCCTCCAGAGAAACAGAAACAAGATATATGCAACACACATATAGATATATAATATATCCAGGGACAGAGAGAGAGAGGTTTTTTAGGAATTGGCTTATGCAGTTGTGGGGGCTGGTAAATCTGAAATCCATAGGGCAGGCCAGAAACACAGACAGGAGCTGACACTGCAGTCTTGAGGCAGAATTCTTCTGCAGGAAACCTTGAATTTTACTCTTAAGGCCCTCAACTGGTTGAATGAGGTCCATCCACATTATCAATGGTAATTTCCTTTCCTTACAGTCAAACAACTGTAAATGTTAATCCTATCTACAGAATCCCTTCACAGCAGCATCCAGCACCTTCACAGATGGTTGACAAAACATCTGTGCACTATAGCCTAGCCAAGTTGACATAAAATTCACCATCACACTTTGTTTCCAGATCATTGATAGATTTAAGAATTTTTTGTTGTTGTTATTAATCATTACTTTCAGCTGTTTTTACTGAGAGAGTCAGGAAGAGTTCCTGGTCTACCATAGTGCCAGATATAGAAGTCCTTTTTATTCTTTATACCAAGAATTGGCAAACTATAGCTCTTAGGCCAAATCTGGATCACCATCTGCTTTTGTACACTCATAAGCTAAAAATGCTGTTGTTGTTTAATGAACTTTACTTTTTATGAACACTTTTTAATTTACAAAAAATAGCAACCTCAGTACTGAGTTTCCATGTAACCCACACCCACTTTCCTCTGTTATTAATGTCTCACATTAGCATGGTACATGTGTCACAATTAATGAGCCTATACTGATACTTTATTATTAATTAAAACCCACACTTTATTCAAGTTTCCTCAGTTTTTCCCTAATGTCCTTTTTCTGTTCCAGGATCCCATCCAAGCTACATTTAGTTGTCGTTTCTCCTTGGGCTCCTCTTGGCTATAACAGGATGATTTTCACATTTTTAAATGGTTGGGGGGAAAAGAATCAAAAGAAAAATACCATTTAATGACACATAAAAGTTAAATGAAATCCAAATTTTATTGTCCATAAATAAAGTTTTATTGGAACACAGCCATGCCCATTTGTTGACATGCTATCTTCTGCTGCTTTCCCATGTCAGGGCAGAGTCAGTCTGTGTGGCCCAAAAGGCCTAGAATATTTACTATCTGGCCCTTCACAGAAAAAGTTTGCCAACCTCTGCTGTATTCCAAGCGAATCCAGTAGACAGTTTGTATAGTACTAATGGGGAGATGTCTTCATGAAAACACACGAGGACAGTCAAAGAAAACTCTAGGCGTTGACCGTTCCCATATACTTTGTGACCAAAATGACCATCAATACAAGTGCTGTTGGTGAGATCCTCCAGGTGGAAAGGTAGAGCTTCCAGAAGGCAGGGTTGAAGGGAGAAGTCTCCAGCATGGGCTGTTCCACATCTCTCTTATCAGGGTCATCACTTGGAGGAAGTCACAGATGCCTCCCTTCCCCATCCATGCCTCCCTCCACAGTGTTCCGGTTACCACTCCATGGTGCTGACTCCTGCTTTCTTCTCCCTCTCTCCTCAAGAACCAAAACACAAGGGAAACTGAGTGAAAGGGCTGGTCAGCAGGAAAAGTTTATGAAGTAACAGCTCACACCACTGCACTGCAGTAGAATTCCATCTGAGGAAAGTCTCCTCTCTAAGGTGTGGTGGCTGAACTTCCCAGAGGAGGATTTTGTACATTGGGAGTTCAAGAAGCCAGTTCCCATTTGTGGGGCTCCACTAAGCCCCTGTCTCAATAGCTCAGACTGCTACAACACAACACCTCAGACGGGGTGCTTACACAGCAGACACTTATTTCCCACACTTCTGGAAGCTGGAAGTCCGAGATCAGGGCACCAGCATGGTCAGTTCTGGTGAGAGCTCTCTTCCTGGCTTGCAGACAGCCACGGTCTTACTGTGTCCTCACACACCAGAGAGAGGAGAAAGAGAGGAAACTTTCTGGTCTCTTCTCATAAGGGCACTAATCCCTTCATGGGGGCCCTATGCTCACGACCTAATTTCCTCTCAAAGGCACTCTCTCTAAATACCATCACATGGGCGTTTAGGGCTTCAATATATGAATTTGGGAGACATAATTCAGTCAATAGAACCCCCTATTTAGGCAGTGACCTTTTTGCTGCTGGCTAGTGATCAGAGCTATCATGACCCCAGTTTAGCTAGCCAAACTGCTATTAAGGGTAGTATATAGTCTTCCAGATAGGTTTATTGTGTGTTTAGTCTGCTAATGGAATCAGTTTAAGAGCAACCTAGCTGAGAAGCCCAGCACACTCTGACACAGTGGCTGTATTTTACAATAAAGGATTCATCAGGGATCACTCAGTTACAAGTGAGAAACCCAATTCAACTTTTTTTTAAAAAGAGGAATGTGTTGGCTTGTATGACTAGGAAATCAAGCATGTCGGGTGTTTCTAGGATCAGACAAGTCTGGATCCAGGTGTTCAAATGATATCATCACTGTCTTCTCTCTCTCTCTGCCTGCCTTTCTTGGCCTTATTCACAGGCAGGCCCTCTCCTTGTGGAAGCAAGATGCTCCCCTCTTTGTCTCCTGACTCATGGGGTCCTTTCAGTCATCTCCCTCCAGAAAGAGTGAGGGGTTTTCCCAGCTAAACTCCCAGAGCAGATGATGATTGGTCTGGTATGAGTGACGGCCAGACCCCAAACCAATGTGGCTTGGAAGGTGGGCACTCTAATTGCCCATGGTTGGGCCAGTGCCACACAAACTACATGGTTGAAGCAGGTTGATTATAGAATGGCAAAGAGGAATTTGCCCCTCAAAAAGTGAGAGTGGGCGTTTCACACTTCCAGCCCTCTCTAGGATAGTCTCCTTGGTGAGTAGAGTCCATTTTCTCACACTAACTGGGCATTCTTGATAGGTTCCTGGGAACATACTGCTATAAGTTCATCATTGATTCATCATATTTTCAGCAGAAAAAATGGACATTTTTCTTCATTTACCAAAAAAAAAGAGCACATAATGGGAGAATGAATAATGGGTTCATATACTCCATCCCTTATCCTATTTTTCTTAATAAATTTATTTGTTTATTTATTTATTTTTGGCTGCATTGGGTCTTTGCTGCTGCCTGTGGGCTTTAGTTGCGGTGAGCAGAGGCTACTCTTTGTTGCAGTGCACAGGCTTGTCACTGCGGCGGCTTCTCTTGTGGCGGAGCACGGGCTATAGGAGCGCGGGCTTCAGGAGCTGTGGCGCACAGGCTTAGTTGCTCCGTGGTATGTGGGATCTTCCCAGACCAGGGCTCGAACCCATGTCCCCTGCATTGGCAGGCGGATTCTTAACCACTGCACCACCAGGGAAGTCCTTCCATCCCTTATCTTTGAAGATGCAAATCTTTCTAAAATGTATTAAAGAGTAAACTATCTTCTGTAACAGTAGAGAGAGCATACTTTAAACATTCTCTGATGTCACAGTCATTTATAATGAATATGCACACATTATTACTGTTTCTAATCCTCCCCTCACAGGTAGCCTTTACCTTATACCATTGGGGACTCTGCCTCTAGCTATCTTCCCCCTCTTTCTCCCTTTTAACCCACCAGCCTGAGACTCCCTAAACCGCCCAGCCTGCAATTCTCTGCCTGTTGAATCCATGTCCTCAAAGCATAAGACCAAAGGGCCTCCCTTACAGAACAGAACACAGAAGCACCGAGGGTTTAGGTGTGTTATTTCTTTCTTCCCTGGGTCACTGCTGTCCAGAGGGCGGGCAGGTGCACAGGTCCAGAGGAATTCTTCTGTTGCTGGCCAGCTGGGTGGTTATGTGCAGATGAGCTGCCCTGACTGATTCTGTGTCGGTAAATGAGAAAGGAGGTCCCCACCATGCCAGGTGGCTCAAGGGGACATGCACACAAAGTGTGACCTGACTCCCCAACCTTGCACCCCACCCTCTGCTTCTGTCGACACAGCATGAGACAAGCAAGGCAAGGTCGCTTCCCAAACCCCTAGTCGATCTACACCAAGAACCCAACACCAGAGGAGAGGACAGGTGTGTGCCCCATAGGCCCCCAGCCTCCCTGTCCTGTCCCATCTCCCCAAGTCTTCCTGCATCATTACCTTCGTGAAATGCTGCCTCCCAGCCCTTCTCTCAAGGGCTCAAAACTATACACGGTCTTCTCTGTTACCATTTACTTCATCTGCTTGGTTGCTTTTCAAATTCTAAGACCCTTAGCATGAAGGAGGGGTCTGTAGCCAGGGAAACATAGCAGATGCCTGCTCAGCTCAGCCCACCCCTGGCTCTGGCTCTCATCACTCCTTTGGTCATGAAAATTGACCCTGAGTCCTCCTTGCTTGCATTTTCCTCTGCTTCTCTCCAAAGCCAGCTGACCTGTAGACCTTTTTCTAAATCTGCTGATAACCCTGACTGAGTTAATTTATGGAATATCTTTCCCTCTGTCAATACAGTGAATCCCCTTTGAGGTATCTTGCCTGGCTGCACTGGCCCAGACCTTCTCCCAGGGTCTGAGTCCAATTAATCTAGTTCCCTGCCTTTTTAACAAAGGAAAGTTACTGATATCTGACCTCTCAATACATAGGCTGTTACTATGAAAGTCAAAAACTGCTAATAATAGAAGGAAACAGTTAAAAAATAAAACAGCTACAAGTGGGAAGCATGTGTCTATGCACTAGCTGCCTCTTTTTCTTGAAAGGAGAGAAAGGCTTTCTGCTATTTTTCATCGGTGTCAGAAAATAGGGGAGAACCAGCTTCCAGAACCAGAGCCATGTGTCCCATCCAAAAGGACTTCCTGGGGGCTCTGGGCATCACACCTAGCTGGCTCTCTGACTTCCCTTGAGCCTAGCAGTCAGGTCTGGAGCCATTCAGAGAAATCTATTTTTTAAAGTTGTTTTGCTTGGAAAAATTCCCACTCATTAAATGGAAAAACATGGGACACATATTATTGAAATTAATAATCCAGGTTTTTAAAATGACAATTGCAGCCTTCTGGTTTTGGAACAAGATGACAAAGACTCACTTTTCCCTGTTCCTCCTCTCTAAATACAACTGAGAATTCTGGAAATAATTTAACAGTTAATGATAAAAGGACTCTGAAAGCTGGAATAAAGGAGGTCACTGACTATGGACTGCAGAACTTGAGGGATGACAACACAGGAGTTCCATGGGCTTCCTTTTTATCCCCTACATATCTCAGACTGGAGCTTGAGAGCCTGCAAGTTGGACCAACAGTCATAGACCAAGACAAAACAAAGAAAGTCCACTCCCTCTGGCCAAAGGACCAGTTAAGGAGAAGCCCAACAGAGACCTAGTGCTGACCGCTATCAGGGAACCTTGTGGCATCTGCTGTCTGATCTATATGAGTGGCAGCCCGAAAGCCCCAGCAGGTGACCCAGACCCTGTTCCACAGCTAGGCACAGGCAGTTGGGCCATTCCAACTGCAGGGCCAGCAGCAGTGGGACCTGTAATCCCCTGGCCCTCCACCCAGTGGCACAAGGCAAACCAGGCCCATCACAGTCTGCCCCTGACCCCGGAAAGTGGCCTGGCTACACCAGGAGCCCCATGGGAGAGCCTCTTTCCCCTGCAGGCAATGGCAGAGGCATATGTGAGTCCAATAGCACCGCAAGAATGAGGCAGACCAGAATAACATTGAAAGGGCCCTGAAAATGAAACTGCAAACTGCCATTGCAACTGCAGCCACAAAACTACGCAAGAACCTATCCCCTAAACCTAAACAGGGAAACTGCTTGCTAGAATAGAAGTCTTAGAAAGGATCAAGACTTTCCTAACATAATACCAAAATGTTCTCGTACAATCGAAAATCATTCATCACACCAAAAGCCAGGATTTACAATTACAATTTATCTTGAAACAAATTTTTAAAATGGAAAATCTCAGCAAAGAAATAAAAATTATTCTAAAAAGAATCAAATGAAAAATACAATAACTGAAATTTTTAAAACTCACTGGGTAGACTCAGTAGTAGAGTGGAGATGACAGGATAGAATCAATGAACATGAGGACAAATCAATAGATTTTACTCAGGATAATCAAGATAGTTTATCTTGAACAAGATAAAACAGAAAAACATGAACAGAGACTCTAGGATCTGTGGGGCCTTCTGGTTTTGGAACAAGATGACAAAGACTCACTTTTCTCTGTTCCTCCTCTCTAAATACAACTGAGAATTCTGGAAATAATTTAACAGTTAATGATAAAAGGACTCTGAAAGCTGGAATAAAGGAGGTCATTGATCTAGTATTCATATTATTAGAGTGTCAGAAGCAGAAGGAAGGGGTGTGAGACTGAGAAAGTAGTCAAAGAAATAATGGCTGACAATTTCTCAAATTTGGCAAGATGTATATAGGTGTCCCCCACTTTTCAAAAGTTTGATTTATGCCACTTCACTTTTATGAAAGACCTCTATTGGTATTTGTTTTTGCCTATGGAAAGAAATTCAAAGAGGAATTTTGCTTTCACCAAAAAAAGGCAAAAGGTGAAAATAGTGTTCAGCATTTGTTTTGCAGCAGCCATTACAGAGGCACCAAGGACCCCGAGCAGTGAGAATGGCTCCGCCAAGCTCCTTCCCTAGAAACTGCACTCAGCATCTCAGCATCATGCTGCCATAGCTTTGAACTGTGCTTTATCTCAGTTTATTATGTGCATCTGCTAGCAATATGCATCCTAAAGTAATTGCTTCCTTGCTTTACACCATTTTGTCTTACAAAAGGTTTCATAGGAACACTCTGCTTTAGGACAGTGGGGAAAACCTGTGCCTACAAATTCAAGAAGCTGAGGAAAACTTACATTGGATAAATCCAAATAAATCCACACCAAAACTTCCTAATTAGACTTCTAAAACTAAGGACAAAGGAAAATTTCTCAAAAATAGCCAGAGAGAAACAACACATTCTCTACAGAGAAAGACCAATGTAAATGATGGCAGATTTCTCACATAAGACAATGGAGGCCAAAAGGAGGTGACATTTTCAAATTTTGAAAGAAAACAGTCAATTTTGAATCCACTATCTGGAAAAACTATCTTCAGGAAGGAATGGAAAATAAAGACATTTCTCAGATTAAGGAAAACAGATAATTTGTTGTTAGCAGAGTAATCCTTTAAAAATAGGTGAAAGGGACTTCCCTGGTGGCCCAGTGGTTATGACTCTGCACTCCCAATGCAGGGGGCCTGGGCTCGATCCCTGCTCAGGGAGCTGGATCCCGCATGCCACAACTAGGAACCCGCGTGCCGCAACTAATAGGATCCCGCATGCTGCAACTGAAGATCCTGCATACCGCAGCGGAGATCCCGCACCTGGCAATGAAGACACCGCAGGCGGCAGCAAAGATCCCATGTGCTGCAACTAAGGCCCAGCGGAGCCAAATAAATAAATAAATAAATATTAAAAAATAAAAAATGAAAATAGGTGAGAAAGCTCTCCAAACAGAAAATGGCAATAGAAGTAGGCTGAGACCTTCAGAAATTAAAAAAAAAAAAAAAAAAAAAGCAACAAAACAGCTAAAAATAGAGGTGTGTATAATATAATAGATCATCATTTGCCTCATGAGTTTCTGTAATTATATTTTGTGGCTGAAGCAAAACTTATAACACCATCTAATGTGGTGCTCAACGTATGCAGAGGAAATACTGAAGACAATTATACTTAGAATTTGGGAAGGGTAAGCAATGCTCGTCTGTGGCCCTGGAAGCAGCCCACCGACCTCAGCCATGGCTATAGACTCTCCATCCTTCAATTCTCATTTTGAACATTTCTGCTGTACCTCTTTAGGTGGGATAGGGACATAATGGAATAAGGAGTGAGAGGTAGGCAGCCAGCTGTGGACAAAGCTGTGGACAGCAGGCTGGCTCCTGCAGGAGGCTGTAGCTTGACATCCAATGCAGAGGCTCGGGCCGTAGCCAACACCTCCACTACCAAGAGGCAGGGCCAGGACCCTTCCAGGAGTGCCACTGTGTTCTCTTCTCTATCCCAGAGTCCCCCTACTCTCTCAAGCCTTGAGTCCGCCCATTTTCACGTTTTGCACCCTAGGCTGATTCCTCACTCCGCGTCACTGTGATTAGGGAGAGAGGCATTAGTACCAGGGCCAGGGCCACTTGTAAAAAATGGCTCTCTGGCTGTCCAGGGCCCAAGGCCTGGCAAAGAGGGTCTGGTTGAACTTCAGTCCTCATTTCCCCTTCAGCCAGGTGCCCCTGTGCAGTGAACAACCTACCCAATATCATATCGTGGCTCTGTCCTACAGAAGATCTAGGCTCCTGTGTACCTTGCCACTTTATGTCCAGAGAAATCTAAAGATCACATCCTGAGGTGAGGACCACTCTGTTACCTGCCTTCTTGCCTTTCTTTTCCAGAAGACAGGCTTTGCAGGGCCTGTGCATTCTACCTGCCAGCCATGTTCAATTCCTGTGCTTACTGGCTCCTTTAAGCCCCTTCAGTTACTACATCAGTACTTGCTACTCTCTATGAAATTTCAAGGGAAAAAAAAGTCCTTCGCCTGTGTGAGTCCCCAATATGGAATCTGTTTTCTCTTCATTGTTTCCAGACAAATATTGAATTCTTCGTTGTGCTTTGAAGATTGTTAAGCCCTTGAAATGTGTTTGTTTACATCTATCATATGAATATTCTCCTAAATTATTTTTTAATATTAGTCTTCCATATTGCTAAATGGCACAGGGTACATATATCCCTGCATGAAATGTTACTAGAAGAAGGACAGAAAAGGCAAAGAGGAAGCTGGAGTCTCTGGAAACTTGTAGACCAGATTCTTACACATCATCACTTACATTGTGTTTTTGCGGTCTTATTTTCTTAGTCATCCTGATAATCTTTAAATTATTTCTCCTGACCTGCCTAACCTCTCACTGAAACATCCTCTTGGTGAGCAGGAACAAACGATCTGCTCATAGATAGGTTCTGCTCTTTGCAGATGCCAGGACACCCGAGTCATAGGCTCCTGCAGGACCTGAAACACCACTACATTTTCATAATGTAGCATAATTTTTTAAAAGCACTGTAATCAAAATTGAAAGCAATCCCAGAAGGGCATGTGCTGGATTTCAAGAATTCTTACTTATTTCCTAATAATTTTTTAAAAATCTGTGTTCTGCCTCTGTTTTTAAGGAGGCCCTGAGTAAGAAAGCTCTCTGCACATACAAGGGGGATTGCAAAGGAGCAGGACCATTTGAGGGAGACTAGGCCAGGGTAGTATTAGAAAATTAGTTATAGTTTAACATTTTTTCCATATTATACTTAAAGACATTAAAAATGTTTTTATCCACATAGAAAATGATCTATTATCTTATTTAAAATGTTTCTGTGATATGAAGAATTTTTAAATCCTCTCACATTGTGAATAAGCAAAAAAAAAAAAAAGTTACAAAAATTAAGAGGAAAGAATGGAAATTTCCATTCAGTAGAGACTGATCCTAAACATAGATTAAGGGAGCAGGCAAGAAAAGTCACATGGTTTTCAGATTCTACCTACACAGATTGAATTTTTTATGAATTATGTGAATTTATATTACTTAGTAGATCATTTATCTCCTTCCAAACCAACAAACGAAATGAGTTAAAAGGATTAAAGGATTAAGATGAAAATGCTTTTCAAAATTACAAATAACTCAAAGAGTTATTTGCTGCAATATATTCTAACACTGTCACATTGCACATACTTTTTTAAAAAAATCACAAAACAACAATTTGTCTTATATGTTTAAACCGTTGTTGAGCATGGTTTCACTAACCTTCTCATTTGAAAAAAAAATAAAAATCTGAGCCTGTAAAATAACTAAATTACCTGCAAGTAATTTAAACCGTTTTGTCCTTCTCTTAGCAGCATTATACCCCACGTAAATGTACGTTGATTTTAGTATACTAATTACATTTTGGAAGACGGAAGGAATGAAAAAAAAAAAAGCCAGTTTCTCTGTTATGCTGTTTTTTCCAGTGGTTGCTCATACACACCACCCCATGGCAGCCAATTAAGGCCATATTTCACTGGGGAGATGTGACTGTTTTTTATTTATTATTATTACTGCACCGCTATATTCTTGAAATGTCTCTGCTCATGTCATTGTGCAAAGCAGGCTACGAAATGCTTCAACATTTACCGTTTCCAAGTTCACGTTAGTGCAGGATTAAATCAATTTTAATTTCGCCGAGAGAGTCTCATTCTATTTTTAAACGAATCCGATTCAGCCTCGGGTCGTTGTCATTTTAATGGCGAAAGTGTGCCACTTGTACACACATCCGCTTCTCCAAGCGATCTTTGATTTGGGTTGTTATGGAAATGAAGCCGCCCCAGTCAGGTTTAACCTGCGGAGAGGTGAGAACTACCTGTCAAAAACTCCCCAGGGCAGATCCTGCGCCCGGGGGCGCGCGGAGGCTGGGCGCCAGTGGCTGCCAGCTCCAGCCGCGCCCAGGCTGCGCTGGGAGAGCATGGGGACCGAGCTCACCTGAGCCCAAAACTCCAGCGCTAGTTACAGAAACCCTTGAATACTAGAGAATACTGTAACTGAAAGGCACAGACGACCAGTTTCATCGTTCCCAACCGGGAAAGTAATGTGATGGACGCAACATAGCAAGAACTATGACACAGAAAAATCCGTCCTGTAATCTCGTTAGCGCATCTCCAAAGAGAGTAAGGTCATTTAGCAAGCCCCACTGGGGCTTCAAGGAGCCAAGCCAGGGACCTCAAGGTAGGACTCAAAATCTGCCTTTTTTTTTTTTTTTGAAATATGGTAATTGTCACCAATATGGTCGCCTTTGCTGTCAGGTGTTCTAGTTCTGGTGGCCTAATAGGTGTCCAGATTTGATTGTGTGAACTCCAGTCATCTCAGGGTGCTTTATTTTGTGTGATTTTGTTTTCCTTTTTTTTTTAATTGAAGTATATTTGCTGTACAATATATAAGTTACAGGCGCACAATATAATGATTCACAAATTTTAAAGGTTATATTCCATTTATAGTTTTAAAAGTTATACTCCGTTTATAGTCATTATAAAATGTTGGCTATATTCCCTGCATTGTACAATATATCCTTGTATTTTATACCTAATAGTTC
This sequence comes from Physeter macrocephalus, assembly GCF_002837175.3. Lineage (NCBI taxonomy): Eukaryota > Metazoa > Chordata > Mammalia > Artiodactyla > Physeteridae > Physeter > Physeter macrocephalus. The sequence continues at coordinate 86,576,577 of NC_041222.1, forward strand.
GTACCTCTTCCTCCCCAATCCCTATCTTGCCCCTTCTCCCTTCCCTCTCCCCAATGGTAACCACTAATGTGTTCTCTATATCTGTGAGTCTGCTTCTTTTTTGTTATATTCACTAGGTTGTTTTATTTTTTAGATTCCACATAGAAGTGTTACCGTACAGTTTTGTCTTTCTCTGTCTGACTTATTTCACTCCAAGTCCATCCATGTTGCTGCAAATGTCAAAATTTCATTCTTTTTATGGCTGAGTAGTATTACAATGTATATATATATATATATATATATATATATACCACATCTTTATCCATTCATCTGTTGATGGACACTTCGGTTGCTTGTCTTTTCTTTTTTTAGATACAAAAGAGTCGGAAAAATCTTGGGGTGCTGGCTGGGAATACACTTCTCCAGTTATAAATGGGCTTCTATTCTTCAATATTCCTGCCAGGAAAGATGGCACCATTTTCCACACTGGTTTTTCTACTTCATGCCTCTTGTTTTTAACAGCTCTAATATAGTTGGTTCATTCATTCCAATGTTGTGTGGCAGATACTACAAATCTAAAATAAAATAAAATAAAAATCTCCCAAAGGACTTACCTGGCTGTCTAGTGGTTAAGACTCTTGGTAACCACTAATGTGTTCTCTATATCTGTGAGTCTGCTTCTTTTTTGTTATATTCACTAGGTTGTTTTATTTTTTAGATTCCACATAGAAGTGTTACGGTACAGTTTTGTCTTTCTCTGTCTGACTTATTTCACTCCAAGTCCATCCATGTTGCTGCAAATGTCAAAATTTCATTCTTTTTATGGCTGAGTAGTATTACAATGTATATATATATATATATATATATATATATACCACATCTTTATCCATTCATCTGTTGATGGACACTTCGGTTGCTTGTCTTTTCTTTTTTTAGATACAAAAGAGTCGGAAAAATCTTGGGGTGCTGGCTGGGAATACACTTCTCCAGTTATAAATGGGCTTCTATTCTTCAATATTCCTGCCAGGAAAGATGGCACCATTTTCCACACTGGTTTTTCTACTTCATGCCTCTTGTTTTTAACAGCTCTAATATAGTTGGTTCATTCATTCAAATGTTGTGTGGCAGATACTACAAATCTAAAATAAAATAAAATAAAAATCTCCCAAAGGACTTCCCTGGCTGTCTAGTGGTTAAGACTCTGCGCTTCCACTGCAGAGGGCATGGGTTCGATCCCTGGTCGGAGAACTACGATCCTGCAGCGCGGCCACAGAAAAAAGATAAAGTCCCCCAAATCTCAGTAGTTCCTTCATACCTAGAGACAGCACCTAGATGGAGAGGGCACTCTCACCTGGTAATGCGGAGTCTTCAGTAGAGAGTGAATGCCAGGTGGGAAGCTGCTCCCTCCAAGTTTGGGGGAATCTAGCTCATGTCTTTATCATCAAGCTTAGCTTCCTCCGGGCATATTGCCCACAAGGCAAGAGACTAAAAATGCAGATTCCTCCATTAGAGTTTTCTGTCCACGGAAACACGAGTTTCACATGCTCATTTATCAACGATATTATGTGAAACGTTCCAGTGTTATTACAACAACCATAGGAACCCCTGGCACCATAAGTTCCATTAATTTTAAACACTCTGTTTTACTTGATATACAAACATTCAATGCTTGAGGAAATGCAATACATAGCAATACTGAATCACAAAATATAAGTGGGTAAATACTAAGAAAAATCATTTCTCCCTTTGGGATTTTGAATCCCAAGGGTGGGCAGTGGAGGTGGCAGGGGAGAGGGACAAGCCAGTATGCAGCCTCGAGGGAAGGAATAGGAGGGTGGCACTGACAACACCAACACCACTGTCTTCCCTCTCCTGAATTTCTTTCTTAGATTTCTGGTCCCCAACATTGACTGTCTTGGCCTCATTCAACTTAATTCTCACAGGACAGAATTAGGCTTTCTTAGAAAGCATGTCTTAGAACCAGCAGGTGAGTTTGTCGAGTGCAGCTCTGAAAGCTTTGCTTACCAGCCTTGAATGCTGCTTCTTGCTCTGGGCCCTTGAAACCTCCTTGCCTACCTATATTAATGCCCCATGGCTTGAGCTTTGCCACTGAGGATCACCTGGACCCACTGTCTGGGGGTCAGAGTCCCTAGGGAAGATGCCATCTTCCCTGGAGCTCGCCTCTCCCTGGGCCACTTCACCCTGTCCTCTCTCCTACCTCCTCAGAGGCCTCCTCAAGTTACCTGTCTATCCCTGAGGGAATCTTCCCCAGTTTCCCTCTAAGGACCCGTTGACAGTCCCCCACCCTCCTCCTCCTGAGAATGGGAAATGGCATCCAACTTCCCATCACTACAGATATGCACTATCACATGAAAATAAAAATACTCTGAATATAAACAGTACTCATGGAGAATTGTCAAAGTGAAATTATTTCCAACCAGTCATAGCTGTGCATTACTTAGCCAGCCCTAGATAGGAAATGCCTTTCAATATTCCTTTGTGTGTGGAATACCAGAGACCCTTTTAAAATGTAAGTTGTTCCTGTTTATAAAACACACCCAACGGACTTCCCTGGTGGCGCAGTGGTTGAGAGTCCGCCTGCCGATGCAGAGGATACGGGTTCGTGCCCCGTGCCGGGAAGATCCTACATGCCGCGGAGCGGCTGGGCCCGTGAGCCATGGCCGCTGAGCCTGCACGTCCAGAGCCTGTGCTCCGCAACGGGAGAGGCCACAGCAGTGAGAGGTCCGCGTACCGCAAAAAAAAAAAACAGAAACAAACAAAAAATACACCCAACAAGCACAACTGGTACGATGTAACACAAATGCAATTTTATTTTGCTTTCCCGTTGTCTGTTTAAAAATGTGCTCAGTGGGGGATGTTTATCAACCTCGGCCCTTGCTCAGGTAGGTCCCAAATATGCCCAAGTTAAAAAAGTTTTTTAAATCTTAGGTGATTTTAAGTGACCAACACAGTCTCATTTGGTAGCTGAGTCACCTCTCCCCGCACTAGGCTCTGAGCTGGGCTGCAGGGAGAACCAGTTCTGCCTCCCCTTTCTTGCTCGTCCCCTCCCCCTACACTGATGAGCTACCAGTGTCTGGTCTCTGGGCTCAGCAGGAGAAAGGAAATGGGGGCACAGAGTCCTTACCTGACTGAAAGGATTACAGAATGCTTTGCCCTCTCTGGGATGGCCGCTGACAAATGCCAGCTCTTTTCTCACTTAAGCACTTTCACAACATAAGCACTTTCACAGCAGAGAAGCAGTGCACACACATCCCCTCCCCTCCTCCCTCCCCCCTCCCCTCCTCCCTCCCCCCTCCCCTCCTCCCTCCCCCCTCCCCCAGGTCCCTTCTACTGCAAGACCACCACTCCCACCCCACCCCCCAGGCACAAGCAACACATCCCATTCCCCAGACTGCTGTTCCCTGCTCTGTCCCTCGCTTCTGATGGCCCTCCCCTCCAGACTTAGCTAGGGGAAGTCCCACTGGCCTCCCAGTGGTCAAGTGCTCCTGACTCGAGAACTTGTCACCAACTAAATCAGGTCCCGCTACTCGCCCCTACAAAATCAATTACATACTCCTAAACGGTAGAGGAGAAAGGGGCCTTCAATCAGAATGCCGGCAATCTGGGGAGATGGTGGACTCAGCATCCCCCAAAAACCACCTCTGAAGATTCTGCTTGGCCTTGAGAGGTAATCTCAGTTACTCACTGGGATGGGGGTTGGAGTCGTTGCCGTCTCCCACTGTGTGCAGGCTTGTGTACAGGCTTGTCCATTCCTTGTGATCTTCCTCTAGGTGTTATCTTGTTCACACAGTTTGGTCACGTAGTTTGTTCCCGAGATTACTGAAGGGGAAGCTAGGGAAGAGATCTGGTCATCGGTTAATTACTTACTCTTCATTTCTACTTCTTTGATCCATGGAAAGAACCGACAAGTTGGGCAAGGTATTGTGTGATTAAAAGATTTGAAAGGGGGCTTCCCTGGTGGCGCAGTAGTTGAGAGTCCGCCTGCCGATGCAGGGGACGCGGGTTCGTGCCCCAGTCCGGGACGATCCCACATGCCGCCGAGCTGCTAGGCCCGTGAGCCATGGCCGCTGAGCCTGCGCGTCCGGAGCCTGTGCTCCGCAACGGGAGAGGCCACAACAGTGAGAGGCCCGCGTACCGCAAAAAAAAAAAAAGATTTGAAATGTGTGCTTGGGCTGGAGATGAGCAGAGCATGGGGGTGCCTGGGTTAAAAGTTAGTTGCAATATAGCTTTGCTAAAGTGACAGGAAAAGGGGCTTCCTGCTGAGCGCAGTTTCCTGTAAAGAGCTGCTGACAAACTCTTGCTCATAGGAACCTAATTTATTCCCGTGTACCCTTTAACTGGGGAAGCCTTTCCAGTTATTATTGCTATATAACAAAATACCCCAAAACTTAGTGGTATAAAGCAACAACCATTTTGTTGTGATCATTTGATTTGGTCAGTTAGAAACAAACATCCCAATACAAAACAGGTAAAAGATTAGAACAGATACTTTACCAATGAAAATATAAAAGTGGCATATCAGCACATAATAAGATGTTCAATATTATTAATCACGAGGGAAATGAAATTACAAAGTCAATGAGATGTCAACACACACCTATTCAAATATCTAAAATTCAGAAGACTGACCATACCAAGTGCTGGTGAAAAGGTGGAGACACTGGAACTCTCACACGCTGCTGCTGGTGGGATGTAAAATGGGACAGCTACTTCTGAAAACAGCTTGGCATTTGATTAAGTTCAACATGCAACTACCATGTGACCCAGCAACTTCTCCCCTAGATATTCACAGGAGAGAAATGAAAACTGATGCCACACAGCCTTGTACAGGGATGTTCCCAGTGGCCACACGTAGCACAACATCAAGTCGTGGTCAGGGAATGTGGTGGTCCTGACGTTGATCTTTTGATGCTTGTCCTTCCCTGTGGCCCCACATGCTCTCAGTTTTCATAACTCCCATACATTAGCTAAAAACGGTGCAATCACAACAGAGTTTAGTATAGGAGTTGGTGAACTACAGCCTATAGTCCAAGTACAGTCACCTGCCTGTATCTTGTCAATAAAGGTCTATTGGAATACCATCCTGCCCCTAATTTATATACTGTCTATTTAGCACTATGACTGCAGAGTTAAGTAGTTGTGATACAGACTATATGGCCCTTGACCTCTGGTCAAGCTGAGAAGAGCTCAGGATCTGGTTCAGGTAAGCTCAGATTCAGCTGTGCCTCTTACTGGCTGAGTAATCCCGGGTCAGTTACTCAGCTCCTCCCTGCATCAGTTTCCTAAGTTAGCAGGAGTTAGTCATGTAAAGCACATAGAATGCTGCTGGGCTCATGGTAAGTGCTTCACAGATGTTAGCAGTTATTATTATTTGTTTGGCACAGGGTCCTAAGAATGTGCTTTATTTTATTTCCAGCTTTTGATTTTGTTCTTCAAATATTTCATATCTTTACTAAATATTTGGCTGATTGATCTGTTCATTTCTGGAAGAGATGTGTTAAAATCTGCCACTATCCTTGTAGATTTTTGCTTTATAATATGTTGAAAAAGAGTTGTTAGGTATAAAAATTAAGAAAGAGAAACCTCAATTAAAATAGAGTCAGGAGGCCAGAAGGGGGAGCTCTCACACCCCACAGGTGATAGCAGAGCCCGAGAGGAAGAAGAAAGACTTTCTCTTCTTACCTGGTAAGAGCTCAGCCAATGAGAAACTGTTAATTCAGCCAATGGAAAAGCAGTATACTCAGTATACTCTCAATTCCTCCAATGGACTCTTGGTTTACTATGGCCCTCCCAACTTCCTTTCCCCCTCTTTCAAAGAGTCTTCTTGCTGCTTGAAGTCTTGCACATGGCTTGCCATGGTTGCAGACCCTAAATTGCAATTCTTTGCTGATACCAAATAAACCAATTTTTTGCTAGAGAAATAACTGAGAGTCTATTGTTTTAGGTCAACATAGGTCTTGTGCTTTTAAAATTGTTATATCTTCCTGGTAATTATTGCTTTATCATCAATAATGACCCTTTTTAATCCTTAAATATTTTTTCTTCAGAGTCTAATTTATCTTAAATTTATACTGCTATATCATCTTTCTTTTGGTTACTGTTTTTAAAAGTTATATATCACTGTCATCGTTCCTTGATTATGTCTTAGGTGTCTGTCTTATATAAGTCATAGAACTCAATTGTTTTTTCTTATTCCAAATGAATTTTTTTTCTTGTACTGGATATGTTTAATACATTTTCATTTATTGGATTATAGATATATTTGTTTATTTCTTTCAGTTGATTTAGTTTTATGTTTACTTTCTAATAAGTTGATAATATTTTCTCCATATTCCTTTTCCTCTGAATTGCTGAAAAGAAAACCAGAGCCCCCAAATGGTGTCACTCGTGCTAAAAGCCCATGATACCAAAACTAGATTTAATACCTGATCTAATTGCAGTTTCAACCTCTTCCAGAAATGTAATCTTAATCAACCAGTTTGGAATTTTCTGGTCAGCACCAATGAGGAAATCTGTCAAGAAAATGTCCTGATATAAAAATAATCCTTTCTTTTATTTTGCTAATACCTCCCTTGCTCCACCCTTCTTCCTATAAAAACCTTCCATTTTTTTACAACCCCTCCAAGCACCCTTCTAGTTGCTAGACAGGATGCTGCCTGATTCATGAATTGCCTAATAAAGCCAATTAGATTTTCAAATTTACTCGGTTGAGTTTTGTTTTTTAACAGTATTAATTTAGAAGTTATAGTCTTCTTTTGCTGAGACAGAGACAGAAGAGAGAGATTTTTAATAATAGGTAACCCAACATAAGGATTTTAAAAATTAATCATGAATTACATGTCCCATCCCCCAGCTTCCCTCCCCAGAGGCACCAACTCTTACAAGGTTTCTTCCAGGAACATTTTATGCTTCAGATACTGTGTTGAATTCTCCCCCACGTTAATTTTCAATTCTACCATCTGTTTTTCTCCCCCTTATTATATTCCTTCTTTTTCCTTAATCCTTCCATCCTTCCACCAACCTTAGCAGGAGGAGACAAGCAGAGACAGACAAGAAGTGGAGAACAGAATTTGGAAGTGAGGGAAGAAGAAAAGAATTATCAAAGAAACTTAAACTCAGAAAGAAACTTTAAAAGGACTAGTCCAACCAGAGTTCCATATGTAGTTGGTCTTTGTCCCCAGTTCCTGGCAGAGCTCTTAAAACCCTCACAATCTCCTGAGTGGTAAGAGTGTCCATTATTATTCATAAGGAGCCCCAGTGAGTTTATTTTAATGAGGTGACTCAAGCTGGGGTCTCAGGATGGGGCTGATCACCAGAAAGACCAAACAGGAGATTAGATGGTGAAGACTTTCCCAGACTTCCAGATGTGGAGGGGAGCTGGAGATTGAGTTATAAAAACTCTTGAACAATGAGGTTCGGACCGCTTCCAGGTTGGTGAACACATTGATGTGCTGGGAGGTGGCTTGTCTGGAGTGGGCATGGGAGCTTGCACGTCCCACCCCTTACCTTGCCCTATGCACCTCTTCCATGTGGCTGTTCTGAGTTGTCCCCTTTACAGCAAATCAGGGAATGTAAGTAAAGTAAGCATAAGGTCTGTGAGCCTTTCTAGTGAATTATCGAACCTAAGGAAGAGGACATGGGAACCTTCTATTTATAGCTGGTGGGTCAGAAACACAGGTGACAACCTGGGGTGAGAGTTGGTGTCAGAATGAACCAGAATGAATGAATTGTAGGACACCCACCTGGTGTCAGAATTGGAGAACTGATTGGTGTCAGGAAACACCCCACGTCTGGTGTCAGAAAAAAGACATCACATTTCCAGAAGAGGAAAACAGGGATGACAGGCATGAGGGACACTGCATTGCTTCACCACACTCTGATTATACAGGTGTGAGAGTTAAAAACAAACAAACAAAAAAACCTTCGAGAAGATTGAGCCAGTCCTGGATGAGAGGAGCAGAGATAGCTTTGGGGAAGAACCTAAAGTCCCCAGATGTGCTGATCAAACGCTGTCCCACTTCAACACATGCATCCTTCTGCTCTCAGATGAAGGAAATAAGTCAATACGGTACACAAATCCCTGCATAGAAAAGGCATCAGTGATGTGCAAGTGTCTCTTTTGTTTCTTGGTAAGAATTTTCATTCTGGGGACTTCCCTGGTGGTCCAGTGGATAAGACACCGTGCTCCCAATGCAGAGGGCCTGGGTTCGATCCCTGGTTGGGGAACTAGATCCCACATGCATGCCACAACTAAGAAGTCCGCATGCCACAACTAAAGATCCCGCCTGCTGGAACTAAGACCAGGCACAGCCATAAATAAATATTAAAAAAAAAAAAAAGAATTTTCATTCTGAAGATCTTTTACTAGGATTTGAAAATCTGGTAAACCAAAGTTTTGTTGACTTGATTATAACAAGATTGCCAAGGAAATAGTCTTAAAGTATGCAATTTTATTTGCTAAATAGGGTAAACATTCCATATTTTTAAAAGTTTTAAAACGTTATATTTTCCTTTGCCTAATAAATTTAAGTAACAAAATAGAGCATGCATACATTCATAGACATATGCATATTTTTAAGCTACTCGAATTGCTAAACTTCTTACAACCAAAGAGACTATATTAGTCAGGAGTTCTTCTGTTGCAAGGGACTGAAACAGAATTCAAAACTATCTTTAAAAAGCAAAGAAGACCTAAATAAATGGAGGGCATGCCGTATTCATAGTCTGGAAGACTCAAAATGGTAAAGGTGTCAATTGTCCCTAAATCGATCTATAGATTTAATGCAATTCTATCCAAATCCCTGCACATTTTTTTTTTTGGTATACATAGCCATGCTTATTCTAAAACGTATATGGAAATGGAAAGGCCCTAGAATAACCAAAACAGTTCTGAAAAAGAAGAATAAAGGTGCAGGACAATTCTTCCTAATTCTGATGTGCTGAGTTGTGTCCTCCAAAATTTATATGTTGAAGCCCTAACCCCCAGTACCTTAGAATGTGACTGTATTTGGAGACAGGGACTTTAAAGAGGTGATTAAGTTAAATGGGATCAAATGGATCATGAAGTTAGATGTAAAACATAAAAATATAAAACTTGTAGGAAAAAATCTTTGGGATCTAGGACTAGGCAAAGAGTTCATAGACTTGACACCAAATGTGAAATTCACAAAAGGAAACATTGACAAATTGGACCTCATCTAAATTAAAATGTTTTGATCTGTTAAAGGCCCTTTAAAAGGATGAAAAAATGAGCTACAGACTAGGAGAAAATACTTGCAAACCACATGTCCGACCAAGGACTAGTATCTATAATATATAACTCAACTCACAACTCAACAATTTAAAAAATTTTCAATTAGAAAGTGGGCAAAAGGGGGGCTTCCCTGGTGGCACAGTTGTTAAGAATCTGCCTGCCAATGCAGGGGACACAGATTCGAGCCCTGGTCCGGGAAGATCCCACATGCCTCGGAGTAACTAAGTCCATGCGCCACAAGTACTGAGCCTGTGCTCTAGAGCCCACGAGTCACAACTACTGAGCCCACGTGCCACAACTACTGAAGCCCGCGTGCCTAGAGCCCGTGATTCACAAGAGAAGCCACCGCAATGAGAAGCCCGCGTACCACAAGGAAGAGTAGCCCCCTCTCACCACACCTAGAGAAAGCCCACGCGCAGCAATGAAGACCCAATGCAGCCAAAAATAAATAAATTAATTTAAAAAAAAAAAAAAGAGAGAGTGGGCAAAAGAGACTTCCCTGGTCGTCCAGTGGTTAAGAATCTGCCTTCCAATGCAGGATACACAGGTTCGATCCCTGGGTAGGGAACTAAGATCCCACATGCCTTGGGGCAACTAGCCCTCTCACTGCAACTACTGAGGCCATGTGCTCTAGAGCCTGCGCACCACAACTAGAGAGAAGCCCTAGCACTGCAATGAAGAGCCCATGCGCCACAACTAAGACCTGATGCAGCCACGTAAATTAATTAATTATAAAAAAAGAAAAAATGGGCAAAAGACATGAACAGATATTTCACAGAAGAGGACATACAGATAGCAGATAAGGACATGAAAAGATGTTCAATTTTATTATTCAATAGGAAAATATAAATTAAAACCATAATGAGATATTGCTACACATTTATCAAAATAAAAATTAGTGACCACACTAAATGCTGGCAAAGATGCAGAGAAACTGAGTCACTCATACATTGCTGGTGAGAATATAAAATGGTACAGCCACACTGGTAAATGGTTGGGTAATTTCTTCAAAAATTAAACATGCAACTACCATATGACCCATAATTTTGTATTCTTGGGCATTTATCTCAGATAAATGAAAACTCGTGTTCACATCAAAACCTGCATACTAATATTTATAGCAGTGTCATTAGTAATAGCCAAAATTGGAAAGATCCTGGGTGTTCTTAAACTGTTGCGTGTGTGATTTACCATAGAATCTACTCAGTAACTTTTAAAAAATGAACTACTAATGCAAGCAACAACTTGGATGAATCTCTAGAGAATTGTGCTAAATGAAAAAGCCAGTCTTGAAAGGTTACATACCACATGATACCATTTACATAACATTCTTGAAATGGCAAACTTACAGAAGTGAAGAACAGATTAGCAGTTGCCACGCATTAAGGATGGAGAGGTGAGAGAGACAGACAGGGGAGGCGTGTGACATGACAACACTAGGGATCCTTGGGGCGATGGAACTGGTTGATACCTTTGTTACCAGGCAAGGGCTGGCTGCCTGACGCACATAGAAGACGATGCTATGGCACCAGCTTTTGAGAAAAGAAAGAGCTTTACTGTGAGGTCAACCAGCAAGGAGACAGGAGGCTAGGCTCTCAAATCTGTCTCCTGCATCCAGGGTTCAGGGCGAAATTTAAGGGGGTGGGGGAATTTCAACCTTGGAAGCTGATTGGCTAGTCTCATATCAGTATAAGCTACACATGCTGCTGGAAGCCAGATTTTCCTCACTGAACGACTTCTCACTTCATAAAGGGCAACATTCAGTGGCAACATTTCTATTCTTTATGTTCCACATTCTTGGTTCCGGGGTCATTCGGGAGACATGGGCTCCTGTCTTGCATATGTGCAGTGCTGTCTCTGTAAAATAACTCCAGGTTTGATTAATCAACAACCTGCTTTAAGGAGGCAAAACCAGTTTAAGCTGGTCAATGTTTCATGTGCTATTTTATGTTGACTGTGGTGTGGATACACAGACCTGCACATGTGATAAAACTGCACAGGACGACACACACACACTCACATACACACACAGTTGCACACAAATGAGTATGTGTAAAACAGGAATTCTGAATAAGACCTGTGGATTATATCTGTGTCAATATCCTTTTGGTGGATGTACTACAGTATTGAAAGATGTTACCACTGGATAAACTGGGTAAAGGGTACATGGGATCTCTCTGTATTATTTTTCACAACTGTATGTGAATCTACAATTATCTTAAAAAGTTAAAATGCACTCATTGTCATAGCACATTATTCACAATAGCCAAAAAGTGGAAGCAACCCAAGTGTTCATCAGTGGATACATGGATAAAGAAAATGTGGTCTATCCATACAATGGAATGTTATTCACCCTTAAAACGGAATGGAATCTGACAACATGAGTCAATCTTAAGGATATTATGCTAAATGAAATAAGCCAGTCACGAAAGGACAAACAAACACTGTCTGATTCCATTCATATGAGGTTTCTAGAATATTCAAATTCAAAAAGACAGAAAGTATACTGGTGAGTGCCAGGGGCTGGGGTGAGAACGGGTGGGAGTTAGTATTTAATGAGGACAGAGTTTCAGTTTGGGAAGATGAGAACGTTCTGGAGATGGATGGTGGTGATGGTTGCACAATAATGAGAATGTACTTAGTGTCACTAAACTGTACACTTAAAAATTATTAAGATGGTAAATTTTAGGTTATGTGTATCTTACCATAGTTTTTAAAAATTTTTTTTATGTTTAAAAAGAAAAAGACAAGGACTTCCCTGGTGGCGCAGTGGTTGAGAGTCCGCCTGCCGATGCAGGGGGACATGGGTTCGTGCCCCGGTCCGGGAAGATCCCACATGCCGCGGAGCGGCTGGGCCCGTGAGCCATGGCCGCTGAACCTGCGCGTCCAGAGCCTGTGCTCCGCAACGGGAGAGGCCACAACAGTGAGAGGCCCGCGTACCGCAAAAAAAAAAAAAAAGAGAAAAAGACAGCTAGCTTAAGTAAAGGAAAACTGGAAGTGACTCACTGGCTCATGTAGTGGACAACCTTAGGCAGGGGTCTGGGTCCAGGCATGGCTGGACCCAGGGCTTAACATGGGGTCACCAGGACCTGTCTCCTCCATCTTTGGGTCTGCTGTTTTCTCTGTAACATCCATCTCAGGCAAGCTCTCACCACTTGAGGGCAAAAATGGCCAGGGGCAAGTCTCGGCTGATATTGTTTAAAAGAAATGACATCCAGAGGGAAAAGCAAAACCCTGTCTCTCCAAATAGCCATTTCACTTCCTAAAAGGAACTCAACTAGTAGAGCCCAGGCCTCAGGTTGCACCTGAGGTGGGGAAAATGGGGCATGCAATTGACACTCCCTGCCCAATGTTACCTGGAATGAACTCAGTTCCATTTCCAGGAGGAAGGTCTGCAGGTATGTCCACCACAATGAGAACACAAAATTCGTGACATCAAAATTGTACTTCAGGGGCTTCCCTGGTGGCGCAGTGGTTGAGAGTCCTCCTGCCGATGCAGGGGACACGGGTTCGTGCCCCAGTCCGGGAAGATTCCACATGCCGCGGAGCGGCTGGGCCCGTGAGCCATGGCCACTGAGCCTGTGCGTCCGGAGCCTGTGCTCCGCAACGGGAGAGGCCACAACAGTGAGAGGCCCGCGTACAGAAAAAAAAAAAAAATTGTACTTCAGGACTTCCCTGGTGGTGCAGTGATTAAGAATCCGCCTGCCAATTCAGGGGACATGGGTTTGAGCCCTGGTCCGGGAAGATCCCACATGCCACGGAGCAACTAAGCCCGTGCACCACAACTACTGAGCCTGCACTCTAGAGCCTGCGAGCTACAACTACTGAAGCCCGTGATCCTAGAGCCCATGCTCCACAACAAGAGAAGCCACTGAAACGAGAAGCCCACACATCACAACAAAGAGTACACTCTTGCCACAACTAGAGAAAGCCCGCATGCAGCCACGAAGACCCAATGCAGCCAAAAATAAATAAATTTAATTTAAAAAATTTTACTTCAATATGATGGTATCAAGAGACTTTTCCCAGAATAAATAAATCCTGGAGCATCTAGACACAAAAACGGGCAAAATTGTACAAATTTATAGAAACAATTCTCTGATGATAACTAAATCACTAGGTCTATGGAGTATTACAATTTAATTGTAAAGAAAATGAGAACTTATAACCAGTGGAGATAAAGAAGGTGGCTTGGAATTAGGAACAAAGTTTTCTGTGCTTTAATGGCACATGTTTCTGCTGTATTTGGCAGGAAGCTTCGTTTCTCTTAAAGATTCTTCCTTTTAGTTTTTCTAGAATTCCTCCTTGAAACAGTCTGCAGGGAGTGCTGGTCAAGGACACTGGGTAACGCACATGTGACACAGTATTAATCTACTTTGCAAGTATAACGTAAGGTGCCTCTTTTGCTAAGACAGGACTCTGTTGAGCAGGCGTTTGCAGCACTTGTGTGTGGGGGGTGGGTGTGTAGAGATAAAACAGAACCAAGGACAGGGTGGTGGCCTCGGCTGGCTCCAAGACAGTTAGAAGGAGCCCATGTGGCTCCTAACAGCTCTTCCCACCCCCTTGCATCCTGCCTTCCCCCCTCCAGAGTGTGGGTGTGAGCAAGGTGAAGTGTGCATGTCCAGGAAGGTCAGAGCAGGCAGTTCAGGTCTGCTCTCTGGAACCGTGGGCCCCAGGGCAGGGCCTATGGCCCCTTTGCGTGATTCTCCTGCTGCACTTTCCTTGCTGTGTGGCAGCAGGCCTTGGCCCTCTGTGCCTCCCTCAGAACTCTGCTACAGCCTAATACCCTGAACGCATACCAGCTCAAGTGGCTTCCTTGTCTCCAAGAGGCAACAGAGCCTGGAGGGGGGTCAGGATTCAGGGCCCGGTTACAGAAGACAGCTTCAGGAGAGCATTTTCCCAGGGACAAAACATTACTTGAATTACCATTAGATACATAGACCGAAGTATCCACATGTAAGATGACATGTTTTCTGGGATCTGCTTTAAAATACTCCAGTTTAAAAAAAAAATACGAGGGGAGTGTTAAAACAGTAGAATGTTAATATCTCTTGAAGCTAGCAATGGATATGTGGGGCTTACAATACTGTTGTCTCTACTTCTGTGTATTATTTGAAGTCCTCATAACACAACAGATTTTAAAGGTTGTTATCACCTTTGACCTCCTACACCTTTGACCCCTTTGGCAGGCTGAGCAGTCGCGCACAAGGCACTCTGGAGGACAGAGCAGGGCTCTCGGCCAGGAGGCACGAGCAAGGCATGGTGGTTACTAAACATAGTGGATGGTCAGGCCACTCAGGTTGACTCTTCTCTTGCCCTCTGTACATTCCCTGCCCAACGAGTGCCTGCTTCAACTACACCCTCCTCACGACTGACCTTCCTACCTACTTGCCCCAGACCCCAGCTAGCGATTGCTCTTATCAAAGGGTGGTGAGGGGCGTGCCCCTCTGCTGGTTTCCCTGGTAACTAATAAGCCCACCTGACATCAATTCCCCTATAACTGGGAATCTCCCCTTCCCCCGGGAGTGAAGACTGCCACCATGTTCTGCCCGCTGTCCACCGCACACGGTGGGGTGTCACTCCAGGAACTTGTTTCGGACATGTAAGCTCCCCCATCCTTTAAATCATTGATGTCTCTGTTGCTGACTCAGGGTGCTTTCTTTGGTTTTGACGGTGTGTAAGCACAGGTCTTGTAGGCCTGCGGGGTGCAGCCCAACACATGGGAACACTTCTGGACCACTCTCCAGAGCCCCGAGTTCCCTCCCTGTCACCTGGGTCACCCCCACCCTCCACAGAGACCCCATAAGCCAGCCAATGGAGGAGGGGCTTGGAGGGGCTCCTCTCCAGCTGTCTGGCCTTTCTGATTGGTGCCATTGCCAAGCCAGTTGTTAACGTTTGCATGTCATCCCTGAGGATGATGAACAAATTGGAGAAGGGGGATGGGACCAGGGATAGATGGTCGCTCCCTCCCTTCCCTGGGTGATTGAGTTTTCTGTTTGATGAGGGGTTGTTGCACCAGCGGGAGCAAGAGGGGGAGCGCAGGAGCGCCTCACAGGTGTGGTGAGGCTGGGTGGCTGAAGGGTGGGCGCTGAGAGAAATGGCAGGTGGGCTCACTCAAAGCCAGCCTCCTACCAGCAGGCTTTCCCTCACTGCAGTGACTGGAAAGCTAAGACTGCGTTTCCCAGTCTTCCTTGCCGCCAGGACCCTGAGTTCAGCCAAGCAGATGGGAGAAGTGAGCGGTGAGAAGTAGTGCAGGGAAACACATCTCCTGGGGCAGGTCTGGTGGAGGTTCTAGAATCACAGAGGGTTGATTCTGGCATGGGAATTCCATTATAAAAGTCCTAAGCATCTTCTGCATCCCCTTGGTTCCTCCAGGAATTTCTTTAAGCCAATCGATACTCTTTTTGCTTAAGAATGAATTTCTTTTTGCTTAAACCCACTTGAGTGGATTCCGTGCCCACTTTGTATAAGAGTTAATGCTAGAAGAGCCACAGTTTTCTTAAGAATTTAGGGAAGAGAGCGCTGTACTCAAAGGATAATAGATAAAAAGCTAAACTAGAACGAAAGACCCCAGCCTGGGCTCCAGCAAGCGTGCCTCCCTTTGCAGGGCCCGTGACCGCCCCTGACCTGTGGCCCCCATCCCCCATCACTCTGGTTCTCACTTCTGGGACCCGAGCCTTAGCATCAATCCACTGTCAGCTCCATTCCCGAGTCCCCTGCAGAAACTTCTCCTTTCTCCACAGCTATTGACTTGCCAGAGCCATCCTACACCTTTTCATCCTGTCCTTCACCTTGGGAATGATGTTCATTTCCAGGGCTCGTCCTTTGTTGACCAGCACATCTATGACCCCACCCTCAGTCGGTCCTGACCAACTCAGACCCCCTCATGTCCAGGTTCACCTCCCGGTCCCCTGTGTCCCCTCAGTCCTCATTCACTCTGTCACCTGCAGGTATGGATCATGATTGAGTGTTGTTATATGAGGACCAGCGTCAATCATCACTTTTTCTAAAAAGGCTCCTCTTATCAAGTCAACGTTGTCACTGCTGTGCCCCCATCACATTGGTCTGCAATGGCCTTGTCACATGCCTGTGCTCCCTGGCTGAGAGGAGGCACAGAGACCAGGGATCATTCCCGATGATCCTGACGTTGTCAACAGATGCTTTTTAATGGAATTAAATTTACTCATTGTATTAGGGTTTCCCAAAGAAACAGAATCCGTTGAATGTGTGTGTATAAAGCGAGGTTTATTTTAAGGAAATGGCACACATGATTGCAGGGGCTGGCAAGTCTGAAGTCCGCAGGGCGGGGTGCAAGGATGGCGGAATAGCTGATGCTGATGGTGCAACCAGAGTCAGAATCGCCTCTTCCCCCTGGAGGTCAGTCTTTGCTCTTAAAGCCTTCAGCTGAGTGGAAGAGCCCCATCCGCATTATATTAATATAAAGTAATCTGCTTTACGCAAATCTACTGATTTAAATGCGAATCTCATCTACAAAATACCTTCACAGTGATGCGTGGACTGGGCACCATAGCCTAATAAAGGTGACACATAAAATTCACCACATTGATATACCTTTTGTCCAACACCTGGTAGTTGTTCAACTGTAACTGAGCAGGACCCTATGGGGCCTTCCCAGGGCAGAACTTTCCCGCCTTCCTTTGCTTTAGCTCCTCTCTGAAGTTCCTAGATAACAGTATCTGAGGCACATTTCCAGATGTGAAAACAGTCCACCGAATGAAAGATGTTAACTACTTGATGACCATGAGCACTTAGCCCCCAGACCTACTGGTGCCTAAGGGGGGGGAAGGGGGGAGGGGGGAGGGGGGGAGGGGGGGAGAGGGGGAGGGGGGAGGAAGAGGGAGGAGGGGGGAGGCTCCGCTCTCCCACCCCGCCAGGTTAGGTGCGGGGGACTTATGAGAAGACAACCAGGCGCCCGGATTCACCTAACTCTGTGGTGTTAAACAAAATCCAATCCCGTAAATGGTAAAGCTCTAGCTGGCTTTATTGAACAATTCATGAATCAGGCAGCAAAGGACTACAGAAAAGGAAAGGGTTTGAAAGGCATGACAAGGAAGTCATAAACAAAAAAGACGATTTCAGGCTTAGGTGACCTACCTATGAGGGACGGAAGGGGTCTATGTGGTAGATTACCTCATCTTCCTTTGGGGCATGGAGAGTGCCCATGAGACAGATTACCTCATTGGGGTTGACCAGAAAACTCCGTTCCTGAGACAGGCTGTAATGGCGGTTGGGTTAGGTATAAAGCCCCGGGTTTGGTGGCATGGCTTAGCCTAAGTGACTCCATTTGGGGCCTGTGATTTTCCTTTTAACAGTAGCTAGGTGAAATTTTCCAGAAACAGGACATTTCCTTTTTCCAGCTTTAGTTTCTGAACTTCCCAGTGCTGGGTTGAATGGACACCTCACTGCCTCCTTCTTCCTCTGGGATTAGCCTGGCCTCCTTGGGTTTCCTAGGAACATCAGGAACATGCTAGTAGACTGGACCTTATGAAAAGCAGCATGACTGCAAAGGAGTGCCTTCGTCAGCCCCCCAACGCCCACCTTGAATTTCAAATTGCAGCCCGTTTTTTTAAAGCAATGTTTTCTCTCGGTCTGCATGTCTAAACTCTCCCAACCCAGAGCCTCTCTAACCACTTGCTGGCAGCTCTGAGGAAGGGCTGCGTTATCTCCAGAAGGCACCCGCACCCCAGTGTATCTCCCCAAATATTCACACATAGCATAATGTGTTATTTTAACATACTCCAAACACTCTCTCGGAGTATAGTTTAAAACACATCGAATCACTTCCTTATGATGCAGTGATAAAAACTCGAAAAACAATTTAGTTGTGACAGATTCCATCGGGAAAAAAAAAATCTTGCTTTAGTTTTCACTTTCTGTGACTAGTTACCTCTCTTTTAAATGTTGTTTCAAATCTTCCTCATTTGGAAGCTACTATACACCATTCATGCCATTTCATTACATTCCTTATTCTTCTCCTGGACTAGACCAACTCTAAATTTGCTTCCTGTTTTCAGAAAAAAGAAGAAAGGTGTCTGCAAAACAATACAGTAATGTTCCTAATAAGAGTCTGAAGCCCGTGGCACACTTCATCAGCAGAAACCATTTTTCCCAAGGATAGAAAATTTCGGAGGCAAGGAGAGGAGTTCCAGCTCCTGAATCCCGTCCTTGGAATACCCTGGGAGGGGCAGGCGTGGTGGGGTAGGGCTGCTGGGCCCTGAGGTAGGAGCTCCCTGTGGCTCCCAGGCCAAGTTCAAGTTCAGGGACCAGACTGGGGGGTCCGGTCCAGCCTCTAAGACACACACATTAGCTCATACACGTGCTTTCCCGGAAATTTGTTCATCCATACCAGGCAAATATCAAAGCCGATAGCACATTTTCAGAGAGCTGAGACGGACGGTAGAGCAAGTAGGACACGGTAGAAAAACACACTTGCTCACCGTGTGCTTCTGAGAGTTCACTCCTGACTTTAGGCATTTCTTTTCTTCACACTTGAACACACAGTCAAGTGGCTTAAGCCTCCAGTGAGTAACAAGTCCCACTTGCCCAGGACTGTCCCACTTTTAAAACTGAAAGCCCTGTGTCCCTGTTATCCCCTCAGTCCCAGGTAACAGTTTGTCACTCTACTTAAGTGGGCATCTGATTGAACTCAGGTATGAGACCCTCAGAAGGCACACAGCAGGTTCATAGCAGGCAAAAACAACCAACGCTGTTAGAAGTTGGGAGAATGCTGACTTGAGGAAAGGGCTAACTGAAAAGGGACCTGGGGTCTCTGGGGAGCTGGTCAAATTCTAGTTCATTATCTGGTGCTGGTGGCCTGGAAGTTCAGTTTGCAAAGATGCTGTGAACTGTTCCACGTGACGTGTGTACTTCTTTGTATGGATAACACACTTCAATACAGAGAGAGTCAGAGAGAGGAGGTAGATTTGCAGCATCCCTAAGGATTTCCTACAAGGTTTTCATTAGATTCCACTCCTGAGACTGGAATGAACTAAATTTTGTTCCCTCACAATTCCTATGTTGAAGCATTAACTCCCAATGTCACTGTATTAGGAGATAAGGCTTTAAAGGAGGTGATAAGAGTTAAATGAGGTCATAAGGTTGAGACCCTAATCTGATAGGACTAGTGTCCTTAGCAGAAGAGTAACAGACATCAGGGCTCTCTCTCTCCATTCTGTGAGGAAAAGCCATGTGAGGACACAGCAAGAAAGCAGCTGTCTCACCAAGACCAACCCTGACAGCACCTCGCTCTTGGACTTCAGCCTCCAAAACTGTGAGAAATAAATGTCTGTTGTCTAACCCACCGAGCCTGAGGTATTTTGTCTTGGCAGCCAAGCAGACTATGATGAAACCTATCTGAGTACGCTGTAAGAAGTCTCCCTCCCTTCCCGGTCACCCCACTGAGGCCACTGTCACGGCCACTACCCTGGGTATCCTTTTAGAGATATTCTGTGCAAGTACAAAGGGTGATATAATATACCTGCTGTTCTGTTCTGCCCACTGCAATTTTCACTTTCCTTGTTGAAATAGCTCCACATTAATAAGGAAAAGTCCTCCTTAGTCTTCTTAGTACAGACAGAGTATACCATTTAATGAATGTAGCATCATTTATTAAACCATTCCCCTATTAATGGACATTTTGGTTATTTCCAATACTCCCATTCCGTGTTTCAATGGAGAACTTTTATTTATGTCATTTCACTTGTGCATGAGTATACCTGAGAAAGCTCTAGGAGTGGACTTAACTAGGCCTCTTGGTCAGATGGATTAGTAAGGTCAGTAGATGTTGCACAAGTGCCCTCCATAGACCTTGAACCCATGGCACTGGCAGTGCCCGTCTCATGTCCTCACCCCACAGTGTGTTGTCACACTTACTAATCTTGCCAATATGAGAGATGAAAGTGATATCTCAAGATTATGAACACTCTCATTTTTTAGTTTTCTATTCATGTCAATAAAATAATGCCAAGTCCAATAGGCTGGTCAAGGAATTACACAACTGAACACTCTTGCTGAGAGAGGATGGAAAGCAGCCGAGTGGCATCTTGGCTGGCAGGCAGAGGTCCCAAGCCATTGCGCAGAACCTTCATTTGTCAGCAGAATTTTGCATCCCAAAGGCCATTTAGGTGTGACAATGTGAACTGTGCAAAACTCTGTGTCCTCAGGGCTGAGGCACAAGCAGCTGAGGCCCAGCTCTTTCTGAGGCAGCCCAGTTCTTCCTCGTCCACTGACCAACACAGAGACCCTCTGCCTCTATGCTCTGGTCCAACGTGACTTCATCTGGGGGAGACTGGGCCCCAAAGGATTTGCTAGGCCACAAATGCATGAATGATATATTGCATTTTTACTTTTGCCCCTTGTCACTTATACAGCATCCCTTATCACATTTGTATTAATTCACTCATTTGATTATTACTTATGGAATACTGCACCCAGTGCAGACCAGTGAAGACCACTATAGATCAGTGGAGGTCAGTATAGACCAGGACAGACCAGTATAGACCACTGTAGACCAGCACAGACCAATATAGACCTATGCAGACCATGGAGACAATGCAGACCAATAGAGTCCAGTACGGACTAGTGCAGACCAGGACAGACCAGCATAGACCAGTGCAGACAAGGACAGGCTTCTGCAGCTGCTCGGGTGGCTGTGACTCTTCAAAGGCTACACACACCAGAGCAGCCTGCTTGACCACGCAAACTTGACAAGCACCCATTTTGTGCCAGGTATCAGGATATAGCAGGAAACACAACAAAAGGACAGCCCTGACCTCTCGGAGCTTACACTGCAGTGGAGGAGAGAGAAGGGAAACAAGATACGTAGGTAAGATGTCTAGTACACCAGGCAGTGATAGGTGCTGATGAGAAACATAAATCAAAGAGTGGAACCAGGGCTTCCCTGGTGGCGCAGTGGTTGGGAGTCCGCCTGCCGATGCAGGGGACGCGGGTTCGTGCCCCGGTCCGGGAGGATCCCACATGCCGCGGAGCGGCTGGGCCCGTGAGCCACGGCCGCTGAGCCTGCGCGTCCGGAGCCTGTGCTCCGCAAAGGGGAGAGGCCGCAACAGTGAGAGGCCCGCGTACCGCAAAAAAAAAAAAAAAAAAAAAGAGTGGAACCAGGATGTGCTGCAATGGGTAGGAGGTGTGAGTTCAGGCTGGGTGTCCAGGGACGGCCTGCTGAGCAAGGAGCATGGAGGGAGTCCTGCTCCGGAGAAGCCGAGGGAAATTACGATAGAAGTCTAGGAGAAAAGCATAGGGCAGAGGGGATGGCAGATGCAAAGTCCCTGAGCGGAGCATTTTGCATGCTCAAGGAAGGGCTCAGAAACCGGATGCCTGGCCAGAGGGAGGGGAGGGAGCGCGGTAAGACCTGAAGCAGAGGGTCAGTAGGGGACGGCCGTGCAGGGCCTTGGAGGCCACAGGGAGCACTGGATTCACTCTGAGCAAGATGAGAAGGTGTGCATTCAGAACAGACTTACATTTTTTACATCCTTTTATGATGGCGCTGGCTGCTGCATGGAGAACAGAGACAGGTACAGGTGCAGAGGGCAAGTTAAACTGTGATGCAGCAGTCCAGGTGTGAGGGCACGGTGCCTCGGACCCGGCCAGGAACAGAGCACCAGGAGTAGTGGCATTCTGGGTGCATTTTGAAGGCAGAGCTGATGGGATTTGCTCACGGATTGGATGTGGGTTGTGGAAAAAGAGTCAAGGACAAGCTGAAGATTGTTGGCATGTGAACGGGAAGCATGCTGTTTCCATTTGTGACATGGGGAAGACATGCTCTGTGGACAGAGCAGGCCTGGCAGGGAGGGGGGGATTGGTTTTAGACATGCTAACTTCAAGATATTAGAAGTCCAAGGGCAATGTTAAGAAAGCTGTCAGATATCGGAATCTAGGGTTGAAGGAAAAAGTAAGGGCTAGACGTGTAAATTTGGGCATGGTCAGCATATCTGTGGTATTTAAAGCCATAAGATTATGGCTCGAGTGTGGTTAGAAAAGAGAACACAATCCAAATCCTGAGTTTGGAGAGCACTCCAGCAGCTAGGGTTTAAGGAGAGGGGAAAGAATGCCCGAGAAGGACAAGAGGGAGAGAGAAACCAACTTTGTCCAATGGTCCTCAGTTAGATTGAAACAGAGAGTGGATGGTTGGATTTAGAAGTGTGGACATTTCTTGGGACTTCCCTGGCGGTCCAGTGGTTGAGACTCTGTGCTTCCACTGCAGGGGGCGCCGGTTTGTTCCCTGATCAAGGAACTAAGGTCTCACATGTCCCGCGGCGTGGTCAGAAAAAAAAAAAAAAAAAAAAAAGAGGTGTGAGCATTTCCTGGTGGCCTAAGTAAGAGCAGCTGTGGCAGATTGCACTGGACCCAGAAGAGAACAGGAAGACAGAACACAGAGATGACCCTTACAAGGGTATTTGTTGTAACCTTAGAGTATAAAGCTAAGAAGAGATAAGGGGTAAGGTGTTAGCCAGAAAGGGAGGTGAAGTCAGGAAAGAGATTCAGTTTTAGGAGGTGGTAAGAGGTATCTCTGATTCTATGGTCTTGCTAGTCTTTTACTTGGGGATCCATTTTGAGGACAGTAATGATGATGATAGATAGATAGATAGATGAATTTATAGCCTAATTCTTTCAGTCATTCTATTGATTCAAAAATACCTGGTACGTATCTAATATGGGGCCAGCACCATGGTAACACCAGAAATCAAAGGAAAAGCAAAGGGGCCTGGTCTTCAGAGGCATCGTTGGGGAACATTCTTCACTAGACTGGCAAATATGTTTCATTTCTAATATTACCACCGAGTTTAGTAAGAAACATCTGTGCTACCAAAATGGGATGGGGAGAGTTATTTTTTAAGTTGCATTCAACAGTAATCTGCATTTCCAATGACTCCTCTCAATATTCATGTGTAGTAGAATTCTGGTATAAAATAAAGATCATCATGATAAGAATATAGGTATACCTGGAGATATATAACAACTGGACACACAAAGTGTAACAACTTGGAACAGTTTAGGCGTGGTATGGCATAGTTAAGGCACACTTCTCCTCATCTAGCTCCCTGACACTGCAAATACGAAGGACAATGATGATTTTAGTAATCGATGCTCTTCCACATTTCTCAAACAAACATCTCACTGAGCACTCACTAAGTCCCTGGTCCTGTGCTGAGTACCAGGAATAGAATGATGGCGCAAAGACTGACACAGGCCCTCCCTGAAAGCAGACTTAACAGTGGGACCATATCTCACCTGGAGGAACAGTGAGGGCTCCCTGAGGAAGTCACGTAGGAGTTGAAACCTGAAGGACATGACGGCTGGGAGGAGACTTCCCGGGAGAGGGAGCAGCATACACAAAGCCTCTGCAGCAAGAGAGACCTGGAGCATAGAGAGAACAGCAAAAGGCCAGCGTGGCTGGAGAGCAGAGAAGAGGGGGAGAGTAGGGCCCCCAGATCCCAGAGGTCAGCAGGACAAGCCACACAAGGCCTTCTTGGACCCCAAACACAACTACGTGAAAGACAAGCTCATTGCTTCTTATGGACTCTTCATGCCATGTTCCATGCCTCCATAGTTGAGCAATGTGGGTATCACAAGAAGATGGGAGAGCAGAATAGAGTGACAACCAGGTGTCTTTAGTGTCACCATTGCCACTTAGGACTGCAATAGGAAATGTATTTATTTGTGAGAACTTGTCGAGTACCCCAGCTGCTCCTTTGAAGTCTCAAACTTTTGAGACTCAACAAAGAACTTTGGAATAGTTAGAACTAGGCTCCTCAAGTGACAAACTCCAGATAGTCTTTGCTTACCTTAGTAGAAGTTGATTTCTCTTACACATAAATAAACCTAGCCCAGAAGCTTTAGCAGCACCCACATTCCAGAAAGCAAGGAGAAATGAATAAAGATGGCAAAAGATGCAAGTTGCTGGATCTTAAGGAAAGCTCCAAGAAGGTGAAATGGTTTTAACTGCATAGAGACACAGCCATGTGACCACAAGTGGCTGCAAGTGATGCTGGGAAATGTAGTCTTTACTCTGAGCATCTAGGAGCCCCGTCTAAACTGGTACTATCACCGGGAGAACAAATTGTGAGTAATAACAAACCCCTGACTTTATATCACACCTTGTAATTTCCCAGTGTTTCAAGTACCCTGCAAAGATAACATAATTTAAATTCTGATGATGATTTAGATGATCTCAATTGATTCATTTCAACATTTTCAAAATGTTTCAATAGTTTATAATCCTCCACAGTGAAATCTAAATAAGTTCCTATATTTCATCTACCTCTAGCCAACATTCTCCAAGTTTAAAAATATTATTCATAAAATAAAGAATATTGTTAACTAAATGTTCATACTAAATTTGCTAATTTTCATGATATATATATAAATTAAGAATGTTTCACACAATAATTAATACACCACCATACTCTTGGCAGTAATTCATGATAATTCTAAATGGTAGGACTTTTTGAAACGTGTTTATTTTAGCCTTAATTCTGCTCCAAATTTCTACACCAGTAAGACACTCTCCTCTCAGTAGCTCCATCTGCTAATTGAAATTTTGTTTTAAGAAACCATGGTAACACGTGTTTTGCCATAACACAGAGTGGAGGAATTAATTTCAGGTTCTTCGCGCAAAATCAAGCCTTCTGTAAAACACAAAGGCAATCAAATTATTGGGAGAGATGTTTCTTAAGAACCCCATTCAGATAATTCATGATTGGTGGAGTACCACAGAAGAGTAGTAACAAGGTAGCCTACCCTTATAAAATGCATTTTTTTAACCTTGGGTAAAAGTGAGTTGAGTTAATCATACTCTTTCATTTGTAAAATATAATTAGCATCAGTCTGTACCAGAAGCTTCTCTTGTTTATTCTGCCCTCCCCTTCAGAACCTGGCACCTCCCATTTCCTACTTCCTCCTCACCACTGGCATCCTCTTGAGGTGCTGTGTATTAGATTTCCCTGAGCTTGTCTCTTGGTAGTGTTGTTTTGTGTGTGTGCACATTTTAGGTCACAGAAATGGTTCTGTGCTTTTGTAACTGAGCAGGACCCTAAGGGGCCTTCCCAGAACAGGCCCCCAACCCATGTTCTCCACCTGCCTCTTGTCTGTAGAAAAACATTAGCCTCCCAGGCCTTCCCCGAGTTCCAAAGAGTAAATTTAATCAGAGAAGTGAGAAAATGAAGAAAGAAAGGAAAACAGTCAAACTAGACAAAATATTAGTAGTTTAGCCATTAAACAAAGTTAAGGACCTTTAGTTCCTCCTCAAGGGCTGTAGCTAATATTCTGAGCCATGTGCTTTGAGCTGTTTTGCAGATACTGAAACCCCCACCGGGTGGAAGAAGTTAACTGTGTGCTGCTCACAGGCACATATGTAGATAGACCACAGATCCGTTGGAACCAGAAGACTGATGATATTGACTCCTGATTACCTCACCACCAACCGATCAGAAGAACGTCCACGAGCTGATCATGCACCTCACAACCCCCTTCCCTCACCCTGTCTTTAAACACCTTCCCCCAGGGACTCCCCTGGTGGTCTAGTGGGTAAGACACTGCCCTCCCAATGCAGGGGACCTGGGTTCGATCCCTGGTTGGGGAACTAGATCCCGCATGCATGCCGCAACTAAAGATCCTGCATGCCGCAACTAAGAAGTCTGCGTGCCTCAACTAAAGATCCCGCATGTTGCAACAAAGATCCTGTGAGGTCCTCTTAAGCACTAGCTGCTCCTTGGACTCTTTGCTTGGCACCCTGCAATAAATGCTGCACTTTCCTTCACCACAGCTGGTGTCAATAAATAGGCTTTACTGTACACAGGCAAACGGACTCAAGTTTGGTTCGGTAACACTTTCTCCCGCTGGTTTTCCCCCTTCAGCACCGCGGTTTGTTAGTTCTAAGCATGTATTTCTGAGCTTGCTCCCACCCCATTTTAATTATCCATCCTCCCCAAGATCAGCACGTTGGCTGCCCCAACTCCCTGCCACACCCCACCATCATGAGCACTGTGGTGTATGTTCCCTTGTCAGCCTGCAGGGGGATACCTGGCAACACACATCCTGGAGTGCGTCTCAGAGACAAAGCCAACTGCATCCTTCATTTCAGTGGTATCTGTCAAGTCCCAGCAGGAAGCAGATGAAAAGTTATCCACTAGGCAATTGGAGGAGGGCTTGATAAAGAGATTCTGTGAAAATATACTCACAAGGGTTAGTGAGAGTACAGCCATGACCACCCCTGGGTCCTGTGGTTCCAGGGAAGGAGTCCTGTGGAGAGGGTCACCTTGATGGAGCGTGGCCACCAGCAGAGGAACTGAGGCAGCCTGATCCTCCTCATCAGTCTCCCACCCCTCAGAGCCCTCCACTGGGAAACACACCAGAGGGCAGAGGGCAGGATTCCCTGATGCAACTGTCCTGTCCCCCCACACAGAGGATGGGGACCCCATCAAAGAGCCAATGTTAGGTAGTGGCACAGCCATGTTCTAAACTACAGTAAATGTTATCATTACAAATTCAATTCACCAGAAAGTTCTACATGCACCCAATCAAGCGGGCTCCTGGGAGGCCACTGACACCGAAAACAATTTTTCTAAGTTGTAGGGTTGCCATTTAACATTTATGGTTCTGTGGCCAGTAGATACCACCCTGTCGATCTGATTCTGAAAATCACCTGTAAACGATGTAAAATGTCACTTGTCATCTGGGTTTGATGGAGTACCTGCCACAAATCTGTGTTCATGGTTTTGAAGCAGTTTTTTGTTTTTGTGCATGTGTTTAGTCTAAAAGAATATTAATACTGAGGCTCTACTCCAGACCAATGAAATCAGAATCTCTGGGCCTGCGGTCTGGCCTTGGGGTGTGTAAGTGTGCGTCGTGTATGTGAGCGTGTGCGTGAGTGTGTATGCATGCGTGCGTTCATTTTTAAATCTCAAAGGGAAAAACATGTAATTTCTGGAAGTGTTCAGTGGCACCAAATTGCCATCAGGGACCACGGAGAAGAATGAGGACACAGGAAGGGCCACCGAGGCAGCCATGGCACCTGGTGCTTACTACCTCACTCTTTCCAACCCTCCTCCTGCACCGAATCAGCCACAGATGGCTGCTGAGTGAAGAGATGAGAGAGATGTGGCCTGGCCATGTGCGAACCTGTGGCCTGATGTCCCAGGCATTGCTCTGCTGGCAAGCTGTCTGTGTCCCCTGCAGAGAACTTTCTAGGGCTCAGCCAGCAGGAAGTGAAGACGGTTTCAATTACAGTTCATCAGTGTGTCCAGTTAGGAAGGCAGCACAGGACCAGATCTCGATGTGGATCCTACCTCCAGAAGCACCGTCCACCCATGGTGGTAACAGGCTGGATGCAGAACTGAAATTCATTACTTTACACACAGTTTTAATGAGTTTTCTAAAGTGAGATTATTCACTTGATCTTTTTTGAACTCACTGCCTTCCAGCTAACTCAAATTGCTTCTGAAACAAATATCCTTTTAAATATCCTCAGTCAAGATTTCTTCTCTACAAGCTGGGCTGGTCCAACTTCACCAGAATAACTTAGATCAGCATGGTGTTTACAGTTCTCAGAGGGTTCTCCCGTGTGTTATTCTGAGCAGCTCGGAGAAGCGTTTGTAGAGTGTGTGACCTGGGCCAGGCACTGGCCAGATGCCTTCTCAGACTCAATCTTTTTTATTCTCTTAATGTCGCTAGCCAATGTTATCATCTTAAACTAAGGTAAGGGAGAAAAGCGAATTCAATGCTTTGGCCTGAGGTCCCATCTCCTGCCAGGGCAAGACTGGAGTCCAGAAGGTCCCAGGACAAAACATGCACTTCCCCACCCCCTGAAGATGTCGACGCCCTGATTCCCAGAGCCTGTGACTGCTATCTTACACGGCTAGTGTGATTAAGGGCACGGACCTTGAGATGGGGAGAGTAGCCTGCCTTATTCAGGTGGGCTCAATCTAGCCCCATGAGTCCTTAAAAGAGGAGAACATCACCAGTTGAGAGAGAGGGATGTGAGGATGCAAGGTGGCTGGGGAGATGTGACATGAGAAGGACCACCTTTGCTTTGCTGGCTTTGAAGATGGAGGAAGGAGGTCAGAGCCAAAGAATGTGGGCAGGTGCTAGAAGCTGGCAGAGGCAAGGAAACGGATTCTCCCCGAGAGCTCCCAGGAAGGAAAGCAGCCCGGCCAACACCTGATTTTAGCCTGTGGGACCTGTGTCAGGAATTCTGGCCTGTGTGACAGTGAGATAGAGTTTGTGTTTGTTAAGCCACTAAGCTTGTGGCGACTTGTTATCGCAGCCACAGGAAACAAACACTGCCCAGGGACCAGAATCTGCTACGGGGCTTTAACCATCTTAACCTCAGAAGCCAGGTGACCTTTATCATTGTTTTTTTTTCCACCAACAGGCATTAAAAAGAGTTCTCGGGCTTCCCTGGTGGCGCGTGAGCAGCTGGGCCCGTGAGCCATGGCCGCTGAGCCTGCGCGTCCGGAGCCTGTGCTCCGCAACGGGAGAGGCCATAAGAGTGAGAGGCCCGCGTACCGCAAAAAAAAAAAAAAAAAAAAAAGGGTTCTCATCCCCTGAACCAAGTAATGAAGTAATGGAGGAAAATGACTGAAAGCCTCTTGAGAGGCAGATGGAGGAATGTGGGCCCTCAAGACCCGGATGATGACGAAATTCAACACACAGCAACCTGAATGATAACGGCCGAGGGTGGCGGTACTGAGTTGGCTCTAGCCAGGTATTGCCTCAGCACTTGCAATGATTTGACTCACAACAACCTTTCAGGGTGAGTATTGTTATCATTCCCCCATCATACAGATTTGGAAACTGAAGCTCAGAGATGGTTAAGTAACTAGCTGAGGGTCACTTGGCCAAGCAGTGCTGGAGCAGAGACTCGGTGCAGGGGTTCAAGCCCCTCCCCTGCTCTCCTGAGGGTGGGAAGAAGGTTCCAGTAGGTGGCCCTGGGAGCAGCCGTTGTGAAGAAGCTGAGAGGTCAGGTGGCCCTAGAGCTACTCAGTGCCCAAGGCACTGTTTTGTTGTTGTTGTTGCAAACGCCTACCCCTATATACGTGATAAGAGACTGAAGCAAAGACCCAGGAGAAACAGTATTAACTGGAGGGGAAAGTGTACTGAATCAAGCCAGAGATTATACTAGATCAGTTCCAAAGAATCATGGGCGAGGGGATCAAACTAATATCCAACATGTAAAAGCTGACACTGGGCACCAGCCAAGATACACACCAAGAATCTGGACTGACTTAGTCAAGAATGATGTCAACCAGAGCAGGAAGCTAAGATCAAAATAAGCCAGATTAGACCTCAGAGTGGGGAGGATGTGTTCATAAAAGCCAAGGGACTAGCTACTCTGAGACAATTGTATTGATTGTGTGGCCAGGGTTGGGGGAGCAGGAGAATGACAGAAGAAGGATGGCCTGGAGTGGGGGGAATCAGGAAGAGAGAAAAACTGTTCTCCTGGAATCCAGCGACATGGTATAAGGAAGCCCAAGTAGCAATGTGGAGGCCCCTATGGAGAGGAACCCAAGCCCCAGACAAGCTCCAGCGGAGCTACCAGCCAACAGCCAAGCCCCCAGTGTCAACCAAGTGAGTGCCCCAACTGACATTGCCTAGAGCAGAGATGGCCGAGTCCTGCCCAATTCCTTATTTTGGAGCAATATAAATGATCAGTATTTTTAAAGAAAAAAATGTAACACCTCCCTGGAACTTTAGGAGATTGATTCTAATGTACATTTCACAGATGAGGAAACTAAGATTCAGAAAAATTACTCACCTAAGGTCACATATAGTGATGTAACCAAAGTTCTCACCCAGGTCTTAATGCAAAGCCCTCATGCTGAATGTATGATTTTACACCATCTGACATGTACCCATCCCTCCGAAACACACTAGGCTCGTAAGAGCACCACTTCTCCAGGGAGAGCAGTGTTCCCTGGGATTTCCTACTGAGCCATCCTGGAGATCCTTCAAGGATGTCTCAGACATATGTGTGCATAGTGCATGGGGCAGACACAAGCGTCCCAAACACACCACCCACTTCCCAGTCTCCAGCCCCCTCTCTGTTCAAGGGATTCTCTCCAGCAGGAACTGACTCCTGTTCCTCCTTGCCTTGCAGAGTCCCGCAAATCACCCAGAGTCCTATTGAAATGCTCTCATTTTTGTGACTTTTCTCCAACCAAAATTAATGTCTCTCAAAATGAATGGTTCTGCGGTCCCCAATCATTTCACTTGTACTTTCATTAAAACGTAATTATATTCTGCCTTGTAAAAGTTGTCTTTCTCACTTAGAAATGGTGTTTATGTAACTTTTGATAATTAAAATATAATCTGGATTAATTTATCTGAAAAGTGCTCTTTTTAAAAGAAATTCAAAATTAGAATATGACAGTTTCTACTAAAGATGCTTGGCATATATATGAGTGGCATATTGTTGGGTATAGGTAGTTATTGACATGTTGCAGTGAGTATCTATGGGGTTGCCTTTCCAACCCCCACTCTTTAAAGCTACCCTTTCTTCCATTCCCATGATCATTAGAATGAAAACTCCCTGAGCACAGGGACATTGCTTTGTTCACTACTGTATCTCTGTGCCTAGAACACCTGGCTAGTGCTTCAGAAATATTTGTTGAATTAATGAAGCAGTGAGTCCCCAGTAGTCAAGTGACCTCAACCGTCTGGCTATTAGTCAATAAGTGGTCCATTAAGGTATCATTATTTGGAACTGGAATAAGAAAAAAATGGCAGTCTCTGATTGACTAGATCCATAATATGTACCCTCAGGAGCCATGTTTTCTGTCATGTGGACCTAAGATGCAGAGGAAGCTTGTCTTCAAAGAAGACAAGAATCACAGGAAAAGACAGTCTTTTCAACAAAAGGTATTAGGAAAACTGCATATCCATATGCAAAAAAAAAAGAAGTTGGACGTTTACTTTACCCCATATAGGGGAGGGGGAAATTTCCCCCTCTATCCTTCTTGAATTCTTCTGGCTGGCCACAAGACAGATTAACAGGAGGAAAAGAAAAACATTTTAACCCGTGCACACAGAGGTTTTATAGAAACACGACCTAATAAGCAGCCAAAGCAGGCAATTTTATACTTTTTAGACAAAGAAACAATAAATCTGTGAGGAATTAATGCAACAAAGAAACTTGGGCTTTCGGTGCTTAATTAGTGAAGAATCTAAACAGAGTTTGGGCTTGGGCTAGTAAATTAAAGAAATAACAAAGTTTGTGTGTAGAGGCTTCTTGGCCCAAATTCCGTATCTCTGGTGATGGGGGTGTCCTTTTACCTTCAGATGCAAGTATGCACCTTTCCCGGACCGAGAAGAGGGTCAAAGTGTCCCTCTTACATCAGCCATTTCTTGAGTAACTCTAACTCAAAACGATCAATATGCCATTGAGACATATTTTGGGGTGGTCGGCCCTGAGTCCCAACATCCATATACAAAAATTAACTCAAAATGTATTAAACACTTAAATGTAAGTGTTAAAACTATAAAACTCTTAGAAGAAAACATAGACTAAAACTTCGTGACATTGGTTTTGGCGGTGGTTTTCGTATATGACACCAAAAGCACAGGCAACAAAAGAAAAAACAGATAAACTGGACTTTATCAAAATTTAAAACTTTTGTGCATCAAAGTGCACAATAACAGAGTGAAAAGGCAATGATGGAATGAGAGAAAATATTTGCAAATGATATATCTGATACGGGATTAATATCCAGAATATATAGAGAACTCCCACAACTCAACAACAATAAAAGCTAACAATTCAATTGAAAAATGGACAAAGGACTTGAATAGACATCTCCAAAGAATATATACAATAAGCACGTGAAAAGATGCTCAATGTCAGTCATCATCAGGGGAATGCAAATGAAAACTGCAGTGAGACACCATTTTACTCCCATTAGGATGGCTACTTGATAGACAGAAAATAACAAAGTGTTGGCAAATGGGAAAATTTAGAATTCTTGTGCACTGAGAGTGGGAATGTAGAATGATGTAGCTGCTGTGGAAAAGAGTATGGTGATTCCTCATAAAATTAAATATAGAATTACCCTATGATCCAGAAATTCCACTTCTGGGTATATACCCAAAAGAATTGAAAGTGGAGACTCAGATATTTGTACACCCATGTTCATTGCAACATTATTCACAATAGCCAAAAGGTGGAAATAACCCATGTGTTCATCAGTGGAAGAATTGGATAAAGAAAATATGGTATATCCACCCAATAGAATATTATTCAGCCTGGAAAAGTGAGAAAATTCTAATGCATGCTACAACATGAATGAACCTTGAGGATATTATGCTAAGTGAAATAAGCCAATCACAGAAGGATAAATATTGTATGATTCCACTTATGTAAGGTACTTAGAGCAGTCAAATTCATAGAGATTGAATACAGAATAGTGGTTACCAGGGGCTGGGGGAGAAGGAAATAGGGAACTTAATGCACATAGAGTTTCACTTTGGAATGATGAAAAAGTTCTGGAGATGGATGGTGGTGGGGTTGCACAACAATACGCATATACTTAGTGCCACAAAACGGTACAATTAAAATGGTTAAAATGGTAAATTTTATGGCATGTACATTTTGCCACAACAACAAAGAATCAGATGAAACAACAAGAAGACAAAATTCTGAAGCATTCAAGTCGTTGGTTCCATCTGCATCCTGATCACTGCGTTGCATGAAACACCGATTTCTCTAGTTGGTTTGTGCTGCTTGCAACCAAAATAATTTGGTTGTTACTTGTAATAAAGATACCTGCCCCCCACCCCACCCCAAGATCATAAGGATATGGAGAATGTGATCCTATCTCATTATTATTATTATTTATTTATTTTGTGGTACACGGGCCTCTCACTGTTGTGGCCTCTCGCTTTGCGGAGCACAGGCTCTGGACGCGCAGGCTCAGCGGCCATGGCTCACGGGCCCAGCCGCTCCGCGGCATGTGGGATCTTCCCGGACTGGGGCACGAACCCGCGTCCCCTGCATCGGCAGGCAGACTCTCAACCACTGAGCCACCAGGGAAGCCCTCATTATTGATATGAGATGGTTACTGATAAAAACTAAGTAAACATATAGACAGAGAGGAGAGAAGGGGTGTCATTCTTGCAAGTTGTCTGTGTTGGGCACCTTGGTCGGCCCCACTGCAGCTATAACAACGCTTTTGTGCATGGTGAGTTGGTTGAATCAAGGGTGTGAAATAAGAGATAATAAATTCCCCAAATTAATCTAGGACAGAAAAAAAAAAAGCCTTCTCTGAAAACTAGTTACTGTAATGTTGTAGTAACTGAGAAACTGAGCCAGGGAAAGCATATTAACACATCTGCAAGTTGGCACTACCTGGACCCTTCTCAGTAACCATGGTAACTACTGATATGTGGGTAAAAATAAAAAGGTATTAACTTTTAATGCCCATATAGCTAGTTTAATCAGTCCTTGCCTAAGTACCAGACATTGTTATTTAAAAAAAGGACTGAATCATTGAATTTTAATGAAGATATTATGAATTACAAGAAAAATTGGAAGCCAATGGATAATTAAAACTAATATGTTTTGACCTTGAAACTAATCAACAGTGTACACTCTGAAGTTTACAAAGATAATTTTTAAGGAACTGTCTCATATAGAACATCACTGAGGATGAGGACACTATAAATGAGAACACAAATTAGAAGTTATACATTAAATTAAAGTTATGTTTCTTCCTTGAAATGGTTTAAGTCTAACTCATACTGGAGTCTGAAGCAATAAAAAAAGAAGAGACATTAAGAAAAAAAAAAAATAGAGCCTTACTGCCCAATACCCTCTACCTCAAAAAGCAACTGCTTCAAGATGCATCAGGAAACTCTGACTACCAATAATATTCTAGTTCCTCAATTGAGCATTAGGAGTGTGAGTGTTGATTTTATCATTCTTCTTTTAACTTTACACATACAGTAAATATTATCTTTGGCATCTAAGGTTTATTTCACAATGAAATTTTATATATATATATAAAAAGAAGCCCCCCTTTCAAAACATAAGGTCTCAGGCCAGCCTAGAGGAGAGAATAAAAGTTGCAGCTGAGAAAGAGAAAAAAAAAATTCCCCGAGACCCTGTGATTCTCAGACTCGCCAGGAGAGTTTGTTCAAACACTTGTTGATGGGCCCACCCCAGAGTTTTTGATCCAACAAGTCTGGGGTGGGCCTGAGAATCTGCATTTCTAACAGGTTCCCAGGTGCTGCTGCTGCTGTGGGCCACACCCATGGAACCTGTGCTCTGAACCATTCATTCTGAAGTCAGTCTGCCCCACCCTCTCTATTTGTTTGACTGTTTTATTACACTGCGTCATACTGTGAGGTCCCACTAAGGGCTGACTTCCACTTTCAGAAGAGGTATGGTATTTTGTGACACATGAAAATAACTTTTTCCTTTTGTTCCAGTATTCTTCCCTTCATTTTCTTTTTATTTTAAATTTCACATGCACCCAGTTTACAGGGTCAAAGTCATTGGAAAATCAAAGAATTAAAATGTTTTCCTTTTCACCCAGCATACTGAAGACATTATCTTTATTTGGCAATGACAAATATATGTAATATATCAAAATTAAACAGACATTCCATTCTTAAATTTCTTCTCTGGCTTCAGCTACCTATTGAACCACCAACACAAAGTCTGAAATAAGCCTAATTGTTGCAGGAAGGGGGACCCCTTTCAGGGCCCGAGAGGGGGCTCTTGTTTGACACTCAGAAATGAATTGTCCAAGGAGACACACGTGCTGAGAAAGCAAGAGACTTTATTGGGAAGGGGCAGCAGCAGGGTAAGGGAACCCAGGAGAATTGCTCTGCCTCGTGGCTCACATTCTTGAATTTTACAGTAATGGGTTAATTTCCAGGTTGTCCCTGGCCACTCGCTCTGACTCAGGGTCCTTCCTGGTGGCATGGGTTATCACTCAGCCAAGATGGATTCCAGTGAGAAGGATTCTGGGAGGTTGGTAGAACATACGGACTGGCATCTCCTCTCTCCTTTTACCTTTCCCGAATTCTTTCGATTTGTGTTATTAGCTCATTAGTTCCACATTCCTTACCAGGACCTCCTGTTGTAAGATAACTCATGCAAGTGGTTACTACTGGGCCTGGCCAGGGTGGGGGGGTTTTGGTCAGTGGCTCCCCTAACATAATTATGACAAATTAAAACAGTGTTGTACTTCATTAGAGGTCCATATTAAGTGCCCACGATAGAGGTTTACAGTAGTGCTTACTCCTAGGAAGTGAAACAGGAGGGAAGGGGGCAGGGCACAACCTTTGAAAGAATGACATAGCCCTTGAGGATAGACATAAACTGGTTAGAATCAACTAGGTCCAAGATGGCGGAAGATTCGACTTCCAGTAGACCTTGAGCCTCATTATACACTCACTGTAATACATCAGCATGCTAAATGACACACAGACAAGCACCATGACACTTCTGAGGCCAACCATAAAAGGTCAAAAAGTGGGCAGTAGCCCAATCCCTGAAAATCTCCACCCCCTTCCCCAAAATAGTTGGAATAATCCCCCCACTCATTAGCCTAAGAAATTACCCAGCACATAAAAACTAACCACGCGGGACCTCCCTGGTTGTCCAACAGCTAAGACTCTGTGCTCCCAATGCAGGGGGCCTGGGTTTGATCCCTGGTCAGGGAACTAGATCCCACATGCATGCCACAGCTAAGAGTTCTCATGCTACAACTAAAGATCCCGCATGAAGCAATGAAGATCCCGTGTGCTGCAACTAAGACCCAATGCAGCCAAATAAATATATAAATATTAAAAAAAAAAAAAAACCTAACCACGCAATATTTTGGGGCCTCTCGCCTTTTAAGATAGCCCATACTATGTCTGTGGAGTGTGTTTCTCTCTAAATAAATCCACTTCTTACCTATCACTTTGTATCTCACTGAATTCTTTCTGTTATGAGACAAAAAGAACCTGAGCTTCATTAAGTCCTGAGACCAGGTGTGTGATCTCAATTAAAAGACAGTGGGTTCTGGCTGGGTTTGAGTTCTAGCCTGTGGTTTCAAGTCCCATTCTGGGTTTGGCTTGGTTCGAGTCCCGGCTCATGGATTCAATTCACATCTGAGTTGTGTGGTTTCAGCAGGACAAGTCTCATTTCTTAGAATGAATCTTTTTTGGCTGCAACCTGAGGCTTGCGGGATCTTAGTTCCCTGACCAGGGATTGAACCCATGCAGTGAAAGCGTGGAGTCCTAACCACTGGACCGCCAGGGAATTCCCAGTAAGTTTTTTTTTTTTTTTTAATATTTATTTATTTATTTATTTAGGCTGCGCCGGGTCTTAGTTGCGGCATGCAGGATTTCTGTTGCCACGTGCGAGATCTTTAGTTACCGCACGCAGAATCTTTAGCTGCAGTATGTGAACTCCTAATTGCTGTATGCATGTGGGATTTTGTTCCCTGACCAGGGATTGAACCCCGGCTCCCTGCATTGGGAGCACAGAGTCTTAGCCACTGGACCACCAGGGAAGTCCCCCCAGTAAGTATCTTTAACACTGGAGTCAATAAAAGGTATTCTCTTGTTTTCTACCTTTCCTGCTGTCTGTTAGCTTTTTTGTTGTTGTTGTTGTTACTTTAAAAGTTACTAATGAGAAAAGCCCACATTTAAAGATAATGTTTTTCCAGCTACCTGGTTCTGAGACCGGCCAGTCTTCTCCCTGAGCCCCAGCCGGCTCCCTGCACCCTACAATCAGCCACGTGCTGCAACTGACCCGATGTTAGTTATTAGGAATCCTGTGAGCCTGTTGCTAAACAGTTGGAGCTTGAAATCTTGTACTGGGGGAGGATTTACACCGAGGAAATGGGGGCAAACGCTGCTAGGGCTTCCTCCACCCCCAGAGCTGGTTGTTAACAGTTACTTAGTGCACACTGCCTACAAACCTACAGCAAAAAGGAAGGGAGGGAGGGCAGGAAGGAAGGAAGGTACAGAGGAAGGAACACAGGGAGGGAGCGGGGAGGGAGGTTTCAAAGGAGAGAGAGAAGGAAGGAAGGGAAAAAGGAGAAAAGGAAGAAATGGGTATCTCTGAAGCCACTGCTTATAAACATGAGAAGCAGCAAACCCTCTTGTGACTGTTCCCAGAATTGCAGAGGATGCAGGGAGAAGGTGACATGATCAAGATTTCATCCCAAACACATTTTATATAAGGCTTTAGAGGGAGAGTGTTGTTGGTTTAGTTCAATATCACCTATCTCTGAGCAGACTTTCCTTAAACCACCCGAGGACGTCACTTAAATATCTCTTTCTCAAGAACTGGAAATACCTTCTTATGAAGAGTAGGCTTTTCTTTGTGTTAGTATAGAAGGCCTACAACATTTTTGTTTAAGAACATACATTTTCTGTGGGTTACTGTGGGCCTGTCCCAGCAAGGTGTTGCGCCCTGAAATTGTCTGTGTCCTTAGCCGTCCGGAGAACCCATGTGAGGAAAACAGACATATAAAACACAAACCCGGGTTTCCCTGGTGGTGCAGTGGTTAAGAACCTGCCTGCCAATGCAGGGGACACAGGTTCAAGCCCTGATCCGGGAAGATCCCACATGCTGCGGAGCAACTAAGCCCGTGCGCTACAACTACAGGGGCTTCCCTGGTGGCGCAGTGGTTGAGAGTCCGCCTGCCGATGCAGGGGACACGGGTTCGAGCCCCGGTCCGGGAAGATCCCACATGCCGCAGAGCGGC
>NC_041222.1:86614606-86627903 GCF_002837175.3 Physeter macrocephalus
GTGAGCCATGGCCGCTGGGCTTGCGCGTCCGGAGCCTGTGCTCCGCAACGGGAGAGGCCACAGCAGTGAGAGGCCCGCATACCGCAAAAAAACCCCCCACAAACCCCACCAGGCCACCCAACAATGGTTTCCCACTGTATCTAAAATAAAGCCCAAACTCCTCTCCAAGCCCCAGGGCCCTGAGCCATGTACTTCCTGCTAGTTCTGGTACTTGGCTCCCACCCTCACAGCCCATCCCCCCCAGCCTGCACTGTCCCCTCTCCATTAAGCAGGTGTTTGCTCAAAGACCACTCTTCAGTGGGGTCTTTTCTGGGGACCTGTTCTAAATCAGTGCACACCCACCATCTGTCCATTGGTCACATCACCAGCTTGGTTTTCCTCCATCTGTCTCTACCTGGAATCACGCTGTTTCTGTGTTTAACTAACTGTCTGACCGCTCAGTAGAATGGAAGCTGGAAGCTCAGTGTGAATAATGCTGGTCTTACTCGCAATGTTTCCCCCATGGCAGGCCTCTGGCATCGGGAAGGCAACAGATGTCCACAAAGGAATTGGGAGCCCAGCACCAACCCAGCCTCCCACCTGGGTGTAGGGTAGCCAACTCTCCCAGTTTGCCTGGAGTTGTCCCTGTTTTAGCATTGAAAGTCCCCATCCTGGGCAACCCCTCAGCTCTGGTCACCCTCTAACTGGGTTATATATTTATCTAGAATTACCTTCTGGAATGATTGTGAAAAGTAACTTAAATGACACTAAAATATTTTAATATAAAAGCTTCCTCTGAAAACAGAATTAAACTTGCAGATTATCCTTTAATACTCTGTGAAAAGTTATTTGAATTAGCAGAATTAACCTATCTTAGTATATTCATTTGTATTTGCGTTAGTACTTAAAATATATATGCACC
Source organism: Physeter macrocephalus (assembly GCF_002837175.3). Taxonomy (NCBI): domain Eukaryota; kingdom Metazoa; phylum Chordata; class Mammalia; order Artiodactyla; family Physeteridae; genus Physeter; species Physeter macrocephalus. Next base: position 86,615,508 of record NC_041222.1, read on the forward strand.
ATATTGTTTAAAAAAAAGGATCATATTGCATTTGTCAGGTAGTGTTTTTAATTTTAAATGTCACTGCAGAAATAATGTGTTACAAACACTGCATGCATGACTCATTGCTGGTAGGGTTTGAAACTTCCCACTCGAAGTTACTTAGATTCCTAAAATAAGTTTATTCCTGTGTTTCTTTTACATTATATCTTCCTGATAAGAACTCAAAATATTGCGTTTTTCCCATTTAATTTTCGAAAAAAATATTCTTCAGGATTTCTACTTCTTGAAATTGAAGGGAAAATCACTGTCAGGAGAAGTAATTACACCAAGGACGTTGACTAGGCTATCAAAGTTATCTAAGTTGGGAAGGGATTAGTTGGCCTTCTGTTTATGTTTATCAGAATGACTCGCTGAAATCACCAAACTTTTCAAAAGATAAATTTAAAATCTCTGTATAGTGAATTAAAAAGCAACCATGTGCAATCTGAGACCGCCCAAAGTGTGCAGAAGAGCTGTGATCTCTATCATATGTGTGCTGAAAATGTATTAGAGGCCAGCAAAATATTTCTGACTGTTGTTCGTATCATCCAGTAGGCGAGGAGACGGCTGGCAAAGAGAGACATGAGGCCAAGGGCCACAGAGGACATCGGGTAGTGAAGTGGATAAACATCACCCTCCCTGTTCTTTCCTGACCTCGCTCTCACCCTCATCAGGCTGTCCACCTGCCCTCTGAAATCATGAAGAGCCAGCAGGTTGGGAGAGGGCACAGAAGCAGCTTGTAAGCTTTTCCAGTCTACGTTGACTGTTGACCTTGCAGAAGGAGCTGCCTCCCCCGTGTCACTCCCCTACTGACTGTTGATCATGTTCCAAAGCCAACAAGAGACTTGCTAGACAAAGTCCTGAGTACAAATCTATAAAGTCACTGCCTTAGTTCACACCCATGGTGTTTCTCACAGTGTGATCCAGTGAACACCCACATCCCAAAATCACAGAAGAGCTTTTTAAGAATACGGGTTCCTGGGCTCTGCTGCATCAGAATCCCTGGGAGGGGTCCCAGGAACCTGCATTTGTAACACATCCTCCGATGGTTCTGGTACACACTAGGGTTGAGTCTCGGTGACCCTTGATCTTCAGAGCATAACTTTCATAAACCCCTCCCCCAAAAGACATCTACCATCCCAGCCAGGCCCACGGAGAGCTCCCTTCCCGACATCCTTCTCTATGGGAAATACCCATGGGTCCTGAGGATCTGAAATTAAGTGCACACAAAAGTGCCTCCCTGACTTGGTGTCCTGAAAATAATAGCCTGTTTCCCAAGTCAACGTCACGTATAAAATAGCACATGTCGGTCTTCTCTGCAGAACTTGGGCTTCACTTGGACTTGAAGAGGCCAACCTCACGTTTGCCTGTCCCTGAGCCTGTTTCTCCGGCAGACAGACAATGAGCCACTTGGCAGGTGTGGCTATCCCTGTCTCTTGCACAAACACTGGACCCACTAGCTAGACTCGAAGCTGCATGTGACAGTGCTGTTCCCACACCCTTGTTGACATTCTTCAATTCGGCAGTATCCTGGTAGGTGTTTTTAGAAGTAAAGCTTCATTGGACACTCAGAAAAAGTAAATATTAAAGCATACCTGGGGGACTTCCTTGGTGGTCCAGTGGTTAAGAATCCACCTTCCAATGCAGGGGATGAGGGTTTGATCCCTGGTCAGGGAACTAAGATCCCACATGCCGCAGGCAACTAAGCCTGTGGACTCTGGAGCCCGCGCACCACAACTAGAGAGCCTGTGCGCCGCAACGAAGAGCCCACATGCCACAACTAAGACTCGATGCAGCCAAATAAATAAATAAATAAATAAAAATAAAGCATAACTAAGCTAGCAATAACTAATTTATTAAATGTAACTACAGCACAAAATAATGCCAGATGCATTGGAATATTAATATATAGCAGTGGACTCTAAAACACACAAAAAATGGATTTAGGTAAAAGCATTGCCTAAGTGCAAATAGATTTTAAAAGATATGTAATTTAAAATACTATATAATGATTACAAATAGGAATTAGGTTGTTGTCTTTATAAATAGTTCCTACTTTCTCTTTTTCCTGGTTACCAGAATCAAGTTTTGGACCAGCTCATTCTGGACTATCTCTAACTGCTACAGCTGCTACCAGAAAAGCACCAAGAACTGTAACTATAAAACAATGAACATTGCCTGGGATCGAGGAAGGCCCTCGGCTGATATCAAAGGCTGCCCACCTGCTTCCACGACTCTTGGACAATTGATTTTCCATTGATACTACCTGGGAAAAGGGCACTGATCTTCAAGGTTCGCTCCAAGGAGACGGCTGTCCTCCCGACAGGGCACCTCTCCCACCCAGCTACTCAGTACAACACATCCAGGCACCAACCAGCTCTCTCCACTTCTAGAGCAGTCCTAGCAATTCTCCACCCTCCCAGAAGGTTCTAGTCTTGCAAATCCCAACTAAGCAGCATGCTGGTAGAAACTCAGAGTAAAAGTTCTGGACAGTGAAAATAAATAGCACGAAATCCTTGTACTTAACCTCATCAGAATCCTTCAAAACCTTCCACAGGGCACACTGACTCTTCTTGCTTAGATTTGTGTGGCCATTTCTGATCACAAGTAGCATTAGAAGGAAAAGTATAGATGGGGATGGAGGTAAATGTTTAAATAATAGATACATGAATTCGCCAGTGATGAGGCGAAATAAAAACAGGAGATACTCAGTGCCTACTACAAACCAGGCATTGTGTTGACCCTGGAGACGTAACTGAGCAGAATCCTATGAGGCCTTCCCAGAATACACCCCCAGCCATGTCCTCTACCTGCCTTTGGTAGAAAAACTTTAGCCAAGGAAAAATTTTAATCAGAGAAGTGAGAAAATGCAGAAAGAAAGGAAAACAGTCAAGCGAGACAAAATAATAATACTTTAGCCATTAAACAAAGTCAAGGACTTTTAGTTCCACCTCAAGGACTGTAGATAATATTCTGAGCCATGTGCTTAGAGCTGTTTTGCAGATACTAAAACCCCCACCAGGTGGGAGAAGTTAACTGTATGCTGCTCACAAGCAGGTAGACCCCAGACCGGTTAGAACCAGAAGGCTGATGATGCTGAGTCCCCATTACCTCACCACCAACCAATCAGAAGAATGTCCACGAGCTGACCACGCCCTGCTCCTTGAGCACTAAAAGACTCCTCACTACCCCCTCCAGGGCGGGGCATATAGTCTTGAGGGCATTAGCTCCGTCTGGCCACCTTTTCCTGGCAAAGCTATTTCTTTCTATAATACTTCACCCAAAACTCTGTTTCCGAGATTTAATCCAGCACCCGTGTACAGAGGCCGAATTTCGGCAACAGAGAGACAAAAATAAGTAAGTCCCTGATCTTGCACTCATGTTATACACAGTCTGTGTGTTTAGACTACCACACAAATGATTAACTTTAATATAATGAAAACAAAGTAGCAATTACATTAGTACAGGTACCAAATTTGACCGAACTTCAGCATAAATGGCATTTGCTGGAACGGTGTTGGTGACTCAAATAATTATTGGTCGATCTAGACAATCAGCCAAGAGAGACAGAAACCAAAGCAACCCCAAAGCTCTCAGTAACAAGAATTCCTATGCTGTCACCTAAGTTTGCTGCCATTCTAATTGCCTCTCATCTCAAGATTCACTTTCCTGAGATAAAAGATGTTGTCGTTCTAATATGCATTACCGGGGCTTCCCTGGTGGCGCAGTGGTTGAGAGTCCGCCTGCCGATGCAGGGGACGCAGGTTCGTGCCCCGGTCCGGGAGGATCCCACGTGCCGCGGAGCGGCTGGGCCCGTGAGCCATGGCCGCTGAGCCTGCGTGTCCGGAGCCCGTGCTCTGCATCGGAAGAGGCCGCAACAGTGAGAGGCCCGCGTACCGAAAAAAACAACGACAACAACAAAAAACAAAACAAAACAAAACAAAAACCTAATGTGCATTACCAACCCTTCTTGTGGTCAGGGGGACAAAGTCCCATAGGTTGCAGACCAAGAAGCACCTGGAGTGAGGACTGAAGTGGGAGATGCCTTGTCTTGCCAGCACACATACAGACCCATCTTTCCATACAGATCTCTGCCTAACCAAGAGGCCTCTGACTAACGTTCTGCAAACAGCACCAACACACTCACCTGCTCCGCAATGGAACACAACCCAAAATGACATTTAGCAAGGGCATCTGAGGTAGGAGAAAGATGGGCCCCTGGGCTGGACAGCTGGTGTTTGTCAAGTGGAGTAGAATTGAAGCTTTGTTCTCACCCAGACACTCCAAGGACAAAGCAAGTGGCAGAAGCTGAGCTCTGCTGAAGTAAAGAGATAAGATGACCACTCCTGAGTCCAAGGAAAGCTTCCCTGTCTGCATATGCGCAAGAAGGCTCCTTGGGGGTTAAAGAGGGAGGGGGCACCACCCCATAATAAGTGTGGACATGCACCCACAGGCCTCTCCAGTGGGATGCATCTTAGCAAAAAGTTGTGCATGCATCTTGGGGAGGGTCCTAGGACCAGTGAGGTGTGAAGAAAGAAACAAGATAATTGGTGAAAGGTAACTGTCCTGTACAAGGGATTTAAATCACCTCTTTACTGCACTCCTCCTCATTAGAGAGGATGCCCACGCACTTTCTCTCCAGGTGTGCATTTCTGCCTTGCTTCTGTCGTAGGTAAACAAACTGCTTCTCTGTGTGCTCTCCCACATGTTATGCTGTGTCTCTAATAATAAACTTTGTACCTGATTTTACAGTTTTTGCCTCCTTGAAACATTCTTGCTTTCAAGGGGGGTAAGCGCCAAGGGAACTTTGCTTCTGACCTCTAGCCTCTGGTGGTCTAGTGGCTAGGATTCCTGGTTTTCATCCAGGCTACCCAGGTTCGATTCTTGTTCAGGGAATTAAGATCTCGCTTCATGTCACCGCTCACTGCTGCCTTTCCGAGATCACATCCAGAGTAAGATATGGTACCCAGTTGAGGCTACACGTTGGATTATCTTGCTGGCAAATTGCACACTTGATTATGGCCAAGTGAGTTGTATCAATAGAAGTTCATGTTTTTGAGTCCAAGGGAGCAGAAGAATCTTTTAATAATTGTTCATCCAGACCCTCTAATTGTTAAGAGTCTCTCCTATAGAAAGGGCCCTTTGGTTAGCATTCAAACTGAGCATTGTATTCTTAGGTTCTGGGCCTCTTCAAGCAGCATAGTCTCATGTCCCTGCCCCGAGTCCTGTTGCCTGCAGACCTCCAATTTCTGTCCTTCCAAGTACCTGATAGATGACAGGACCCATGTAAGGACTGAAACAAGCATGACAGAGGGGTCCCACTCCCCACTTGCCTTCTCCCTTTGCCTGCTTTCTTTCTTTTTGACTACCTGACTTCCTTGTGCCATGAACTGAGACTACCCAGTGGACCACAAGGCTAGCAAAAGCAGTAACTGGTAAATGATTATCAGGATTGTACCAACAACTCCAAACAAAGGGCATGAAAATAGGAAACCACCCCCCACCCAAGTTTTGGTTAAAATAGAAAATGCTGCCTGTGTTAAAACTGCAAGGATGTGTACTCAGCTTTCTCCTGTCCTATAAAAATGCTGACCCTTCTCCAGTTGTGGGGTGGGGGGGTGCTCACTGGGTGCCCATCAGCTGAAGAAAGCCTTTAACCTCATTTGGTCTCTTAACTCATTTTCCTTTTTACGAGGAATAGGCCCAGATCTGAAGCTCAGGCCATCTTGGTTTGCAGGCGAAGTGGTCATTGAGGTGCTCTACTCAAACAACGCCTACTTGGAAGACATTTGTCCTTCTCTGTTGTCCATCAAAGCCACCTAAAAAGGACGCAGTGCCTCAAATGTGTATTTCTCTTAAATGCAGTCATATTCTTACACCAAACTCCTTCATTTTTCATTTGTAATTCTCAGTGAGTCAGTCACAGGGCCATATGCTTCATATGTTCAGGTGGAGAGAGATGAAAGAGTGGAAACACAGGCATCCTAGGAGGGGAACAGTGCAATCCCATGTCTTCCAGAAGCTTCCTTGTGTTTTCACAGACTTGCCAGGTCCAATTTAGTACTGACCACCTTCCTGTGATGCTTCAGTGTTGTTGGAGGAGGTAATCGAGAGGACGTGACCTCTAGTTGATGTGAGAGCAGGATCCTGGCAATCAGAGGTTCCTTACCCACTCCCCTGTCCTTGGAATGTACACTCCATCCACCATCCCCACAGCTGGAGCTGTTTCAGAGACTTAGTCTTGAGAGAGCAATGTGTTGTTGAGACCGTCTGGATTGAATATATGACTGAACCCAGGTAAGGCCTCTCTATGAACTCTTAAGAGTCTTGTGGGCAGGTGTGAAGGTCTACTGGTCTGCGGCCACCCAAGACAGACTTCTATGTAAGTTCCCTTGATTATTACTGTCACCTACCAATCTGGAGTGTTCTGCCTCTTTCTTTGGTCTTTCCTTGCCCTCTGTGTAAGGGGGCCAGTTTGCAAACCAACAAATGTTCCTGGGTACAACTGCCTTATGGCCAGGTGAATCAGCTGGAGCCCAAGTCAGGATGGAAGCTTGGAGCCCTGGGGTCCATGATCATAGGGGAATTCTGTCCCCACAATAGGTCCATATCTGTATGCCTCTATTCTGACATTTTAAATTTCTTCCTATATATTTTATGCCAAGATTTCTGGCCCTATAATGTTCCTTTGTTTGAGCCAGGATTTGGTCTAGGTTGTGTTAGCCAACCCAGGAAACTGTTGGAATTGTAACCAGCTGCAAGCCAGCACCTTGAATGCAGAACTTCTGATAAGGACATCCACAGAAGCGATGTCGTCCTATCCAAAATTAGGTTTTGCCCTTCTTAGCCTCCCACGCTCAGAAAATTTCTTTCCTCAAGTATAAATTAGTAAATTCCTGCAATTCCTCTTCTTTCTTACTCTGGTTCAGTCACACACACCCCACCTACACATCATATACCACACCCAATCACACACACAACACAATGCACCCACACCCCAGGCAGGTTAAGTATGAATCCTGGGAAGGTTAGAGCAGGAGGATAATGTTTTTCTACAGGAGAGGCAGCTTTGTCGAGCTAGAGAAGCACAGGGGAAGGGGATACTTAAGAGGACCTGGGGTCCTCTGAGTCTTCCAACTTGCCCCAATGACACCAATACCAATTTTGGGAACCCATCCTTTCCAAATTAATGCTGTAATTTCAAGGAAGAAACCTGGTGAGATGGTGAATTCAACTGGCAATCTAGTTCAAGAAGCTGTAAAATCCATCTCTGAGGTTTGGTTTTGCAGAGATCTCAAAGCCAAAGCTTCAGGGATGCTTTCAGGATGTCAAGGAAAGACCCTGAGATTTGTCTCCTGCCTCACAGGGGAACTGAGATTCGTGGCATTCTTTTCTCATTTTAAATCAGCTCCTGAGTCCAAAACAATCGTGGAACCCTGTGATCTTGGCAGTTCCCTTCTCCTTTTATGGGGTCTCGAGCTCTGTCAGGAGACCTGGAGCCTCAGGGAGCCACAGGCCAGCTCTCCGCCGTGCACTGCCTGTCACAGAACAGGAGCTGGTGACACAGCCCTCCCTCAGGCAGCTAACACTTCCAACGTCCCACAGGCCTATGACCCACTTCTGCTGAAAGCCTTTTTTTTTTTTTAATGTCATTATGGTTGTTTGGAGGCTAAATCTATAAAAGTGAATTACCCCCAGGTCAGTCACAGGATCAGAGAGCAGGAGAGGGGCAGCCTGGGGGCTTGGGGAAGGACACCCAGCCCACAACTTGGGGACAACTGCCACTGCATGACTTGCTTCAGCTGTGTTCAGTCCCTCTCAACATCCAGACTCCAGGAGAGATGACAGCTTGTTCATAGGGGGCCATGGGGCCTCATATGGGGCCTCAACTTCAGGCAGTTGAGGGTTCGGGTCCTAGGTTCTACAGTGCAAATGAAAGATGTCTGTGACAGGGCTAGTGGGGGAAAGTAGAAAGATCTATGGAAACAGAAAGGAGGGACTGCACTGATTTCACTTGGAGTAGAGGGAGTAGTGGGAATTTGCCAAATGGGAAGGAAATTCTGGACCAACATACCCCTCAAAAAACTAAAAAAAATTAATAATCCTGGGGCCATGAGCAATAATCCAGTTGGCCCTGAGCTAGCGATCAGAACCAGTTACGGGGAAAATCACATTCCCCATGTCGGTATGTCCCATGGATGGGTGTGGGCTGTAGACCCAAGCAGCTTGGGGGACATGGAGTTGACATTCACGGTCATTGATGCTCCCTTAACCTGGCCTGGGTCAGGCACTTCTGGCAGCTCCCTTGGGCATTTGCTGGCAGGGTCAGAGCACCAGTTGAGGGAAAGGGCATTGGGGGGGGTCACTAAGGGTCCACAGAGGGGTCCTGAGACCATTCTGTCCTGTGGCCTCCTCATTTCTTCTTAGATTTAAAGTATTCTGAGGAAGCAGGGAGATTTTGTGAGCTCTACCTTCAAGTATAAAAACAGAGAGGTGGGACTTCCCTGACGTTTCAATGGTTAAGACTCCACGTTTCCAGTGCAGGGGACATGGGTTCCATTCCTGGTCGGGGAACTAATATCCCACATGCTGAGCAGCCAACGAGAAAAAACAAAGAAACCAGAAACAGAGAAGAAGTGCAGCAGAATTTTTCAGCTCCCATTGAGTACAGAATACAGGGCCTACAGACCCAGAACCTGTCTGGGGTCCACTAGCCAAGTGCTTCCATGTTAAATCTCCAAAATCTATGCTAGTTTTGACTTAGGAACTTCTAGGGGCACATATAGTAACTGTTATTTTTTATAAAACCATGCTTAAATTTATAATTCATGCTGATTTTTAAAAATGTTTTACTTTGGAATAACTTCAAATTTACAGGAAAATTGCAAGAATAATACAAAACACTCCCATATAACCTTTACCCCCAAATCACATTTTTTTCAAAATTATCTCAATTCACAATTTTTCACATTCCATCACATTTGTTTTATCATTTTCTCTCTCTGTCTTTCTTTCTCCATACACTCACAGACACATTAAAGAATGTCCTCATTCTGAGGAAATTACTGTATTTGTGTGGATATACTTTCAGTGTTTTATATATAAAAAATATTTATAGTATGTAAGATATGTAGATATATATAGTAAAACAGTACATGCCTTTTTTTTTGGCTGTACCTCACAGCATGAGGAACTTTCCTGACCAGGGATTGAGCCTGAGCACCCTGCAGTGGAAGCACGGAGTCTGAACCACTGGACCACCAGGGAAGCCCTGTACATGTCTAATTTTGAACCATTTGAGAGTAGGTTGCAGACATGCTTCTTTATCCTTAATACTGAGGTATGTATTTCTTAAGAATGACATTATTTACCTAACCACAGTATACTTATAAAATTCAGAAAATTTAACTTTGACACTTTATATGATCTACCATCCTTTAAATGTCTCAAAAACGTCTTTTGTAGCCTTTTTTCTTTTTCCTGGTACAGGATCACATACTGCATTTAGTCGTCATATCCCTTTGGCCTCCTTTAATCTGGAACTGTTCCTCAACCTTTGTCTTTCATATTAACAATTTTTAATACCGCTGTTCATTTATTTTAAAGACTACTCCTCCATTTCCGTTTGATGTTTCCTCACTGGTAGATTTGGGTTGCATATTTTTGGCTTAAGTGGTGGTGGTCCCACATCTGAAGGCATGTGATTTCCATCTGCTCTTATGGGTGATGTGCCTTTGATCACTTGGTTAAGGTGTGCAGTTTCTCCTCTTTGTAAGTAGGATTTTCCCCTTTGTAATTAGTAAGTAACTTGTGTGGAAAATTGTCACACATGTTACCAAACTATCAGAACAAGATAAAGAAAAACTTTCTGCATATGACTTGGCATACCAAAATGACTTCCTGGAATATTTAACAGATTCAGAAATGGGGACATCACTGCATCCAGGTCATGGATTCCCGGAGGCACAGCTCTGCGGCTCTCTGCACTGCCCAGCACCTTGCAAAACTCAGATAAAGGAACAATTACCCCCGTCCTCCTCCTCCTCCTTTTAAAGGCCTTCACAGTACCATGACCAAGGTCTGTTGTTCATGGCCCCAGGATTATTAGGTCTTTTTGTATTTTCTGAGGGGAACGTTTGTCCAGAATATTCTTCCTGTTTGGCAAATCCCCACCCCTCCCTCTGGAAGCAGCAATCACTTTCTCCATGAAGTTTACCTGGGGCATTTTTCCCTCCTCTCCAGGTGAAGAGAATATCTTCCCTCGTCCTCCCGTCCTCCGAATCAAAACCGCTTCCAACTGTGCAATGTTTCAGCCGGGAACTAGTAGGAAAATCTATTTAACTGAGGTGACTCCTCAGCCCTCAAGTGTTTGCATTCTTGGAAAACTCTCTGATCGTTAGGACTTTGTGTGAAATTTTTCTGTCTTGAGGGAAGATTTGCATGAGGTAACACAGGATGCAGTTAGTGCCTGTGCTCACAGCCTGTTAGTCTGCACGCAGCCGAGCTCCAGGAGGCTCTGTCCACAGAGACTAAAATGAGCAGGACCTTATGGGGCTCCCGGGCACGGAAGCCTTTCAGTTTCCCCGTTTCTTATTTGTAGGGAATAGACTCCAACCTCCACTACCTTCCCTGAGTCCCAAAGGACAGATTAGAACAGTTGCTAATCAGGGAAGGGAGGGGATGCAGAGATAAGCGAGGAAACCACCTGAGGCCAGATCAAAGGAACCAGAGAAGCTCATCAGGAGACCACCTGAGGCCACATTAAAGGAGTGCAGGCTCTGCACGCACCCTGATCCTCATCAGCAACGCTGCCCTTGAGCCATTGCTATAAAACTCCTCACTAATCTTCCCGGGTTGGGACATACAGTTTTTCTGGGCACAAGCCCGCTGTGTCCCCCTTTGCCTGGCAAAGCAATGCAGGTATTCTTTTCTACTTCACCCCAAACTCCATCTCTGAGATTTGATTCAGCACCGGTGCACAGAAGTTGAGTTTTCAGCATCAAGACCACGAGGCGAAGTGCATCCCAGGAGCTGTGGCTCACAGCTGACCAGAGGGAGCTATCCCCACATTCTAGTAGAGATTTTCAAACGTAAGAAGTGTACAGATCACTTTTGAAGGGAAGTAAATCTCTCCAATCAATCACCAGCGTAAACTTTATATCCATTATACTAGGGGAAAAAAACCCACATATTTTTATTATAATGTTATATACCTAAATATACAAAAATAGAATATGGCTTATACCTTTTAAACAAAGACATCAAAATGTCAAATACAAGCTAAACTAACTTCAGTTTAAATACAAATTAAATTGACTTTAATGTGATAGATGTTTTGCTGAAACCAATCATCACGGTCAACACACTATGATAGTTTAAAGACAGGTTTTTTTGAGGCCAGCATGATTTACCAATCCCATTGGGCTTTTTGATACTTCACATTGTGATATTGTGATTTATAAAAGCAATACTTATTTGGTCTTTGACCCTGTTTCTGGCACAGAGCTCCTAAAATGCTAGTAATTTACAAAGACCAGAGAGCAATAAAGGTGTCCTCCTAAGTTAATGAGGTGACTTTCGGAATGCACATAAGAATGGGGGCTGGCTATCAGTGTAACCAAACACCTGAGTAGAGTGTTGGAAATTTCAGTCCCACCTCCTGACCTCCGGGGAGGGGAGAGGGGCTGGAGGAAGTAAGATGTTTCTCGGAGTTCTGTGAGCCACTCTAGCAAATTAATTAAACCTGAGGAGGGAGTTGTGGGAACCTCTGATCCATAGCTGGTTGGTCAGAAGTTCAGGTGACAATCTGGACTTGAAATTGGCATCCTGAGTTGCAGGGGGTCGTAGGAACCTCCAATTTGTATTCGGTCGATCAGAAGCACAGGTAACAAAACGGCTTGCGACTGGTGTCTGAAGTGTGTGTGTGTGTGTGTGTGTGGTGGGGCCGGGGGCAGTCTTGTACAACTGAGACTTAACCTGTGGGATCTGATGCTATCTCCAGGTAGATAGTGTCAGCACTGAGATGAACTGCAGAATACCCAGATGGTGTCAGAGAACTGCTTGGTGGTGTTGGTAAGGGGAGCCTCCCCCCTGCCCCGCACCCACCCCAACCATTCAGGAATTTGTGATCAGGAACAAAAGACAAATCCTTTATTACTTTATTCTAACAACTGAAAAAACCTTCCTATAGTGTACCTTTTGTTTTCCTTTGACATATTCTAACTCTGTTAGTTTCTCATTGGTCCACACAATTAAAGGAAGACTAATAGGAATAAAAAACATGCTTGGGCTCTGAAATTAAGAAGTCATATAGGGCTTCCCTGGTGGCGCAGTGGTTGAGAGTCCGCCTGCCGATGCAGGGGACACGGGTTCATG
>NC_041222.1:86628038-86678172 GCF_002837175.3 Physeter macrocephalus
GTGAGAGGCCTGTGTACCGCAAAAAAAAAAAAAAAAAAAAAAAAAAAAGAAGTCATATAGATGATGTAGAATTAATTTGTCCATTGACTTAAAACGCAAAGTTTAAACAGCCTGGCAGGGAACTTGAGGATCCTTCCCATCTGTGGAACCTAATCTGAGAAACGTTGCTCTTAAAAGCTGTTTTGTTTCACAGCTTATTCTCTTTATCCATTCACATCCTTTGGCAACCTTTAAAAGATTCCATAGTAATAAATGACAAAAATCTTAAGCAGAACCCAGTTTTTCACCTATGAAAAAAATGACAAAATATTTCAATAAGAATAGTAACAATATGATTAGGTAAATTCAGACTTTGCTTTTTTAGACAACGATAAATGTACGAAGTTACTTACTTTGCTTTATTTCCAATATATTTTAAATTGTCTTGAATTTATTCTACTCCTTCTTTCAACACTTTGTGAACAGTAATACATTTTCTTCTTGAATCCAGTCTTGCTTTTGAGATTGTTATTGTCTATTCTTGCTTTGTAGGTGTGATTGGCAACTTCTCCCTGAAAGCTTTTAGAACTTTCCTTTCTCTTTGATGTTCTTAAATTGCACTATAATTTCTGGCATTCTGTAAACCCTTTCAATCTGAAGTCTTTTTTATCTTTCCTTAAAACTGGGAAATTCACAGCCATTATATTTGTATAGTATTTCCTCTCCTGTTTATTCTCTCCCTTGTATCAAATGGGACTCTTGTATCGAATGTTGTCACTTCTCCCTTTAGCCTCCAGGTCTTTTTACTTCATGTTTTCCGTCTCTACCCCTAACTGATGGTATCTGGGACTGTTACTCAACCCTGTGTTCTAGCTCACTGATTTGTTCTTCATTAGTATCCACAATCCTTTCAGTTTACCTATTGGATATTTTATTTCAACTATTTAGTTTTCAATAATATTGCTATTTGACTCTTCCTTAAGACTGCAATTACTAATATCCTTTAATCCCTTATGGTAGTTATAACTTATAGTCATAATTACAAAAAATAAATGTAAAAAAGAAAAACTTTTAAAGTATGTGGTGAACTACAATGTGTAGTTATGATAAAAATTTAGCAAATTAGTAATGAAAAGAGTACACACATCCTCAAAATGACAGAGTATCTAGAACTTCAACAAAACTGCAGTGAACATTATACTGGGCTGGTTATTACATCCCAAAGTCAGTTTGTCTATCAAGTTATCTTAATTTTTATAAGCCACTGCTACACTGTCTTAATTACTATAGGTTCTTAATAAATCACGATCTACTAGAATCCATTAAAGTGTCTGCTATTCTTGGCCCTTTTCTCATCCATATTATTTATAGTCAAATAAGTCCTTTGAATGTGGTATTTTTATTGGAATTAGACTGACTTGACAATCAATTTGGAGATAATTTATATCTTAACCATATTGAGTCTTCCTAAGCATGAACATATTATATTTGTCCATTTATTCAAGTCTTCATTTATGTCTCTCAAAATTTCATAATTTTGCATATCAGCACCTTGTATATCCTTTGTTAGGCTTATTCCTAGGTAGGTGAATTTGATGCTAATACTTTCTTTTTGAATAGGTTTTCTAGTTTCTGCTATATAGAAATGCAACAGACTTTGGATATTAATCTTAGACATATAATTACATCAGTTGCAAATGACAGTTTTCTCTTTCCAAAGTTTGCCTTAAACTTCTCTTAATTGTGATGGCTGACTTCTGTACATTGTTCAATATAATTGGAGATAATAGAACATTCTAAAGAGAATGCTCCCAATGTTTACTCATAAGAATTATGTTTTTTATAGATAAAGGTTAACGAAGTTTCCTCCTACTCCTAATTACTAAGAGTGTTATCACTGGTGAGTGGTGGGTTTACAAAGAGTTTGTATTATAAAAGTGAATTTTAGCAAATGTTTTCTTCTGCTTCCATTGAGAGGATTTTTTTCTCACACTGTTAATGTGGTGAATTACATTAACAGATTTTCTAATATTAAACTATCCTTGCATTTGAAGATAGTATATCATCCTTTTAAAAAACACAATTGGATTCAGTTGGCCAGCATTTTTTTTTTTTTTTTTTCCGTAAGCGTTAAAAAACCTCTTGTGGCCTCTCCCGTTGCGGAGCGCAGGCTCCGGATGCGCAGGCTCAGCGGCCATGGCTCACGGGCCCAGCCGCCCCGCGGCACGTGGGATCCTCCGGGACCGGGGCACGAACCCGTGTCCCCTGCATCGGAAGGCGGACTTCTCAACCACTGCGCCACCAGGGAAGCCCTGGCCTGCATTTTATTTAGGATTTTTACATGTATCTATTTGAGTGAAAGGTACAGGTACTTTCCTTTCTCACGTTGTTTTTTTGAATCAACATTATTCTTGCCTAATAGAATAAACTCTTCTGCTCTAGAAGAGTTTATAATTAAGAAATAAACTCTTGGTAAAACTTTTCTGTAAAGCCATTTGGGGCTAGAGCTTTACTTTTAATTTATTTTTTTAGTTGAAATATTCATATACCGTACATACGGTTCACCCTTACGTATACAGTTCTGTTTTTTCCTATTCACAAAGTTATACTGCCAATACCAGAGTTGGACTTTTAATTACCGCTGTAAGTTAATTGATATAGGACTCCTCAGTCTTTCTCTGGCTTCTTGAGCCAGTAGAGGAAGACAAGCAAGCGGAAGCGGATGAAGGAAAGACGGAGACCAAATAGAAAACAACTATCAGAGAATAACGAGGAATCATAAGTGTAGTAATGACACGGCGCTAAGTATTTTTAAAATTTTTCTTGAGATCGTATGCCGTGTACAGAGACATACACAAAAGTATTATCTCAGAGTAAAATAACATTATATTTGGGATCTCTTTAAAAATATTCTAGGAAAAAGGGGGAATAGATGAAACAAGATGGGTCAAACGTTAATGGCTGAAGCTGAGCAACTGGTATATGGAAGGTGATTATACTACTATTCTACTTTTCTGTGTTTGAGATTTTCCACAAAGGTCACTGTAAAAATATACCTCTTAGTAAGCTTTTCTTTCCCAGGTTCCACCAAAAAGTTAGTGACTTCCTTACCCAGCTCCCTTAACGGGTTATTCACATCCTTTCTTTTGGCTGAGTCATGCCGGATCTTAGTTCCCTGACCAGGGATCAAACGCACGTCCACGGCAGTGAAAGCGCCTAGTCCTAACCACTGAACCGCCAGGGAATTCCCTGCACGTACCTGTATTTTAAACTAAGATTCAACGCTAAGAAGCCAAAGGAATTTTTGCTAACCACTTTTAATCCCGTTGTCCTCTACTAAACATCATTATTTTAGTAATCTTTTTATTTTCCCATATGCGCGCAAACACGCATATCTACAGTTGTCGGAGTGCGCAAACGGCATGGGAAGACAGTTTTCACCTAACATAGGTCTCTGGGCCATGGCCCCACCGCCATCTACGCAGCACTCCGTGGCGAAGTTCCGGAACGTCCCACTCATCCTGGCGGCGCGCATCGCCGCGGTGAGACATCTGGACGTCTTCCTCATGTCTGGGCACAACTTCGGCTTTTCCGCGTCCTTACTCCCACAAACCGGCCTTGGGCGCCCGCGGTGATAGTCCTCCCCTCACGCTTCGCACGCCTGAGTTTCCCACAGTCTAGGACCACCGGTTGCCCTTCCTCACCTCCCACTGACTTGAGACGCGGAGCCCGGTCTGGGGAGGGTGCGCCTGCGCACAGACCGCCGTTCGACGGACAGCCCCCACGCCCCGCCCTCGCCAAACCCCGCGATACCTTACCCCTCCCGCCTGTTCGCTGCCCCAACGGCTCCGCGGACCTGGAACTTTCTAAACCCCTGCGCACGCGCTCTACGGCCCTTAACGTCCCGGCTCCGCCCTTCCCTGGCCGCTCCCCTTTTCGTCAGGGAGCTCCCCGCCCTCACGCCACGCCAATCATCCACTTCTTTCCTAGGCCGACCTCGCAACAGGCCTCTGATTGGCTGATCTTGTGTGCGAACGCCGCGGAGAGGCGGCGACGATAGGCTGGGAGCCGGTTCCGGCCTATCCGCAGAGTGCGCGGAAGATGATTGGTCAACACCGTCGTCCAATCAGCGGCGGGATGTCGGATTCAAACCGGACTCGTTTGGCTTACGGTCGGTTGGTCTCAGTCGAGTCGTTGCCTTCACCTGACTGGGGCGTGTTGCTCGCCTGCGCCCGTTCTTCGCGCCTCGTCGCTCCAGTCCCGTGCTGCCCACCGCTCTCCCGCAAGATGGCCCATAAGCAGATCTACTACTCGGACAAGTACTTCGATGAGCACTACGAGTACCGGTGAGCGGACCGGACGGCCTAACTCAGCCGCGGCCCCGGCCGAGCCTGAGGTGGAACTTGGGCCTGGGGGAGGGTACCAGGGGCCAGGACCGGGAATCGGGGTCGAAGCGCGTCGGGCTGAGGTTTGGGTCGGAGCTCGGGGCCGGGGGCCGGAGGTAGGGTTAGCGTCGAGCCCGGGGGCCGGCCGGGAATCGCGGTTGTGTCGGGGTCGGGCCGCCCGGGCGGGAGCTTGCGCTCCTCCTAGCCTGGCGGGCCGGCCCGGCCGGCTTCCGCTCTTTGTTCCTGTCTGTGAGGAGGACGAGGCTGGGGCCGCTTCTGGTGCAGAATTGTTGCCTTAAGGGGAAGGGGCCGAGGGCCTGAGCAGACCCGGCGTAGCTGAAGTGCAACGCCGAGAGACCGACTCGCAGCGGTTCCTAAGAACTTAAGGCCTAGTTCGCATTTAGGCAAACGTCCCCCTCCCAGTCCCAGCGGGCGAAGGGCTGTCGGAAGGGTAATTTTGCTCAGGTAACGTCGCCAGAGAAACACTTCTTTTTTTCTCGCATTTGAAGTTAATGGCACTAAAAAGTAGCTTGTGGGGGAGTCCCCCTAAAATGAGCTTCCTTGGGATTCGAAATGTGTCTCGGGTATGGCGACTTCGGCAGGGGCTGGTGCGTGTTAATCCTCTTGGGTTATTATTAAAGGGGCTTCCTTGTGAGACAAAATTGAGAACTCGAATGCATTTGGGGCATTTTTTTCTGCTAGTGTGTATCGGCAAAATTTTTGGCTTTGAGGGATTTCTGGTTTCTGCAGCATTATGTGATGCACTAGAGCATAGTTGCTAAATGCGTAAGATTAGCAAAAAAATTGGATTGTGTGAGGGAAGAAACACTTAACATAGCCTTAACGTGTGCAGAAGACTTAGCTGGGGTGTGGCTTCAAAGACCAGCGCCACCCAGTTCTCCTGGGTGGTGACTAGGACGCTGCATTCTGGGAAACTACCAACTTGTAGGAGGGGCCAAATAGTGACCTTCTTTTCTGCCTCCTATCCTTTTACGTTAGATTTCGAAGAATGCTATTTGAGTTAGAAAGGATATAACAGTGGGTGGCCTCTTTTTTCCCCTCCCCTTAGTATCTTGTAATTCTTTCTTAGTATCTTGTAAATCTTTCTCTGGAGAAAAACGGAGGATTTCTCTGGGCAGCTTTGCAGGTTAGTAATACCTGCATTGTCCAGCAGGCGTTATCCAATAAGGGACAGAATGTAAACTACAATCTTTCTAAAAATCTGGGAGAATATTAATTGTGAAACATGTCTGGCTCCGAGTAGTACTTTTCAGGACTTTTCCTGGCAGTAGTTCCTTCCGTTTTTTAGTTTAAGTATACTAGCATAATCAATCACTGATGAGCACGAAGTAAACTAGTCTATGCTATCAAGATTTTAGCCTAATTGACTAAGTGGTTTGTGTGTAGTAATGAATAGAAGAAAATCTTGTCATATCTGAAATGATATATTCTAATCCAATTTTAATCATTACTATCTAATCCAGTATTAATCTAATTAATATCTAGTCCAATATTAATTAACCCTGGTCTTTCTTGACCAAGCCACTTGCCTTTATCAAACAGGACAGTAATGTCCAGAGAAGGGAAATTTAATTGTATCTTGCAGTGTTATCTTAGTAGCTCTTCTGTTGTTTGTATTGTTATGGCCTTTTTTTTTTTTTAACCTCCTCTTCACCCTCCATGATAAGCCCTTGGTACTGAAATAAATGTTAGATTTTTGGTAACAATTCTCCTTACATGTAGTTAGAAATATATAGAGGAGTTATATCCATGCAGGAAAAAAAATACAGGTAGACTTCCCATCTGAGTTTGAAGCTACTTACACATTTTTCCCTCGTAATCAAATCCTGATGAAGTTAGCCTGTCTCCATGGTTTATGGAGAAGGTAGGGTATATGACTTATATCTAGACATAAATTGGTTCATTTTGTACGGCATACATAATATGAGTACAAAAGCTAGTTTGCATTTTACATTTCTCTTGAGACTAATCAACAATTATGTAGAAGATAGAAATAAGGTAACAGGCTATTTGCAGACTCTTAAAAGTAGATGTTAAAGCAGTATTTCAAGAGTCAATGAGCTAGCTGGTAAGTATTGCTAAGAATCATCATGTAGTTCACTGGAATTGGTAAAATTTTTACCAACTATGATAGTAAGCATAATTTGACTTGGTGGCCTTGTGGCCAGCAAGCAACGTAACACAACTGTTCTAAGGCTTGATTTTGTTATGCAAATTATAGGAAATTGGTACTTAACCAACCACTCACAGACTAGAACTTAAGTTGATGACAGTTTAGTGCTTATTATGGGTTATGGGTTCAGTTTTCCTGTGACCAGACTGCTCCTTTCTTACACCCAACAAATTCGCAGGCATATATCCAATACTGGTCAAAAAATTTGGTTGGTGGTAATGGGTGACGGTATAAAACTGCTGCTGCTGGAAGTGATTAAAAATGAGCCTGGGAATTTTGATTTTTATAAAGATCCTTTCAATTGTAATTAAATAAGAAGTCGGTGGGGGGTGCATATTTGTTTTCTAAGAATTTTTCAAAGCTCCAATTATACCTATTCCTGATGATTTGACATTGAAGAATATTGCATGCCTTCCTTAGAAATTGATTAAAGTTTTGGATATAGGCCAGTAACTTATTGGAAAACTGAATGTCTGTGTTTTAGGTAGCAGGTACATGTATATGTGCATTTAGTGTTTTTTGCTTTTAATTTTGAACAAAGTATAAAGCAACTTCTGGAGTTATGTACAAGGACTTGTGTCTACTACAGATCTATAGAGTAATAGGAAACCCAAATTAACTGTAACAAGCTAGATTCCCCCACCCCTGCTACCTGGGGCTAGTATGACACTTCTTAAAATCAGGGACCATTCTTAATTTATAATCACTTCTGTGGTCTTAGATGGCTTCTCTAGCTCCTTGATCATATCAATCTGCTTCATAACTAACAGGAAGGAGAAAAAAGAATTGGGCATGTTCTTTTCTTTCGAGGATACTTTCCATAAGTTCCATAATTTCTGCTTATATCCTGTTGGGCAGGATTTAGTCACATGTGACCAGAGGTGGCTGCAGGGGAGGCTGGGATGTCTTGGATAACCATGTGTCCCACTTAGTTTTTGAGGTTCTATTCCTGAAGAAGATTGAGACAATTAGCAAGCAGCCTCTATTAGGGAAAAAAGTTAATCATAAATAAAATGCCTTCTACTTTTGGACTGCATATTCTAATCTCTAATTTGAACACAGGCCATCAAGATCAGAATTAAAGGTAGTAGAGAGTAGTCTTTAAGGTTGATGCTAATGGTAATGTAACAGGGTTGCTTTAAAGAACTTTAAGGGCAAAGAACTCAAATTTTAAGTATCCTAAAGATGCATGTATTAATTGTAGGAAAGCCATATTATTCACTTAGAGCACTAATATTTCACTGTATTTGTTAACAGGCATGTCATGTTACCCAGAGAACTTTCCAAACAAGTACCCAAAACTCATCTGATGTCTGAAGAGGAGTGGAGGAGACTTGGTGTCCAACAGAGTCTAGGCTGGGTTCATTACATGATTCATGAGCCAGGTAAGTTTTGCTATTAGGGAAGCACTAATTGAATTAAAACAGTAGTGGTTGTTAAAAATTTTTTAGTAATATTGATGTTTCAATGGTATCCCAAAGTAACTGATAAGCTTGACTTTTTTTTTTTTTTTTTTTTTTGTGGTACGCGGGCCTCTCACCGCTGTGGCCTCTCCCGTTGCGGAGCACAGGCTCCGGACGCACAGGCTCAGCGGCCATGGCTAACGGGCCCAGCCGCTCCGCGGCATGTGGGATCCTCCCGGACCGGAGCACGAACCCGTGTCCCCTGCATCGGCAGGCGGACACGCAACCACTGCGCCACCAGGGAAGCCCTAAGCTTGACTATTTTTGAATGCCTGATACCTCCCTAGAGAGGGTTCCAATTTTATAGTAAATAAAATACCATGAGTGAAAATAATGCATTCTTCTAAACTGTAAAAATAACCTATTTAGTTTAAAAAAAAGGATATTGTTTTATTTTAAAATGCGTGTCATTGCTAGTAGTATCTTGAAGTATTTTGCCATAAATATATTTAGAATTCTGGTATCTCCTCTTTGAAAACTAAGAACTTAATGTAAGACAACTTGAGTGTCCTGAAGTTCTGTGTATAGAAATTGACGCAATTTGAAGTGATTTGTTTTTTCCTTTAGACAATTCGTATCTACCACATTAAGATGAAATAACACAGCTAGTGAACTCAAATGTGCTGCCTGTGTTATACTTGAGTGCTTATGCTATTATTACATGGTATTTACCAGACAGTTTTCCAGATTACTGTTAGTAACTCAGTAAACCAGACTAAGAAACTTTGTGGTGTTAAATTGTGTTTTTGGGTTATCAGTAAATCTAACTAAAGGACTTATACTGCTTTGAACAAAATTTGAAGTCTTAGAAGCTGAATTAGGTGAAACTAAAGCCATCTTGCTTTCTGCTTTTGTTAAAGCAGCAGCAGCAGCAGCAAAAACTCTAAGACTTGTAACTTTCTTGGGATTGGAGCATATAATTATATTGAAAAGATGTTTCTCCAGATAATACAATGCAACCGAGGATCTTACCTATAGGTTCATAGTCGGTCCTCCACCTGCCGAAACAGAATCTACAGGGATGGGACCCTAGGACCTGCATTTTCCGAATGAGGTGTTAAGTGTCTTTTCCAAACAAGAGAAGACCTTTTTCTTTTCACTGGAATTGAGATTCTGAAGATAGAAACCATTCTCCTTCTCAAATAGCAGCTTAACAGCCCTTTTCTCCAGGGTGTATAAAAACTGGGGGAATATTCATTGTTAGGTTGTTTTCTTCTGTTTACTGTTTACAGAGACATGGAGCAAAATTTATTTCAGATACCTCAATAAGTAACATTAATTGACCATAGATTTATTTTACTTCATTTTGGTTCAACTGAGAATTCTTTGAATTTTTGTTGAATGAATGAAAATTAACCATGATATTAAAATAATATAAAACATTTTTTTTCTACAGAACCACACATTCTTCTCTTTAGACGACCTCTTCCAAAAGATCAACAAAAATGAAGTATATCTGGGGATCATCAATTAAATCTTTTTCAAATTTAATGTATATGTGTATATAAGGTAGTATTCAGTGAATACTTGAAAAATGTACAAAGTGTTCATCCATTCCTGTGCATGAGCTGTATTCTTCACAGCAACAAAGCTCAGTTAAGTGCAACTGCTATTAGGTTACTGTAAGGTGTTTAAAATTTCTTCTAGTCAGTTTTTCTTTTAATGTAAGTGCCTGTTTGACTTCACCTGTTATTTTTGTTAAATAAAGTTTGTATGTTGCATTTATCACTGTTTGAAGTTACTGAGGTTTGTTTTCTTAAGGTTAAATTGTGACTATTGAGGATGTTGGGTGATTTCAGTTTTATAATTTTAGTCCTGAGGAAGTAATTTCACTTTATAGAAATGTTAGGTGGGTTTAAACCCATTAGCTTGGTGTGATTGAGGGTACCATTTTTTAATTTATTTTTAATTTTTGGCTGTGTTGGGTCTTTGTTACTGCGCACGGGCTTTCTCTAATTGACGCAGGTGGGGCTACTCTTCATTGCAGTGGCTTCTCGTTGTGCAGCACGGGCTCTAGGCGTGCAGGCTTCAGTAGTTGCAGCACGTGGGCTCAGTAGTTGCGGCACACGGGCTCTAGAGCGCAGGCTCAGTAGTTGTGGCGTATGGGCTCAGCTGCTCCGCAGTATGTGGAATCTTCCTGGACCAGGTATCGAACCCATGTCCCCTGCATTGGCAGGCGGATTCCCAACCACTGTGCCACCAGGGAAATCCTGAGGGTACCATTTAAATTCACTTATGAAGACACTTAGAACTAGGGATAAGTTTAATAGAGCCAAGGTAGATTTTATAGCTCTGTCATTAATTTAGTTCCTAAAGAATTGTCTAGAATCTCCAACTGAACAAAAAGAAACCCAACTTAATACTCTGGGCTACTTCCACTTATGTAAGTACTGCCACACCTAGTTACCTTGGGAGAAACCATTTAACCCCATTTCTCTTTTCCATGTGCCAAATGGGGATACAGTTTTCTATAAAATATCAGCATTTTAAAAACTTCGAAAGCACTGTAAAAAGCACCCTTCCTTCGGTGTGCATTTTGTGTCTGTTAAATTGCTTTTTTAGCTGCTAGGAATATATTTTAGAGTGAATGCAAACAGGCTTTTTATCTTCATTGCTTTATGCTGGAGAAACCTTTTAGGTGAGCTGCCAGTAAGCATAAGACCCCAGATCCCAGTGTGGTGGTCCTCTATGCCCCTCTCTTTAGAAAAGCGTGGTGCCTTTACACAATGAGCACAACAAACACTGAAGGTGGTGATGGGCAGGAGCCTAGAACTTATTCCATCCCCAGGGATCCACCCATTGGCTAGAGGTCCCAGGTTAGGACAACAGAAGGATGCCAGAATCATTAAGTAAACTATTGTAATTAGTACAGACCAGTGTACTGCATAATGCTCAACCTCTCCCCACTCTGGAGGTTTGGGTGTGTCTAAGTATGTTTAATCGACCTGTGGGATCTGCACAGAAGGACACCAGGAGATGAGCTGCCTGCATTTACTGCTTCAAATACCGTGTAGTCCCTCAACAGAGGAAACCTACAATCAGCCTCCAGTTTAAGATTTTCAACCTAATTAACCCCTATCGGTCAAACAGCTTGCACTCTTCACCAAGTAAGCAAGAGTTCTTGCCACTGCACCGTCCCTCCCTCCCCACTTCCTCACTCCGTGTCGCCCACTTCCCATCCTACCTAAAGCCTCCTGCCCTGGAGACTAATTACTTCCACCCTACTTTTCCATCTCTACTTTTCCCAGCACATTCCCTAGTGGTCAATAGCTGTCTGTTGAACTGAGCAGTTTTGAAGTTCTTTTCCGCGGTTACTTCCAAACTGCTTTAGGTTCTTGGAAATTTAAGACGCCAAATCTTGTTGGCTTTCTCCCTTCGTAGGACTACAGGGTATGCGGTTCCCTTAAGTCCCCAGCCTCCCCACAGACCCCTGCCCCGCTCCAGGTGCCCGCCACCCTGTGCACCGTCCCCTCGTCCAGGCCTGGCCGACGCATTCCGGGGGTTGTCCGCTGTCTTTGCGGAGACAGTCTTCTGTAACTCCACACCTTGCACGCGCTGCGCTTTTGCAGCCCAGAGAGCCACCCCACCGGGCACCTCGCGCAAGCCCAAAGCCGTCACCGCGCACACTTCCGGCCGGAAGCAGGGCGGGGCCTGGGCGCGTTTTTGTGACGCAGTTCCTGGAGTTCGCTCCGAAGGTGGAAAAGCGGGGAAGGCAGCGTAGCACTTCGGTTCCGCCAGCGGTCGGGCTACTGGCCTCTCTGGCCAGGCCTCTTCCTAGCCACCCGCCATGGCGTCGGAGGGACCGCGGGAGCCCGCGGGCGAGGTGAGGATGGCGGCCCTGGGCGCCCCAAAATGATAGTCTTGCGTGGACGGGGTAGGAGCTGGATTAGTGTGGCCCGGAGGCTGGTTGGGGACAGGGCCGGGGGCGTCGGGGTGGGCGGCCGCGGTCCCCAGCCCCCGGGCGCGCCCACACGGCCCGCGGTTAAACGCGGTGAGAAAGGACTCTGTCGACGGGAAACCGCCTCTCGTCTCGAGGCTGCGGAGGGGTTGCGCTACCGTGCCGGCTCACCGCACTGCTGATTAGTAGCGGAGTGTTTAAAGCAGCTTGTTAGTAACGTTTTCTGAAGCGGAAGTCTGCTCGACGTGCTCAGAGTACCTCTAGAAGGAGCTCTGGCAATCTCATAAATCGGCTTTCACACAGATTAAAAGCCATGATTATAAGTTGTTAGTGGAAGTAAATCTCTCAATACAGATGTAAAAACTGAAAGAAAAAAAGCCCAACAAATTTTTTAATATTCATATTCCAAAGGCTCATGGCGATAGAAAGATTTTCTAGCAACGCTTACTTTTGCGTTTCAACAAAACAAATTTTAGTGCTTCCTTCGCTGAGTGAAAAGCAACAGTTTAAAGTTCTTTGGGAAATTTAATAGAAATAAACTTCCGCAGTGTGTTTTGAGCGCTACAGTTAAGTTTGACAGTCTCGATTGTCCCTAACTCAGCTGAGAGAGGTAAACTACCATATTCTACGTTAAAGCTAAGGAAACGTTGTCACTTGTGGTTCTAACTATACAGTCTGGGTTGACTTTTACTCTCACTTTAATTGGTTGTCCTTATTTTTCATTTTTAATATTTGGTAGACTGCTTTTTCTAGTGAAAAAGTGTTTGCGGAGAAATTGTTAGAAAACAAATTCTTGTCTTTGCTAGGCAGAAGTATTTGGACAACAGCATTAGCATTTCTGGGGCTTCGAGAAGGGAGGGACTCACCCTTTTTTTTTTCCCCACTTGCATGATCTCAGAAGGTAGCCAAAACCCCTTTTTCTTTCCTCAGGGCATCAAGTTGTCAGCAGATGTCAAACCATTTGTTCCTAAATTTGCTGGGCTCAGTGTGGCATGGTCAGAGTCTTCAGAAGCACGCGTTTTTCCCAGCTGTGCAGCCACGACATACTATCCATGTGTCCAGGAACTAGCAGTGCCTGAGTATGTATTCTTCTGAATGTCTTGCCTTACCTGGGGACTTTGTTGGTTGACTTTAATGGTGATTAGACTTGAAATATGCTGCAGCTAACACATGAACGTTTTCAGAGCAACTGGAGAATATGCTCCTCAGCCAAGAAGCGTCTGAGCCAGTAGCACAACTTAACTGTGTCCCACACCAAAAACTGAAGCTTCAGCTCTCCTTTTCTTTCTCCATATTCATTTGATTATTTTTGGCACAGAAAGTGCAGACTGCATTGCATTTATTAGTGGGAAATGCAGTTCATTTGTGCATACGGTTTATAACTGTATCATGTATCTAATGGGAGACGAAATGGCAGGAATGAGTGGGCGAGAGGAAACTGGGCAAAGACACGCCCAATAAATAAACATTCTCCTCCGTTTTAGGGCTTAACATTGAAAAATCTTGCTCAGTGTTGGAGTGGGGCCTAGTAAGCATGGCTGCCTCTTTGTGTGGATAAGTCTTTGGAAATTGCTGAGTTTTGCTTTTATCTGTTTTGCTCTATACATGTCCTATGGAGATGGATTCTACAAGTTTTGGTTATAAATTCTTCTAGATTTGAGTTGAAAGAAGGCTTATATTGTCCTTTAAATGTTCTTTTTCCTTCTCAGGATTTATTCGCTGGGTATTTACAAAATTGTTTCCATTTATTAGCTGAATTTAGAAAAATAAGTGTTAAGCCTTGCACATAATTGTGTGGATTACTTGTAGGTTTATTTTTAAGGCATTAATCACCTTTATGCTTATGTAAAAATCCTTGTCTTTATGTTCCTTTGTTGGGTCAGACTTGTTTCCTTTTTTTCCCCATACCTACGTGGTGTAATTGAAAATAGTTTATACTTCATACAAATTCTAGAACTGTGTTCACAAGAATGAAAGGTGGAATGAATAAGAAAATCATTGGGTTGTCTGGTGTATTTAGGAAATAAGGAAAGTTATATTTTTTGACAAAAGTTGAAGTCCTGCCTGAATGTGCTGAAGCTCTTTGGTAGGAATACCAAGTTTTCCATTGTAATTTCATTCTTTGTAAAAGGGAGGTTGGCATGGGTCTCTTTTGAGTCATTTCCTGCCTTGAGTGGCTCACATAATAAAATACAAGATGTATTGCACTCAGTGACAAGAACTCTTAAGTCATCTGCTGGGTGAAATTCTAGTGACCCAAAATAAAGGTGGAAAATATTTGCATAGCTAAAGCAGCATTCTGGCAGTAACATGAATTGAGACTAATCAGAGGCTCAAGGATGCTAAATGCTGAATTTTAAAATTATGTTTCTTAACCCCTTATCCCTTTATAGCTTTGATTTTTTTTTTTTTAAATTGTTTATAACCACTGAAAAGGTTGACTGACAGTATTCCTGCCTGGCAAGAAAACAAAGACAAAGGAGGCATAAAACCAAAGGGCAAGTTTAGAAAGAATGAGTGCCTTTAAAGTGGGGATGAAATGGTGAGACTTTACACAGTAGAGAAGTGATTATTTAGTCAGTTCTAATATAAGTTAAGACATGCCTTGCTATAGTCAGATTTTGTTTAAATGGAGATCTCTTGCTGCCTTGAAAAAAGGAGTAGAATTTTCT
This sequence comes from Physeter macrocephalus, assembly GCF_002837175.3. NCBI lineage: Eukaryota > Metazoa > Chordata > Mammalia > Artiodactyla > Physeteridae > Physeter > Physeter macrocephalus. The sequence goes on from NC_041222.1 coordinate 86,642,630, forward strand.
GTAACAAACATATGTCCTCTTTCCTACTTACTCCAGTATAGCAACCTAATTCTGTATGTCCTTAAAGGAGTGACCTTTTACAGAATATCTATCTCTAGTACCTCTAGCAGTGCTTGCCAAGGGACTTCATTTATTCATTTGGAGTTCCTTAGTGAAAGGCTATTATATGGAAAAGCACTAGTTCCTAAGTGGGGAAAGACTGTCTCATGAGCTATGCTCCTGTTTTTGTCTTATATATAGATTTGAACTGGTGGAGATGGAAGAACACAAACTACCAATCTCCTCCAGGTTTATGTTATAGACAAGACAAATATCAATAGAAGTATTCTGGTATATAGAATTGGCCGTGTTTGGGAAGTAGTGAGTATTTACTGGTGTAAAGAACAAATAGAGGTTATGCAAACAAAGTAATTTCTCTGTTCCCAGTCATCATCCCTGGACGATGGTTTTTTAGATTGTCATAGTACCTGCTTTGTGACAAGTCCTGTGCAACACATGCATGAGGACATGTGTGTTTTGTTTGGGAATTACTGAATATGTTCATTTCTTTCACGCTTGCCACAATCCATGAGGTTGGCAGGGAGGTGTAGTATTATTTTACACAGGAGAAACTGAGACTAGAAATGCTTGTCCAAAGTTCCTCAGAGACGTAGCACCAGGACCAGAATTAGCATTCAGTTCTTCTGACCTAAGTTCATTGTATTCCCCAAAGCTGCTGTTGCTGTCGGTAAAGTTGAGCTTTTTCAGTATCTTGTAGTATACTGTAAAAATCACAGTGCCAATGGATGCTTTTAAGTTAAACCTCTCATCTATGAGAACTAGCAGTTCTCCACAGAGTGTGGCTCATGTCAGGTAGGTGGGTGGAGGAGTGACTGGATTCCTGATAGGTCCTGGCCTGGTTAGAGGGGACCAGATGCAAGATATGTTTGGGAGACAGTAGAGGAATAAGGCCCCATTGTTGGGGGAAGCCACTAGTCGATTGGCCTACATGGTACAGGTGAAAAGTTAGGTTTGTTGGGTAGGAAATAGAGAGCTCTTGGGGGTGTTTTGGTTGGGGTTATGATAATCACTCCTGGTTTCTGGCTCAACTTAAGGGAAAGGGACTTGAAGGTTTTGATTGGATTCTAGGCACTGGAAATAGAGAAGAAAATACCTGGAGACCTGCTGCAAGAGAAAAGGGTTCAGTGGTTGTCCATATGGGTTTTGGTGGAAAAGACGCTATAGCAGTTTCCAGTTGAATACATGGAAAGATTTGGGATTATTCGTAAGAGCGTAAGTTGGCAGTGGGGCTGGTTTGGGGACCAGTTGTTATGTTTTGGAGCTATATGTGCCAGATGGGGGAAAAGTGAACTAACTGTTAAGTGGAAATGACCTGTAAGTTGGAGATAGAGGCCTGGAGGTGGTGAAAGTGTTGGGATTGAAGTCCTGAGCAGAACAAGGAGAAATTCTGACTCAGAGTGAGTCTGCCAGATGAGATAGGGAGAGTGTAGGGGAGGCCACGCCATGGAGGAACCTTTGGAAAATGGGTGAGAGCAAGGAGAGGGTAGAGGGTGCCAAGTGCAGGCTAGTGGAGCTTTTCAAGTGATGTGATAGAAGTAGACACCATGCAGTACAGGCTACTGAGCTTGGCAGGAAGGAGGGTCCTGGGAGACTTGGTGGTCGTCGGTAGTGATGGGGTGAGGGGAAGTGGAGCTGAGAGATTAGCAGGGGAGGTTAGGGGCTGCTAATAGCAAAAGGAGGGGGGCAGATGAGATGATGGGTCATAGAGGAAGTGTGTTACTGTGGTTAAGGGCAGTCTGACTGATTCATGGCAACTGGAACTTTAGAGACAAGCCATTTGAAGCCCCAACCGCAGATGCTGTGGGTTATCTCTTTGAAGTTTTGTGTTGTGTATTGCTCTCTGCATGTAACTATATTTACCTGGGATGGGAAGGAAAAATATCAACTTTCCAGAGGAAGAAGGATCAGTGAGGGGATTGAAACCCAAGTGACTTGTCCAAAGGGGGAAACCAGATTGTGACCCAAACCGAGGTCTCCTGATTCGCAGGAGAAAAATTTTCTGGGTGACAACAGCCTTCAAAACTGGATCCTGCGTCCTCCCACCTCCCTTTCCTTCTTTACCTGAATTTCATTGGTTTGTTCATTTATCCATTTTTTGGACTTGGGATAGTCATTTTAACTTTTTTTTTTTTTTTGCTATCAGCCCATCTTCTTTGCCAATCTTCTTTTGTGGAGAACAGGTTCTTCACCTTCATCTGCCCTCCATTAGATTTTCTGAGCATCAAACAAAATAAAATAGAGATTCACATCTAGGGTTAGCATCTGGGGAGCAGGATGAAGCTTTGAATCTTTCTCTTCTCAGCAAAGAGCAGCACTAGGCCAGGTGTTCTGTGGGGCAGAAAAAAGTCAGTAAAAGGGTTCGTTGGGGTTTTAATCAGGAATATTTCATTACTAGAATCAATTGCTTACAAGAAAAATATCTTATAAGATTTAAACTTATTATAAAATGTCATGAATTAATAGACAGTGATTCTAGGCAGTTCAGTGCTGCATGGAAGTGAAAGCAGTGAACATTCTCATCAGTGTGTTACAGGTCTAGCCTGTAGATAGCGACTCCTTTCCCTTCTTCAGTGCAGACTCTTACTTGCAGCAGAGTAGAAACACGACTTCGAGTAAGTGGTGCCTACACCCATATCTCCTGACAGTTGAACAGTTGGAAGATCATATGGGATGTCTCATCATTAGCTTTGGCTCTTCCTGCCTTTCAGTGGACCAGTACACTTTGGGATTTCATTGATTTGCTACAAGATAATTTGGAGCTCTGGAAAGTCACAGAAACATCTGCTGGTGCTTATTTGTGGGAATGAGAAGATAGTGATTTGTATTTAACTCAGCTGCTTAGCATTTTGTCTTTGTATCAACTTTCATTGCAAAATGGTTGAAACTTCTGGCCGTATACCAAATTTGCTTAAAAAAAATCAATTAAATTATATTTCGGTTTAGCCTAGCAGCTTGAGAAAGTTGAGGCAGTAGCAGTGTTCACAGATGGTTCTATCTTGTTAGCAGCGTGTGTAGTTCCTGGACCACCTTGTGCATAGTGTCCCCATTGCAACTCCAATCCCAAGAGTCAGTAGGGCACAGGATGTGGCAGTGGGCTTGGAGCAGGGAAGGGGCTGGACAGGCTGTCTGCGGGCACCTGGGGCCTCAGGAGGCAGGCCCTGCAGGTTGTCGGGGTAGAGGTTGGATGGGCAGTAAAAAACTCCCTCTACTGAGAGAATGGTCTGGATGGCTCTTTTGGCCAGGGTTGCTGAGAGAGGCTTTTCCAAATATTTGACAGCATGAGAGTGGAAAGCTGCTGGAGCATCCTTGGGCTTTTCTAATGTTCCTTATAATAGGGTCCCTTCATGGAGGTTCCAGATAAGTAATGAAAAAAACAGAACTAGGTCAGCATCTTTCTTTGCAGGTTAAGAAAGAAGTGCTCAGAGGTTTTATTTGGTTTTTAATTTGAGGTATTGCTAGAATAAATGACCTCAAAAATAGTAAAAAGTTTAAATTTGTTTATTATAAAATAGTAAGCTCCTTGGTTTGCGGTATGAAATCTGCAACTAAAATTTACCCTTTTTATTTAGACAGAAACTCTATGCTGAAGATATGGCTTTTGGAGCTTCAACTTTTCCACCTCAGTATTTATCTCCTGAGATCGCTCTTCATCCGTATGCCTATTCCCCTTACACCCTGGAGTCGTCACAAAATGTTTGCCCAGTGCCTGGCTCCCAGTGTGATTACAACCAACCCAGTTGTTTCGGAGGTTTTCAAACCATGAAGCCACGAAACGAGCACATGTGCCCTCTCCCGCAAGACACAAAAGCTCTGTTTAAGGTCTGTAAATGTTTTGGTTTTGTTGGTCACTTTAGCATTTAAAACATAAAGAACTGGTAAGTTCTTGCGTGTTATTTAAGGTATTTAAATTTTGAGATATTTAAGATTTGATATGGTCTAACCTTTCTAAAAAATGGTTGAGTTGTACTTATGAATTTGCAAATTTGAGCCTTTTTTATAGTGAATTTATGTTACTTTTTAATATGTTACTTTTCAATTATGTTTACTTTTTAATGTTTCCTGCAGAAGAAAACCTGTGATGAGCAGAAGTTTGACACTAAGAAGACTGATGGACCTATATCATCTGATTTAAAATCAGTTAAAAGTTCGCCTCGTATGTCCATTCATGCTGAGAATAGTTTGAAATCAGGTAAAAATAACGTGCTCTGTATGTTATATCTTCCTACCCTGTCTACCCCCAGAAATGTCTCTGTTCTTTGAACTATTTTTGTGGGCTTACTCATCATGAAAAACTGAGGCCATCAGGTTTCCTGTGGGATCCTGGGGGCCTTTCCTCCCGGGGAGGGAACTTGTTTGTGTGGGCTGTATGACATGTCCTTAACATGTTATTACCTTGTTTTATGCAAGAACTTCTGTAAAGTCACATAGCAAGTAGTTGATAATCACCCGCCTCAAAACAGTTTTTAAATAAAAGTGAATTACAGTCACATCCCTTGTACTATATTTGATCATGTTCATCCCTGAAATAGCTTCTCTGGTATTCTGTTGGGACATTTTTTAATACGTGGGAGAGTTGACTATGGTTTAAATCCCATACTAAACAATACCAAACCTGGGGCAGGACAGTCATTCAGAGGACATGTCTGCTCTGGTTTTGAAAACTGCTGTTCCAGTCTCTGGCTGAAAGTTAGTGATTATATGTGATGTCTTGTTTTTTTTCCTGTAAATTACTTACTATTGCACATTGATCACAGCCATCATCTGTTTATATAATAACTTAAAACCTTGGTAATAGTGTACTTACTGGGAATGGTCTGTCATTTTATTTACATGTGTAATTTATTGTTACTTGATATGTAACTTTTTTTCTTGGTGTTGACTTCACTCATAAACCATCTGGTACATGGTAATGTGAAAGAAAATTTGAACAGTTAACTGTAATAACTCTAACCTTACAATTAAATAATTTTAAAAATGCTGGGGCTTTATGGCATTGTAACCTGTAGCATCATTCATTTGCATTTGAAGGAGAAAGATGGGAAAGAGGTTATAAGTTTAATTTTACTTGTTCCTCTCCAGTTTCTTCTAAAAACTAAAACATGGAAATTTTATTATTTAAAGAAAATTTGTAAGAGTCCTCTTAATCTCACAAATCTCTAAAGTGTGTATTAAGAATAATTGAAATGCCCAGCTGCACAGTCAGGTTAAGGTAGCTATTTCATCCACTTTAGAATTACTCCTAAAATTTGCAGTGTGTTTTCGTTTTTCTGCTTGCTGGCCCCAATGGTCATTTATGTTTTCCACTGTTACAGAGAAGGTTAACAACACTACAAAAAATTAGGCTGTTTGGACAATAACGTGTTGTTGCATCAATAGCAATAGACTTTCTACTCTGCAATTTAAGTGTGAGTACAGGTCATTAGACAACATCTAAATTTTTACCCCTACTTTTAATTCTGTAAATACAGATGGTTATTATAAACGAACAGACAGGAAATCCAGAATCATTGAAAAAAGTGGATCTGCCTCCAAACCTGAGTTTGAATTTACCAGGTTGGATTTTCCTGAACTGCAGGGTCGAGAGAACAGTGAGATACCGGAGATACAAAAGCAGCTCAAGTGGGGGCCTTTACGCTCTGCCTCTACTGATGTTTCTCTTCTAAGAGAAGTGGGGAAACCTGCTGCAGTGTTATTAGAGGTGAGTGCAGCCTCCCGCTCTTTTTGTTCCCTTCTTCCTTTCTCCTCAGTGATGGATAGTGATGCAAGGACATCACTTCAAATACTACACTTCACATCTTGGTGTGGGAGGGGCCTCTCAGTTCGCTTAGGTGACTTTCTCTGTTGTTTGAACTGTTTATAGTCAGGCTGTAACACCTGGTGTGGCTATTCTTTCCAGAGAATCACTTAGCAAGTGTCTTCATATCTGGTGGCTAGAAAGTATTGCAGTGTCTCAGGCGGAGAAGATTGTAGCATGGGTTCCTGCTCCACAGCCCATTGTGAAAAGTTGTTTCTACCATTGCATTCTGGTAGCACTTTTTACAATACAGGGAAAAAGATTTTTTAAAAATCAAATAGTAATGTTAAAACTGCATAGTGTAACTTCTGATTTTTCCAGGCTTTTTATCTGCACCTCTGTCTTGTCAATGATACGAAAAATGTCATTTGCAGTAAGTGCATTCAGTGCCTAATAATTTTAAATTGCACTGTATTCACCATTTGATCTCAAAGTTTTACTCCATCAAATTGACGCATTTTCCTCTCAAACAGATTGATTTTGAGACTTCCAGGAAAAAACTTTATTGGGTTAGTAGTCCCTAAAATGGCTTGTGACAAATTGGGGCCCATCCCAGTATGGAGGTAAGGAGAAAGAAGAAACAATGAAGAAAACAGAGCTCACCAGTTCATTTACCTCTTGAATGGAGAAAGGATTTCCATTTCCTGTCCTAGCACTTCTCTTGGGTGCCTGGATACTAAAGCCTCTGAAGACTTGGTGGTAGTGGCTTATAATGTGCAGAAAATAAATCATTCCCCACATGTTGACCCTTAGACTATTACACCTTGGTGTTTTCCTTTTACACAGTGGTGATAAGTAAGGCTGAGTGACTGATATAGAAGAATCACAGTTTCATTAGGCAGCTTTGTGACTGCTTTCTGGGCCCTGGCTGGGTGTATGGAATAGCTGAGTAGTCGAGGGGCTCCATGCTTTCATCATGGGTGGTCAGTGGATAATTCCAAGCCTGTGAGCGCTGTACAAAAGTAGGACAGAGTACAGCGGGTCCAGGGTGAGTGGAAGCATGACTGACACTTTATGTCATGGTCACTTGTTGCATATGAGTACTGCATATGTGGACAAGAAGTAAGGCATATCATGCTATGTGGGGAGGTGTACATACTCATTGCTTTATATATTCACACTCTTGAATTACGTGTGGAGTATTTTTTTTGTTTTTTTTCCCATTTTCCCTCTAAAAGAAACCTTTTTTTCCTGATGGTATTAGTAACATCTTTCAACATGAGAAAAATATTCAGAAAAAAAAAAATTGTCTGAAGCTGTACAACCAAGAGAAAACCATGTTTGACACTTACTCTTTTTTTAATGGTACATTGTGGGAATTGAGGGACATTCCCCTCAATTTAGGATACACATGTATGATACAAGCTTGTGTTGGAATTTTTCAAAACTTATGGTAGTTTTTCCATGTCATTAAATATTTTTTGAAAATATAACTGTTGCGTTGAATCTTTGGTATTGATACATATAATTTACTTAACCATTCTTGAATAGGTAAGCCATTTCTATTGCTTCATTGGCCTTGGTGAGCATAAAAGTTACGTTTACTCAAAGAACAGGCTGTGTTTTAATCATTTATGTTATTTTCTCCTTTGATGAATTTATTTTTTTTTAGTTAACATAATTGCCTTTACATACTTTGTCTATCTGGAGCCCCATAGAGAACACAGCAGCCTATAGGATGGGGCCGGAAGAGAATTTGTTTCTCAGTGTGCAGTCACTTCCACAGAGCCATGCTGATGCCACATCACCTCTTCCAGGACTAGCCCAGTGTTTTGGAAGCTGAGAAAGGTGCTAATAGAAGGGAGAATGGCATCTTCTCTTTGCCAGACTCCCAACCTCCCCATGCCTTTGGAGTTTCCAGAAATGCTTCATTGAAAATAAAAATTCACTTCCCCAGTCACCCTTGTTTTGCGTCCATTTGGTAGTAGCAAAATGAAATTATCGAGATTCTGTTCAGAGGTTGGGCCTCAGTCCTGCAGCGGATTGAAGCAGACAGCTCCACACTCCTGGGATGGGGTGGGTGCTCTACGCGGCACCTCCTGCAAGATTTGTATGGTGTGCATCTGTCAGGCAGTAATTTGGAATTTGCAGGTTAGCAAGTGGCACCTACCTGCCCAGGAAGCCCTGCCTGATGTCTGTAGGGAAGTGGTGGGTCCTCTGGGGAGGCCCTGGGGCAGGAAGGCCCAGGGCGAAGTAGGTATTTCCAGGCCCTTAGTGAGCTCTACCACGGGGCCAGGAATCAGTGGATGCCACATGGAGGATTTTGCTTCATTTCTATTTGTAATGAAAATGGGGGCTTTCTGTCCTAGTTAAGGAACATGTTCTTTCCATTGTTCTGAAACAGCTTGGAGGATTTTGCTTCATTTCTATTTGTAATGAAAATGGGGGCTTTCTGTCCTAGTTAAGGAACATGTGAACATGTTCTTTCCATTATTCTGAAACAGCTCTTGGAGGTTGCCAGGCTTCTACTATCCAGGCAGAGAAGTGGCACAAGGCATATTCAGCAATCAGCTATTTTGGCCACTGAACAATTTTTTTAACTAGGCTGAGATGTAATGAAATGGTAAAATGGATAAGTTTATGAAACGTGCACTTCAGAATTTATTTTAAATCCATTCAGTGTGAATTTATCAGTTTCCTTTCACCTTGGCTGCTGGTCATTTTGAGGTCTCTCTTAATGTACTCACTTGTCTCCAAGTGTCGTTCGGTGCCTCTTGTTCCATGCATGTGGCCGCTTTCTGTCTGTGAAAGGGAGTACGTATTAGAAGGCCTGTATTTGTTTTTGGGGGCATGTTCAGGGATTTTTTGAGCCTTGGTGTGGGGGTGTGGTGAACAACAGCTTTTGCATTCACAGTGGGCACTTCGGCTCTAAGAATCGTGTAGGTACATCTGTGCTGACTTGGAAATTGTTGGTTGTATGTTGGTTTTTTTTCCCTAAGTTACATGATACTGCGTGTGGTGTGATCCCATTATGGAGATCTATTTAAAATGATATACAAATGTTTATCTCCTAAGCAAAGAAATAGAAGGATGCTAGCTAAGCTGTAGACGGTGGGTGGTTTTTCCTCTAGGGAATGAGATTTGGCAGAAGAAAGTAATTTAACTTTTCACATCATGTACTTATGTGTTTGGAATTTTTAATTAGCGTATGTTTTGCAGGTTTTAAGAATGGTGAAGGAAGCTATATATTTCAAAAATAATGATTACTTTTATTTTGAAATAGTAAGAAAAGAACTGGTTTGTTTTTTAGGGTGAAATGGTGAAGAATAATAATCGGACCGAATCTGTAACTGATAATGCTGCTACCAGTCCCTCTTCATGTATGAGAGGTAAGAGTGGCTACTAAATATTATTTTAAAATATAAAAATTGTCTATTGTTGTTGTCTGTTTTCTTAGTTCATTTTCAGTCTAGTGCAACTGAAGTGTTTTTGTTTAGCCTTCTTTAAGGCAGCTGATGGGTTGATAAACTGGCATCATTGTTAGAAGACTGAAGTAAGCAAACGAGATCCCACATCCATGCACAAGGAGTGTAAACTACATACAAGTAAAGAATTCTAAATGAAATGTTTATCCGGTTAAGTGAGACATTTTATGAACTCAGAAATGATTACTTTCTTAAGCATTACCTGTATCAGTGGTTCTCATAGCTTTTGGTCTCAGGATCTCCTTAATACCTTTAAAAGAACCCCAAAGAATTTCTGTTTATTTGGATAACTGTCAATATTTGTAATATCTGAAATTAAAACTGAGAAATACAAACTCAATATTTGTAATATCTGAAATTAAAACTGAGAAATACAAAATACTTATTAATTCACTTTAAAAGTAACGATAAACCCATTACAGGTTAACATAGCACATTTTAATTAAAAAAAAACAACTATTTTCCAAAGTTAAAAAACTAGTCAGGAGAGGAGAGCAGCCTTTACGTTTTAGCAGCTCTTTAACGTCTGGCTCAGGAGATCTGCTTCGGCATTCACCTGTTTCACTGTTCTCTGTCATACAGCCTCTGGAAAACCCCACTGTACTACGCTCATGGGAGAGTGAGAGTGGGGAAGGCAGATGGCACATTCCTGTTATCAGGAAAACAGTTTTGACCGTGGACCCCTGAAAGGGTCCTAGGAGTCTCAGAACTTTGAGAACTGCTGGTCTGTCCTGACCTGGCCCAGAAGTGAGATATTCAGAGAGAGTTCAGTAGATTCTGCTTTTGAAGTTTTTGTGAGTAGCTTGTCCTAACAGAAGACCTTTTTACAAAATTATTCTAGATTTATTCACAGGCGTGTTTTCTGTTGCGTTAGCGTGTTTGGTACATACGTGGTTCAATAAAAGACCTTCACTTTAGCAACTGCTGTGAAGATGCATAGCTCTGTGGTGACAAGAACAGCCTGTCTCCCCACTGTGGGGTAGCCATAGGCTGCTGACATGACCTGCCCGTGTCCTGATGGATGTCCTTTTGTTTTGTCTGTATATAGAGTTTCATGGGCACCTACGGAGTAGTGTTGTCATACTTATGCCTATGTTCTAGAAAGAAATTACCAGGTATTGCGGTAGCTGAAGTTTAGTGATCTTTGATTTCTGATGTTAAAGGTACACATCAAGGTTAGTAGGGCCACAGTTTGATCTTTAGCTCATTATTTCTGTGTGTTTGCCACGTGGATGTATTTGTGGATTATTGTTTTTTAATGGAAATTTTTTTGTTTACCACCTGCACCTCCAAATTAGAAGAACAGTTCCTAGGAAAGTCAGTTACCCTTACAAGTTAATTCAGCATGCATGCTCCAAGAAGAAAAACAAATTTAGTGGATACTGTAGTTTCCAAGAGAATGTTCTTAACAAAACCTAAATTTAACTATGCTCTTGAGTACTTCATGTAATGCATGCTTGGAATTTCTAAGGAATTTCTTTTTTACTGTTGGGATTGTTCAACAATTTTGGTTATCTTTGAGCAGAATTATCTTGGACACCAATGGGTTATGTTGTTCGGCAGACATTATCTACAGAACTGTCACCAGCCCCTAAAAATGTTACTTCCATGATAAACCTAAAGATGGTTGCTTCATCAGCAGATCCTAAAAATGGTAGTATGTCATCTTCTGAAGTTTTATCTTCGGAGCCTTCGTACAAAGAGAAACATGTTGTCCATCCTGCTAAAAAGGTACGTGTCACACTTTGATTATGTTGCTCTTCTGTACCACTGGATTGTCTTTCTTTTTTTCTCAAATCCTAACTGAAAGTGTTTCATTCGGTACTGTAGGCACTAATCTGAGTTGGTTGTATTCAGTACTTGAATTGAATACAGTCTAGGGACACAAGTGGTAGCTTTTATATACAAGTAAGGATGTGCATTTTAGACCTATGGTCTTAAAATATCTGTGGACCATTTTGAATTCTTTACAAGAAAGATGCTGGCAGTAGCTTATGCTCTGGTATATAAAATACTGCAATCTTTTGTCTGTTGATTTTACATTGTTTTTACCTACCAGGTACTGGTAGCAAGATAATTGTGTGCCACATTTTGCGATCATCATGTGTGTTAATTGATTCTTGGTTAATTGCAGCTTACTTACTATAAGATAGCATTTCAGAATCCATTTTTTCTTTTCAATTCAGATAATTTTAAGTTGTTATTTTTCAATCCCTAGATTTCTTTCTTGAAGAGCCTTTTTTACTGGGCTAGATTTTGGGTTTGATTTTCACTGTGTACTGATACATTATTTTAAGTTGAAATACGGTCGTATTTGTTTAGTGCTGGTTTCCTATCTTTTTGAGTGTTAGGATACTTTTTGATATCCAAAGTGTTTTAGACCATCCCACACAAACAGGAGCTGTGTGTTTATGCTTGGTTGATTGAGGAATCTGTGCTGGTAACAATTAATGGTGAAGTCAGACCTGTGTGCCTGTTCCCTACAGCTTTTATGCACATACTTGTGAAACACAGGAGGCGGTGGTGAGGCCCCTCCAAATACACATGGAGACTGGCCAGCTCCAAGGCCCCGCTGGCGTCGGGGACCAGGCTGCACAGCAGGGCACCAAGTCACCATCTGAATGAGCTTTTAACACTCTTAAGAGTTAACAGATTTTGTTTTATTTTCCCAGCATCTTTTTAAAACTTAATTTTTAATTAGAGGTGTAAGAAAAGTTTATTTTCGACAAGTCCCAAAATAAAGAGGAGAAAATGAGGATCTCCTGTAATCTTATGACCCAGATGGCTTTGCATTGTGGTCATAATGTTTTTTTTTTTTTCCCTCTAAAATTTCTGTATTGTGAATTTTTATTACTGAAATAGCACCTGTAATATTACAAGGATCTAATTATGGAAAAGGTCCTTTTCCCATAGCCCTTTGGTTCCCACCCTTCTAGGAGCCTCCATTAACAACCTGCTGTCTGTTCTACCTCAGGGCTCCTGAAAACATAAATAAATAAAGATGTTTATTTTAAGTTTTTTTTTAAAAAACAGAAATGGGAGTACTTCTCTGGAGGTCCAGTGATTTAAGACTTCGCCTTCCAGTGCAGGGGGTGCAGATTCGATCCCTGGTTGGGTAGCTAAGATTCCACATGTCTTGTGGCCAAAAAACCAAAAAAACCCATAAAACAGAAGCAATATTGTAACAAATTCAGTAAAGACTTTAAAAATGGTCCTAAAAACCCATGATTTTTGCTTTTTTTTGTTCTAGTCCAGAGCATCACAAGGTGACGATCCTGAGCAAAATGAAGCCTCAAGGAAGAGTAAGAAAAAGAAAGAAAAGTCTAAATCAAAATATGAAGTCCTGACAGTTCAGGAGCCACCAAGGATTGAAGTATATTTACATTTATTACTCGCCTTGTTTGATATAATAAATGGGTCTTCCTTAATAGAAATATGGGTTCATACTGGTTGCTGAAGTGAAAATTCTCCAACATTTTCTTTAATAATTGTAGTGCTAAAGAAAATAGTTGTCATCCATTTTCTTCAGTTCTTCATTTTGGTGTCCCCAGCGCAGTGCCCATCTCATAGCAGGCTCTCATTAAACAAATGAATGAATGGCCTAGAGACAAAACTACTTGTATTGAAATTTAATGGTGTGTATGCCCTACTACTAATATATACCCCTCAGTATCTTCTGGCCTGTTTTTTTCTTTGCTTTGGCATGCTGGCTTCTGCAGGGCCTCCTTTTCTATCTAGATGTTTTGGTATAATGTGCTCCACTATTGAGAGAAACTTAGAATACTGTAGATCTGTCGTGGACCCTGGTCAAGAAGAGAATATCATGAACTTCCGAAAGTGCTCTTTAAATTGTTGTCCAGTGAGTGATACTCCAAGAATGTCCCTGTTCTCCAAGGAGCCGTCCTGGATCCTGATTATGTTTCTCATGGGTCTGCAGTACCAGCCTCAGCAGCCTGGCTCCTGGTGCTGGCAGAAGGGTCTCTCAGCAGTGCTCCTAGGCAGCCAGCTTAGGGTCAAGCCCGAGGTGTTCCCACAAACTCGAGGGGCTTCCGGGGCTTTTTGAATATTCCCTTGAGAGTAATGGGGTTGCATGTTTGAAAACCTGTGACCGCGGTAGAGCATTATTGTTTGGGCTAACAAATAACTCATTATTTCTGCCCAACTCATTATTATTTCAGCCCACATTTTTCACATCATTTCTCCAGGGTCCCTAAAATGTTGACAGAAGCACATAAGACATTTTAAAATGATTTAAACATTGTTTAGAGACCTGTTCCTTTGTTTCTTTTTTCTAGTCTAGGATCAGCACATGTGACAAGGTGCTTACATCTCCTGAGTCCAGATTGATGGTTTCCCTAAAGAAAAGCGTAGTTGAAGGATGGGTACTTGAACACTCTTGTGCTAGGGTGCTTGGGGCAGTTCATAGACTGCTTGGTGAACCCATATCCTTGAGGCCCCTGCTCTCTCTCTGGAGCAGGGAGATTCAAACTGCGGTCCTTAACTTTGTTCTAAGAGTGAAATAAAGCTGAAGCACTTACATTAGTTTTTTGTTTTTGTTTTTGTTTTGACTGTTTTATAACACCTTTGAGCACTTTTATAAGGATATTTTTATGGAAAGAAAATAAGAGCAAGGAAAAGGTTGTAGTTGGGCTTATTTGATAATTGTGATTTGCGAAGAGCTAAAGGGTGTGTGGTTTACTTAGGATGCCGAGGAGTTTCCCAATCTGGCAGTTGCATCTGAAAGAAGAGACAGAGTAGAGTCACCGAAATTTCAGTCTAAACAGCAGTCACAGGTAATTTTTAGATCGAAACCACAATTGCTTTTGGCTTAACTTTTCTTGCTAAACTAAACTCTTGAGAAAAACTGCTTTCCAGACTTCTTTGTGTACGGGGACAGGTGGTTTTGTTTTGATTCATTCCTGCATTGGGGAACCACATCTGGTATGTTGAAATAAAGTTGCTCTTAAGCTAAAACTGCTTTGTCACTTTTGAAATTAGACTATTGGTAACTGCCATTGCTGTATCAGAAAGGAGGGGGACACAAACTGCCTGTCTAACTTGGGTTTAAGGAAAAAGCATTGACTTAGTTTATTCAGGAAACAGAAGAATCCCTTTGTGAGGCAGTAGTGTCTGACAGAAGGAAAAAAGAGAGCCACCAGCATTTCACTCAGGTAGTCAGGATCAGGGGAAGAGATGATTCTCCTCTTGCCTCAGCCCCACTGTGGATTCAGGAATGAACTTGTAGTTCATAATCTAGATGGAGAACTTGCATACTTTGGGCATGTTCATTGTCATTTTGCCTTTCAAAGTGGGGTGATTATTTTCACATTTGTGAAAAGTAAAGTTCTAAACCCATGTATCTTTGCATTCCTATGTTGTAATTTGGTCATCTTCCATCCCTGCAGAGGTCTCTGTAGCCACCTGTGCTGTGCTTAGCACTCACCCATTGCCATGAGCCCTCACCCGGCGTGAATTTGGCATCAGGGAAGAGAACAGTGGCCGAGGGCAGGAGTGGAGGTGCTAAAGCACAAGAGACAACACGTCCGTACAGCCTTATACAGCCTCAAAACCCAAATCAGAATGATTTCAGAAATAACATTTGTTTAGAGTGTATCTGACTTCACGCCTAAATGTAATACTCACCTGCTGTGTGTGTTTTGGACTTGTATAAATTTTTGGTCATGCCTCCATGGTTTCATGGCACTTGGTTGGCTCACTTAGGCAGTTGGAGAGCGAATGGTGTTAATGAGGCAGTAGTACCAACCAGCTAGCCCCACGCATAAACTTTCGTAGCCAAGGACTTTATACACGTCTTGGTTCCTTATCTGTAGATGTATGCTGTTATTCACAATGGAGATGCAGACGTGTAAGTGGTTTAATGAAACCAGTGTTATGAAAGGAGGAGGAGGAAATAAACAACTTTGGTGGTAATATTGGCAGATAATTTGGAATAGACTGGGGTTTTAATTACTTTAATTTTTTTTTTAATTTTAAGATTTTTATAGTCCCTGTATCTGTTTTATCTTATTAATTATATGATTTTTTATCATAAAATGAAAAAGCACAATTTGTAAAATACAGTATTATAAACTTCTGATTTTTGAACTTTTTAGAATAATTTTAAAAGTAGTGGAAAGAAGAGCCAAATTCCAGTACAGTTGGATTTGGGAGGAATGCTAACCGCATTGGAAAAGAAGCAGCACTCCCAGAATGCAAAGCAGTCCTCCAAACCAGTGGTGTTCTCAGGTAAAGGAGTCTTTTCATTTCAGACAAATGATTGAAGTCTTTTTCAGTAGACTGTTTTGTGACTGTTTTCTCTTGTTATCAAAAGTTGTTTATATATGATCAAAATAATGTGGTGCTGGAATAAGGATAGATATAGACCAATAGAACAGAATTGAGAATCCAGAAATAAACACACATATCTATGGCCAGTGAATTTTTAACAGGGTTGTTGAGTTCATTGAAAGGACAAAGAACAATCACTTAAAAAATGGTCCTGGGGCAACTGGATTTCCACATGCTTAACAATGAAGTTGGACCCCCAACCTTACACCATATACAAAAATTAACTCAAAATGGATCAACAACTTAAATATAAGAGCTAAAACCTGAAACTCTTAGAAGAAAACAGAGGTAAATCTTCATGACCTTGGATTAGGTGATGAATTTTTAGACAGGACACCAAAAGTACAAGCAACAAAAGCAAAAGTAGATAAATTGGATTTCATCAAAATTAAAAACTTTTGTGTACCAAACGACATTATCAAGAAAATGAGAAGACAACTTATAGAATGGGAGAAAATATTTGAAAATCATGTCTTATAAGGATTTAATATCCAAATACATAAGAACTCTTACAATTCAGTAACATTCATTTAAAAAATGGGCAAAGCTCTTGAAAAGACATTTATCCATGAGAAGGTATACATACGGTCAGTAACACATGAAAAGATGCTCAACATCAGTAGTCATTAGAGAAATGCAACTTAAAACCACACTGAGGCAGTTCTTCAAACCTACTATGATAGCTCTAATCAGAAACATGGAAAATAACAAGTGTTTGTGGGGATTTGGAGGAATTGGAACCGTTGCTGATGGAAATGTTAAATGGTGCACTTAGTTTGGAAAACAGTCCTGTGGTTCTTCAGAATGCCAAATAGAGAGTTGTCATGTGACCCAGCAATTCCACTCCTCTGAATGTATCCAAGGGAATTAAAAACAGAGACTCAGACACTTGTACACAAGTGTTCATAGCAGCATTATTCGTAGTAGCCCAAAGGTGGAAACACCCCAAATGTATATCAGCAGATGAATGGGTAAACAAAAGGTGGTATATACATACAATGGAATATTCATCCTTAAAAAGGAAGGAAATTCTGTCATAGACAGAAAGTAGATTAGCGGTTACCAGGGGTTGAGGGGAGTGGGGAATGAGTTATTGTTTAATGGGGATAGAGTTTTATTTCGGGGCATGAAAAAGTTTTGGATATGGGTAGTGGTGATGTTGGCAACAACGTTGTGAACGTAATTGATGCCAATGAATTGTGAAGTGAAGAATGGTTAAAATAGTAGTTTTTTATGTTATATGTATTTTATCACAAAATTTTTAAAGTTATTTAAGTATGATGATTTTAAGAAATAGGTCTTATTAAAAGGTGGGTTTTGGGGACGTCTCTGGTGGTCCAGTGGTAAAGAATCCACCTTCCAGTGCAGGGGATGCAGGTTCAATCCCTGGTCAGGGAACTAGGTTCCCACATGCCACAGGGCAGCTAAGCCCGCCTGCCAGAACTCCTGAGCTCAAGCATCTCAGCTAGAGAGCCCATGTGTCACAAACTACAGAGCCCACGCACCCTGGAGCCTGCGTGCCACAACTAGAGAAGAGAAAACCCGTGCACCACAACTAGAGAGAACCCTGCACACCGCAACAAAAGATCCCACGTGCTGCAACTAAGACCCGATGCAGCCAAAAATAAATAAACATTAAAAAGAAAACAAAACAACATGGGTTTATGGGTTTTCCACTTGATGTGACGACTTGGTGTACCTAAAAATCTTATTTTATGTAAGTGCCCTGTACAGGTTATAAAGCTTCACCTGATTGAAATGAATTGCATGCCTGTCCATGGGCATGCAGGGGGTGGCATTGTTGGCTCGGTAGTGATGCAGTCATTCTCTCCTCTGAAACACCTCTTAGAGCCAAGATAGTTAAAATTGGCAATATGTCATACAGAGAAATAATGCACATTTGCCACCATAGTCTTTTAAATATGTTTCTCTCTGAGGCAGTTTATTTATTTATTTTAAAAGTGAAAAATAGGTATCCAAGGAACTGGTGAAGAAGCTTACTTTTTTTCGTTTCTGAAGCATTTTAAAGCAATTTGTGGACATCATGTCATTTTACTTATAAATACCTCAGTCTGCATCTCTGATGGTGATTTTATTATGGCATTAATCCCAGAAAGGATAAACATGATTTGTCTCTTCAGGGGAGGGCGATAGCATTTTTTTTTCTTTTGAAAATTTTCAAACATCTGGAAAAGCTGAGTAAAATCATGCAGTGACCACCCATGTACTCACCATCTAGATTGTACAGTCATTCCCTAATTTTTTTCAATCACGTAACTTTTCCAGAGGTCAGCAAACTATGACCTGCTGGCTGCTGGCTGTAAAGTTTTATTAGAACACAGCCAACACTTGTTCATTTAAGTATTATCTGTGGCTGCTTTTGAGTTATAATGGCAGTTGAGCATTGCAATAACGCGTATGCTCATTAGCCTAAAATATTTACTCTCTGGCCCTTTAAGGAAAAGTTTGCTGACCCCGATCTATCCATTCATCAATATGTTGTTTTTTATTTTTGCTGCATTTAAGGTAGGTTGCAGACACCACTGTATTTTACCCCCAAGTGTTACAGCATGCATATCATTTACTAGAGTTTAGTATTTATTTATGGCTCTTCTTTTCCTTTGGAGGTAAAATACTCATTTAGTGACATGCACAGATCTTAAGTGCACCATTTGAAGCCTTTTCGCAAATGTATAACTGTGTAACCTAGACTCCTGGCTATGTAGAACGTCATCAGCACCCTTGAAATTTTCCTCAGCCCCTTCCCATCCCAGTCATTCCCTGCTGCTACCTGCAGGCAACCATGGTTCTGATTTTTTTTCTGCCATAGACTGGTTTTTCCTTGTTCTAGAACTTCATGTAAGTGGAATCTTAGTATACGCTTCTTTGTGTAAGGTTTCTTTCACTCGACACAATATTTTTGTGATTTACTTACACTGTAGATGTATGTCAGTAGTTCCTTTTTGTTTTTTATTGAGATGAAATTCATGTAGCATAAAATTAACCATTTTACACCGTACAATTTAGTGGCGTTTAGTACATCCACAGTGCTGTGTAACCATCACCTCTGTCTGGTTCCTAATATTTTTATCACCCCAAAAGGAAACCCCTACCCATTAAGCTCCCCATTTTCCTCCTTTCCCCATCCCCTGGCAACTACCTATGGATCTGTCTATTCTGACATTTTATATAAATGGAATCATATAGTTTGCGGCCTTTTGTGTCAGTCTGCTTTCACTTAGCTTAATGCCTTTGATGTTCATCCATATTCATGTATCTTATTTCACCAGTGTTTGTGATCGAATCATATTCTGTTGACCACAATTGCTTTATTCTGTTGACCACAATTTCTTTATCTATTGATGGACATTTAGGCTGTTTCCACCTTTTGGCTGTTGTGGATAATACTGCTGTGAATATTCATGTACAAGTATTTGAGTGTCTGTTTTTAATTCTATTGGGAGAGTGGAATTGCTGGGCCACGTGGTATTTAGTTTATAAATGGCCAGACTGTTTTCCAAACTGCCTGTGTACCGTATTACACTTACCAATAATGTATGAATGTTCTCCTGGTTCCACATCCTCATCAACATTTGATGTTGTTGGTCTTAATTTTAGCCATTCTGATGGGGGTGGAGGTGGGATTTTTTTGAAGCTGAAAATTCTAAACCCTCTTTCTCTGGCAGATGATTTTATATGGGCTGCTGAATGATATAGTCAGCAGTTTCCTAAATAGCCTTCTCATGGCTACAGCAGAAGTAAGTTTTAGTGAGTTTCATAGTGACCTTTATTAAAAGCCCAGAGTACAAATTTAAAATGTCTGAATGCAGTTACTTTAGCCCCAGGTACAGTGTGGCTGAGGCACCAGTCAACAGTGTGTCCCTGAACCCAGTGTTTCTTTTTCACACAGTATCCCCAGGACTGCCAGCAATGGCACTGCCTGGGAGTGAGCTGAAAGTGCAGGTTCCAGGAACACCTCAGAAGTGGTACACTAGAACCACTTGGTATGGGAAGGGCAGTAGGCGTTTTTAACAGGCACACGGTGGGATTTCTGGTTTTGTTTTGTCTTTGTTTTTCACTTTTTTGTGGTGGAAAATTTAAAACATGATCAAAAGTAGAGAGAATATGATGAATACTGCCACCATGTGCCCATTACCCAGCTCCATCAGTTAACAACATTTTGCCAGTCTTGTTGCATCTGGAACTCTTACTTTTTTTCCTGAAGTACTTGTAGACATCAGGTCATTTAGCCTGTAAATACATCAGTATCTCTAATTGCTGGTGATTTTATTTTTAATTGAACCACTCTGCCATCCTCCCATCTAATAATATTAATGATTATTTCTTGATAGCATCTTGTATCCAGTCTGTATTTAAATTTCTTTGTCTCAATGATTTTGGTAATTTTATTCATTTCAGTATCCACAGTTTTATACATCACATGTGTAATTCTTACATATATCAAAACTTGGGAACACTGCCTTCTTAGATATTCCTCAAAGTTACTTTTCTCAGCTCGTCTTCTGTTTGGTAAAGGCCTGCAGTGTTGGCCTTTCCAGAGAAATCTGCAAAGTGCTTGGCCAACCGCTGATTCTGAAGAATGTAGCTTCTTGGGGAGCCTTCAGGAAGTGTGTAAACTACTGACTGAGCATTCTAGATCTCCAGTCAAAGGTAAAAGCAGGAAAAGTGAGGGAACTACCTCTGAGGCTATATGAGGTGGCTGTTTTGCAACTAGGTTCAAGTTGGACCTTTTAGATGCAGTTGTGTATGAAGTACATAAACAGTTTTGCAAGGAGTGGGGGCTCTCAATCAGATGATATTTTTAAGTATTTGAGGTTGTCAGATTGTAAGGTTGGGATTTTGGTAGTATTGAAAGGACATTTTGGCCAGAGATCCCAGGAATGCCCAAATACTGACATGTCCATCGCTTTCCTTTTTGACATCAGTAATGGAACCATTCTTTGCAGAAAAAGTAAAAATTAGCTAAGAGGAATTCAGGGTTCCTCTTTATTTTAGATGAGCCAGTACCAAGTACTCCTATATGGGGCTTTCTTGCCAGAACACAACTTAAGTCAAAGGCCTTTGGAGGCTTATGTCTATTCTGCAGCCCAAGTCAGGCCTTCCCAACTGGCTGGTCAGATTAAAGAGGAGGTGAATGCTTTTACCAGCAGCATAGGGAGGAGTAGCCCTGGCCACCTAGCAGACAGTGTGTTTAAGATATGTTTCTTGTAGACAGCATATAGTCAGAGCTTTCTTTTTTATCCAGGCCAACAGTCTCTGCCTGTTGAGTGGGGTGTTTTACTCATTCATGTTTAATGTAATTGTTACTGTGGTTGGATTTACTGCTGTTGCTATTTTTTTCTGATTCTTGCGTGTCTTATTTATTCTTCTGTTCATCCTTAAGTGCTTTATTTTATGTTAAATAAATATAGAATACCATTTTGATTCCTTTGTTGATTTTTTCCTTTACTTTAAAAATATTATTTTCTTAAGAATAAAAAAGTAAGTGGTTGCTTATAAATAAGTAAATTAAGAAATGAATTCTGTCAGTCATTGTTTATCTAGGAACATCTATATTTTACATTCATTTTTTGAAGGATAGTTTTGCCAGGTATAGAATTTTTGGTTGACCTTTTTTTCTCCCAACACTTTGAATGCCATTCCATTGCCCTCTTGTCTCCATTGTTGCCAGTGAGACATCAGATATTACTTGTCTTTGTTGTTCCACTTTCTGTGATGAGTTGTTTTTCCCTTGCTACTTTACATAGTTTTTCTTTGTTTCCACCTTCAACAGTTTGACTATATGTCTAGGTGGGAATCTCTATATTTATCCTACCTTTGGTTGGGTAATATTTATCCTATTTTGGCTTTGTAGATTAAAGTTTTCATCAAATTTGGGAAATTTAGGGCTATTATTTCTTCAGAATATTTTTTGTCTTTTCTCTTTCCTCTCCTGGCACTCCCATTATACGTATAGTGGTATGCTTGTTGCTCCACAGGTCTCTTGAGGCTGTCTGCATTTTTTCAATCTTTTAAAATTTTCTTTAAAATTTTTCTTAAATTGAATAGTTTCTGTTGATTTATCTTCATGTTCACTGATTTTTCTACCATCTCAAATCTGCTACTGAGCCTTTCTCCTTTGTTATTTGTATTTATTGAAATCCTGTGTTTTCATCTGTTCTCATAGTTGCCTTGAAGTCTTGGTCATCTGTGTCCCACAGCTGGGAGCACTCAAAGTTTCTGTTAACTTCCTTTTTTCTTTAGTATGGGTCACACTTACTTCTTTGGAAGTTTGAAAATTTTTTTGTTGAATACTGAATGTTTCAGTTAATATATTGTAGTAACTCTGGATTTGAGTTTTTCCTTCTGAGAGTAGTGATGGTGATGGGGTTTTTTTGGTTTTGTTTTGTTTAAGGAACTGCCCTGGTCTGAATTTGGTGGCTGTCTTCCCCACAGTGTGTGGTTGTTGATGTCTCTGCTCAGTTATTTTTTTTTGTTTTTATTTTGTTTTTGGCTTACCTTTCCAGGAGTCACCCCTGTGTCTACACAGCACTTTAAAAACATGCTCCAAAGTTAAGGAGGGTGGGTAAAATATATTTGGAAAAATACTGATGGTTGTTGACACTGGACAGTGAGTACGTGGGTTTGTTGTTATATATTCTCTTTTTCTTTGGTATGTGTTTAGAAATTTTCCTAATTAAAAAGTAGGGGGAAAATATGAACAAGTTAACTATTTCCTTGGGAACAGGAACAAGGTGGGAAGTAGAACAGAAGCATAGTATGCAGTGGAAGTGTACTGAGTAGTGATTGTGGTCATGTATTTATACTGTGTAGGGAATTTAGGAAAGTATATTTATGCCTAGAAAACTCAAGAGAATCAACTTGAAATATTACTAGGATCTTATAAGGGCCTTATAAGGTAGTGAGGTAGAAGTTATGCATAGGGAAGCCAGTGACCAACTTCTGCAAAGGCAGTGTCAACTGAAAATGGTGGAGTAAAAGGCATCTTAAGTACAAGCTACCCAGAAAAATTCTTAATCAAAAAATGAGACCCACACATCATCAGACTTTACTGAGCAACACAGGAGATTTGATTACAGATTTGATTACAACATAAGAGATTTGATTACAACATAGGAGCAACATAGGAGACTTGATTACAGGGATAGGAAGCTGGTTCTCTAAGGGACAATTTGATGAGGATGAGGAAGGTTGTGGGGATGGGCAGGCAGCATAAGGAGCCCCTGAGACAGATCTGCAGCGAGCCTGCCCTCTGGAGCCAGGCAGGTGGTGGGCGGCAGCCTGAGCCATGTGTCCCTACTGTGTTGTAGTCGGGGCAGTGCCCGTCCTCTCCAAAGACTCCATGTCAGGGAAGAAGGGCCACCGCTTTGGCCAGGTGAAGACCCCGCACAACCCCTTAGACTCCAGCGCCCCCCTGATGAAGAAGGGGAAGCAGAGGGAGGTCCCCAAGGCCAAGAAGCCAACCTCGTTGAAGAAGGTGTGTGGTGTTTTGTTTGAAATTGGGCGCGAGAAAACCTACAGACTCTCCTGTATCTGTGTTACTCCTTTAGACGCTTACATTTTTAGATTTTAACCTTCACTCTCAACTGAACCTGCTGTTGTCAAGATGGGTACACTATTCTCTGAAAGATGATCCCTTGCTCTTCCCACATGGTGTGCTAGAGCGAGTGAAGCAGGGTGCCTTAGCTGCTGGAGGGGGAGGCCTTCTTTATTTATTTATTTTAATACTTTGGAGTGACATGGACAGAAAACCAGAAATGGGGGGACTATGTTCTCATTCACATTTTTTACCCTCATTCTACCCAAGGCAATCTGTCTAATGCTCAGATTTGGTAAATATTGGACACTTCCTGGCACACGTTCTTTGATTTAATTCTCAAAGCAGCCTGTGGAGTGTGGTGGGTCTCAGATGGAGGAAGGCGTGTCTTGCCTCTTGCCTGGGGCCAAGTAACAGTTGAGCTGCACAGTTGCATCAGAGCCCAGTTCTCACATGCCCTGCTCTGTGCACCCAGGGGGAACATGCTGCTCCTGGGCTGTGGGTGAGAGGGTTGGGCACACCCACGGTGGGGGTGGGGAGTAAGGGCACAAACAGGCACAGTGCCATCCAGTTGAACTTGGGTGGCTTATCTTGCAGAAGAGCTTATTTTTAAGTACAAGTATTTAGGTGTTTTGATCGTTTATTTAATTTTAAAGATTATTTTGAAAGAGCGGCAGGAGAGAAAGCAGCAGCGTCTCCAAGAAAATGCTGTGAGCCCAGCTTTTGCCAGTGACGATGTGCAAGATGGAGAGAGCGGTGGTGACGACCAGGCCCTTGGGCAGCCTGACCCCTCAGGTACCGAGTTCTGTTGGTTTGCTTCTTAAAGAATCCTTCAGTGGGGGCGGCCGTATGCACAGCCAACTGTCTGGGCTTTGCCCAGCCCTTGTCCCTGTGTGGTAAAAGCACGTGGGCGTTGGGCCTCGGGAATGCAGACGTTTTCAGTCTCCTAACTTGACAGTAAAAGGACGTCCCTATGGGCAGGTGGAGCTTCTGGTGCCTCTGCTTCTCGGGTTAGAGGGACAGAGGGGTGAGGCCCCTGAGTTCGATCTGTGTGGCATTGGATGGTCCTCACAATTTGAAGTGCCCTGAGAATTAACACCATTAACTGCAGAGCTGCTTGCCCACAAGTATGTGAGACATGGTGTCATACCAAAAATGGGTTAAGTAAGCATTTTAGTGAATTATACATTCAGAACAGTTCACAAATCATAAGCATATAGCTTGAGGACTTTTTACCAAGTTCAGAAGTGTATCAGCCCCACAGTCCCCATGATTCCCGCTCAAGGCCTCAGCCCTGTCTGCAGCCCTACCCGTGAGCTTTCAGGCTTTGTTCCAGTGGAATCTTGCAGTGTGTGCCCCTCTGGCCAACAGTATGTCTGTGGCCTGTAGAGGTAGTTCCCGATTGTCATTGCTGCATAGCATCCAGGTGTACAAATGTGCCAGGTGGCATGTGAGTGTTGTGGGCGTTTCCACTTTGGGGCCATTAAAAGCAGAGGCGCTGGGCATCCCTGGTGGCGCAGTGGTTGGGAGTCCGCCTGCCGATGCAGAGGACATGGGTTTGTTCCCCGGTCTGGGAGGATCCCACATGCCGCGGAGCGGCTGGACCCGTGAGCCATGGCCGCTGAGCCTGCGCGTCCGGAGCCTGTGCCCCGCAACGGGAGAGGCCACGGCAGTGAGAGGCCCGTGTACCACACACACAAAAAAACAAAACAGAGGTGCTGTGGCAGCATGGGATGTATATAGGGGACTTGAGCACCCTTCCTGCTGGCATTTCCCCGGGGTGGATCTTGGGGTTGGGTCCACTGCCACCCAGCCTAGAGGCTCCTGCCATACAGGCTGCCAGGGGTTTTAACAGGCTACGCCTATGGGTGGTGGCGAGGCCAGCCATTGTCTTTCCTGGTGGGTGAACTCCTTCCCCTGGTGATGTTATTGCACTTGCACTTTGGACGTGTCTAGAGGTAACAGTTTGAGTGTTGTAAGCTGTTATTGAATCCTGTCTGATGGGTTTAAACACACCTATTGTGGCTCTCCCAGTTTAGATGTTCAGCTTCTCTTTTAAGGGTTATTTGATAAAAGAATGGTTTCAAGCATTTAAGTGCAAAAAAATTGAGAACTAATAAACCTGCTTTTAAAACTTAACTGATAAGAACTTCAAGTTAAATTTCAAAATTAAAAAATAAATTTGGCCACTGAACCACACATTTAAAAATGGTTAGGGAATTCCCTGGTGGTCCAGTGGTTAGGACTCCACGCTCTCACTGCCAGGGGCTCGGGTTCCATCCCTGGTTGGGGAACTAATATCCCACATGCTGCGTGGTGTGGCCAAAAAAACCAAAAACGGTTAAAATGGTAAATTTTGGAAATATCTGCTGCAATAAAAATAAGTAAATAAATAAGGAGCGGGGAGGCACCTCTAGGCAGTGCAGAGAGTCCCCCGGTTCTTCTGATTTCCCAAGCCATTCCCATCACTCCTCTGCCTGCTGTGATGCTCGGTGGCCGTGTCTGGATGTGGCGGGTGTGTGCCGCCGAGTCTGGCTGCTCTGGCGACACTGCCCCTGTTGAGCATTTCCTGCCTCAGTCCCCGCAGTCTGTGTGTGGAGCCCCGGAGGGGCCATGCTGTGACTTCTTTCTCTGAAACTCCAGGGGGAACGGAAGAGTTGGTGTCCTGTGCTTCTGTGGCAGAGAGCAAGTCAGAAGACCGGCTGGGAGCTGAGCCCCAGAAGGAGGTGGAGGCCTGCCCCAAGATCCACAGCCGGCGGTTCAGGGAGTGAGTGAGCCGGGCAGCTGTGCCTGCAGTGGGGCCTGGGGCACTGTGCTCACTCTGACGCTGGACGTTGAGTTCTTCGCCCACCGGCTTGGTTGGGCCCCGGTGTGTGCATCCTCCCGGTGGAAAGTGGCTAGGACCTGGTTGTAACACATGCCAGGGCTACCTCATCTGCTCCTGAGAGGTCCTAGTGCCATGATGCCAGAGGTGGCCTTGAATCCAAGTTGTGGTTGGGGGAACGGGTAGTGAGGTGACAGCCGTTGCATCTGGGTTCCCTCTCGTTGTGTAATTTCTGTATGTAATTTCTTAGGGCGCTCCGCCTCCTTCCCTCCCCCTTTTCTTCAGGGTAGACTCTCCAAACATTTTTTTTCATGAGGAGAGGTGCCCGGGAGTGGCTGCCCTGGGGACGTGGGGCCCAGAGGTCTTTGTCCCTTGTAGTTGGGGCTGGAGAGGATGCCTCCATCCATACCTTTCGTAAAATCCTATCAGGAGTTCCACCTTTTTGACTAGTATTGCTCATCAAAGCGTGATTTCTTGAAAGGGGCATGCTGTCCGCCTCATCTGAGGTGTGCCAGGAGCAGCGTGCTGGAGTGTCACAGCCAGTGGGAACGTGACCGTGTCTAATGTTTCTTTCAGCTACTGCAGCCAGATGCTCAGTAAAGAAGTTGACGCTTGTGTTACGGACCTGCTGAAAGAGCTGGTTCGTTTCCAAGATCGTATGTACCAGAAAGATCCAGTCAAGGCTAAGACCAAACGCCGACTTGTGTTGGGGCTGAGGGAAGTTCTCAAACATCTGAAGCTCAGAAAGTTGAAATGCATCATCATCTCCCCCAACTGTGAGAAGATACAGTCGAAAGGTAAGGGCGCTGTGTCGTCCCTGGCGTGTGGCCCCCTGCAGTACACGCCCTCTGGCCACCACACACCCGTCAGCGGCTAAGGGGCACCGGGGCCTCGGCAGCTCAGTTTGTTTCGTTTTCTCTTAATTGAGTAATTTGTTTCCAGAGTTTATCGGATCAGCCAGCGCATTCCTCTGTGAGGCAGGTTGTGGTCTTCACAGTGAGCTCAGCTGGCCTGTGCAGGCCTCTTGTGGTTACTGGTCACTCACACTACAGAGGCTTTGTGACTGGCAGCTAGGCGGTCCCTGCACTGGGCTTTTGTCCGTTTTAAATGTGCTTGCTCAGTCTGTGACTGACTCATCTGTCCACTGATTAAAGATGGGTTTGTCCAAGCACTTGGCCATCTTACTGATGCTGGAAGGTTGGTTCTGTTTTTCAGATATGCTGGGCGAGGTGACCATATCACATATGTGATATGCTGGGCGAGGTGACCGACAGATGGACGTCTGTGACACTTCCCATTGGCCCTTGGGTGGTCCATTTTGTGTCCTAGAGGGGTTGTTAGTTAAGCGCAGAATGCCGTCACTTAGACACTGGTCCTCCATCTTTGTGTAAGTGTTCAGAGTCCTTCTCCGGTCCTGTTCCTCTCTCCTTCGGTGTAAACTTCCACTCAGCTGGAACTGGACTTTGAGGGATCCAGTCCAGATCCTAGCCCTGAGCTTTTCCGGTTGCTGTTCCAGTCTGAAGACTTGAGGTTTCCTGACTTGCCTGCAGCACCCAGGGGCACTAGGGCAGCAGCTGGACCTGCTCATTGCCAGCCCAGTGGGCTCTTCCCCATCCTAGTTCAGGGCAGGTCCAGTCCCAGCCATCAGAAAGGGGTCTCAGGGGACCTGCCTGTTCGATTGTGTGCTGGCAGTGTCCCTAGCACAGTCCCATGGCAGGCGCTGAACTTGACATGAATCACTCCTCAAGCTCTCAGCCGGCTACCTGAACCTCTTAAGGCAGTGGGTGCATCGGGCATCCTGCAGCTTCTCTTCTGGAATCGTTCTAGGCTCTGTGCTTCCTGTGCAGCTGTTGTCCTGGGGACGGCCTCCCCCATCTCCTGTTGGGGTGTGGTGTTTAGTGGCTCCCGTGCACTCCTTTGTCTTGGGGTGTGCACATGCCCCAGTGGCTTATGAGAGAAAGGGTACATGGCAGCACATTTAGAAGATGGTGCTTGAAATCCAGTCTTTCTGATTTCTGACCTTTCCCCCTTTGCTCCCCCTTCTTTCTGGAAGCTTGTGGGAAACTTTGTGTGCAGGGTTCTGGGAGGTGGGGTGGTTTGCAGGCAGTGCCCTCAGTTCTCGGACATGCTGTTGGGTTTGTGCTCTGCATCTCCCTACAGTCGGTCCTCTCTAGGCTCTGCCTGGAACCATGTTGCTCAGATGCTGGGCCTCCTGCACTGCTGTCCTCCTGTGACTTTTCCTCTTCTTCCTTTCACCTCTTTCATTTGGTTCTGTTTTCTGTAAGGATTCTTCAACTATGTCTCTTAATCTTTCTATAGAGGTTTTTATTTCTGCTATTATTTTTAATTTCTGGGAGCTATTTTTATTGTTCTCTGAAGTTTCTTTGTGTGTTGCAGCTGCCCTTGCTCTGTGGATGTGTTTCCTCCCTGAGAATAATAGTGATGTGAAGTTTCCTTCTCCCTGCATAACCTCCCTTCCCAGGTGGTTTGCTGTTTTGATTGCATGGTAGAGGTTTCTGCAGATACCGGTGTCTGCTATCTGTTTTTTTTTTTTTAATTATTACATTTTTTGGCCACACCGTGTGGCATGTGGGCTCTTAGTTCCCCGACCAGGAATCGAACCCGTGCCCCCCCTGCGTTGGGAGCACGGAGTCTTAACCACTGGACCGCCAGGGAAGTCCCCTGTTTGTCTTTAACAGCTATTAAAGCTGACTAGAAATCTGGGGGCGGGGCTGGCATTTAACGGTTTTGAGCTGCATTTGAGGGCAGTGGCTCTCAAACCGTAGTGAGCATCAGAGTCACCCAGGAGGCTGGTGAAGACACAGATTCCAGAGTTTCTTCCTGAGCAGGTCCAGCAGGCCCCCAAATTTGCATTTCTAGTACTTAGTAGCTGCTGTGGATGCCAAGCTAGAACCTCTGCTGTAGGATGACAGCTGGGCTGCTGCTCTGTCTCTCTGACTCCATATTCCCTGGGGAAGAACTCTCTTACCTCCTGCTGGGAGTCTGTGACCTTGTCCTTACGCCCACGGTTAGAAGTGTGGGTCCCAGTGTCCCACAGACCTGCCGCCCTGCCTCACCAGAGGCCCGGCACTGGCATGTCGGCTGGGTGAAGTGGGTCTGGACACCAACTTGCTGTCACCTCATCTGAACTTCACCCTGTCTCTGAAGTGCCCGGTGCTGCCAGTTAGCTGCCACGCTCTGGGGATTGAATTCTAGGGTATAAATGGCTGGGTCTAGGTGTTTTCCCATTGTTGGCTTAGGTCAGCTGAGTCAGCTGTTTGCGTTTCAGCTTCCAAAACTTTTTTGCTCTTATCTTGCATTCTCCTGTGGATTTTCACCTTTAAAAGACAAACCAGGGACTTCCCTGGTGGTGCAGTGGTTAAGAATCTGCCTGCCAATGCAGGGGACACGGGTTTGAGCCCTGGTCTGGGAAGATCCCACATGCCACAGAGCAACTAAGCCCGTGTGCCACAACTACTGAGCCTGCTCTCTCGAGCCCAAGAGCCACAACTGCTGAGCCCGTGTGCCACAACTACTGAAGCCCACGTGCCTAGAGCCTGTGTTCCACAACAAGAGAAGCCATCCCAGTGAGAAGCCCACGCACCTCAACGAAGAACAGCCCCCCGCTCACCGCAACTAGAGAAAGCCCACATGCAGCAACAAAGACCCAAAGCAGCCAAAAATAAATTTGAATAATAATAATAATAATGAATTTTAAAAAAAAGACAAACCAAAAAACGGGAATGTGTGTATCCAGTTGGCAGTCAACCTTGCTCTTTCTTTAAGCCCCCACTCCTCTGACTGTGCCAGAGAATGGAGCTAAGAATGTACTGATGGGCATCTCAAGGATATGTTATGCATTTAAAATACGTTGTTTAGGGGCTTCCCTGGTGGCGCAGTGGTTGAGAATCTGCCTGCTAATGCAGGGGACACAGGTTCGAGCCCTGGTCTGGGAGGATCCCACATGCCGCAGAGCAACTAGCCCCGTGAGCCACAACTACTGAGCCTGCGCGTCTGGATCCTGTGCTCTGCAACAAGAGAAGCTGCGACAGTGAGAGGCCCGCGCACCGCGATGAAGAGCGGCCCCCGCTTGCTGCAACTAGAGAAAGCCCTTGCACAGAAACGAAGACCCAACACAGAAATAATTAATTAATTAATTAATAAACTCCTACCAGAGTCTCATGACCAAAAAAAAAAAAAACACATTTAAAAAAAAAAATACGTTGTTTAATCATCTGTCCCTACATTGGTTTTTTTTTTTTTTGTTTTTTTTTTTTTTTTGCTTTGAAGCATAAAGAACTCGATTTTGTGTTTTAGGAATGTTTATTCTTTGGAAAAGATAGCCAATAGATTGCAGTCATTTTACAGGTAAGCCTGGGATTATGTTAAAATACTGTATTTGCTCCGAGTGGCATTTGCCTGATAATTCTGAACTTAAACTTTAAATGGAGATCGTTTACCTGATTGATCCTCCTGTGGAACTTTGAGAAGTCGGCACTTGGAGATGCTTTCAGCTGTCACTAGTAACGTCGGCTGGGAGCTGGGCTGAGCAAAACCATCTCGACTTGGCTGCCGTGTCAGGGAAAGCAGGGCATGCTTCCGGTGTCCTCTCCTGGGGGAGTCAGAGAGGACACGCTGAATTCCCTCAAAACGAGATGTGACAACACGTGTGAAGTGTGATGTCATCTACCAGGGAGGCTCCTTGGGGCTGGTCACATGGGTACCCTCTGCCTGGCATGTCCCCACATTCCAGACTCACAGAAGGAAAGCTGGTGTTCAGTGTAATTGGAACTTTGAGAAGTCGGCACTTGGAGATGCTTTCAGCTGTCACTAGTAACGTCGGCTGGGAGCTGGGCTGAGCAAAACCATCTCGACTTGGCTGCCGTGTCAGGGAAAGCAGGGCATGCTTCCGGTGTCCTCTCCTGGGGGAGTCAGAGAGGACACGCTGAATTCCCTCAAAACGAGATGTGACAACACGTGTGAAGTGTGATGTCATCTACCAGGGAGGCTCCTTGGGGCTGGTCACATGGGTACCCTCTGCCTGGCATGTCCCCACATTCCAGACTCACAGAAGGAAAGCTGGTGTTCAGTGTAATCCTCATATGCATTTTGGGTACAGTAGCCACTCTTCCCAGGTGGGGTGACAGGGGTCCTCCCAAAGCCCAAATTCAGGGACCAGTGAAGGGTCAACCAAGTTAAGCTGGCCTTTTTATGGACGGCAGCTATTGGGCCGGTCACATTATAGCTCTTTTCTGTACACTGCTGTAACAGCCTTTGTGACCAGCTCCTGGGTTGGGGTGGACACAAGGCAGAGACAGACCCTTGAGTGAGAGGCCATGGGGCTGATGTTGAAGAGACTCGGTCAGCCTCCCATGGTAAGCTGAAAATATTTCACTGTAAGGAACACAGCCATCGCCTCACCTCTGGTCCTGGTCCTGTCTCTCCCTTTTCACTGCCTGCCCAGAACTGTTTTTTTTTTGTTTTTTTTTTTTTGGCGGTACGCGCGCTTCTCACTGCTGTGGCCTCTCCTGTTGCGGAGCACAGGCTCCGGACTCGCAGGCTCAGCGGCCATGGCTCACGGGCCCAGCCGCTCCGCGGCACCGGACCGGGGCACGAACCCGCGTCCCCTGCATCGGTAGGCGGACTTTCAACCACTGCGCCACCAGGGAAGCCCCCATCCTCATCTTTGATAGTCTTCAGGTAGATCTGGGGCAGTGGGGTGGGCAGATTTAAGGGATATGGGGCTTAACCATTAATCCCCAGTCAAACCAGCTGCAGAATGAGTTCCGAGTTCCGTCAGAGCAGTAGGATGTGCATTTGAGAAGTTCCTCTTTGGAAAGATGAGGTAAATCATATGTAATTAGATACCAGGTGATAGGAGATCTTGGGAAATTTTTCCTTTTCATGCAGACGTTGTGTGTTCGCTCAGGAATTGGTCAGTTTGCAGAGGAACCGGGGCAGTGCCATGCTGTAACCTCTTCCAGATGCTAGGTTCAAACAGCTCACCATGCAACAGGGCAGGCTTCAGTGCTTGTTACTTTCCTTTGGGAGCAAGTCCCCCAGATACTTCCCACCACGCAGAGGCAACCACCATTGCCATATTTTGATGTGTCCTTGTTAGTCTGTGTGTGTGTGAGATCTGGTGTCCTGGATCCCATTTGCGCCTTGCTGTTTTTAGTATCACAGTCTGGCTCGGGACCCTCCCATTCTTCTGGCTGCGCAGTCCCGGGCTGATGGTCACTTCAGTTGCATTCAGATTTCTGTAGCCGTAAACAAGGATGCACATTTCACGCTGTAGTTTTTTTCTTTTTTCTTTTTTTTTTGGCCACGCTCTGCAGCATGCAGGATCTTAGTTCCCCGACAAGGGCTCGAGCCCACACCCCCTGCAGTGGAAGCGCAGCCTTAACCGCTGAACCGCCAGGGAACTCCACACACTGTCATTTCTTACTGAACATCTTTGTAGGTACATTCCTAGAGTGAAACGGCCTATGCACTTAATCAGGTTAACGCATATGCCATGCTGCCCTCCGGGGACACTGCAGCCCCCGCAGCCGGGCGTGCTGCTTCCTCCTGGCCTCCCCACCCTCTTGGGAAGATTCTGTTAGCATTTTCTTGGGAAGGGAGGTTGACCACCTTTCCACTTGTTTAAGGGCTTGGCATTTTCTGTAAATTGTTGATTCTTTGCCCATTTGTCTTTTAGGATGTCAGTCTTTTTTATGTGTACCTTTTTTAAATAAATAAGAGCCCCTTTGGGTAAGAGTTGTAAATATTTTTGTCACGTGCCTGTTTTTCTTTAAACCTTTTTTGGCCATGCAGAGACTTCAGGTGTGTACATATTGGTATGTTTTATTCTTGTTTTTATTGCATCTAGGTTTTGTCATTCATTGACCTTCCTACTCCAGGGTTATTAAAGATTTTTTTTTCTTAATTCCGTTTTTTTCCTGGTTCTTCCACGTTTTCATTTTTGTTTAGGTTGAATGCATTTTAGTCTAAGATGGATCTTTGTAGAGGCTGACCCGCTAACTGTCCCTTCTGCACCTTCTCCGGTGCTTCAGAGTGCTTTTGCCGACCTGCTCAAGTGCCTCGCATTTGGGTCGTTTCTGGACCTTCCATTCTGTCGCTCTTCATCCCCTCGTTTACATTCTTGTAGTTTTATAGCAAGCTTTAATACCTGGCGATGCTAGCCTGATGTTAGCTTCCTTTTTCAAAAGGCTGTTCTCATATTATGTATTGGGTTGGCCAAAAAGTTTCTTTGATTTTTAAGTAAAAATAAAAGACACATTTTTCATTTTCACCAAGAACTTTATTGAACAACGTATTCACCCTTTTGTTCCACTACCTTCTGCCATTTTTCAGGCAACTTCGTAATTCCATCTTCCCAAAACTTTTTATCTTTTTGAGCAAAGAACTGCCCCGGGTGCCTTTTACAGTCTTCTAGGAAATGGAAATTTTTTCAATCAAGAGATTTTTGTAAAAGACTGAAATAAATGGAAATCCGAAGGTGCAATGTCTGGTGAATACAACGGATGAATCAAAACTGCCCAGCCCAGCCGGGTGCCTTTTACAGTCTTCTAGGAAATGGAAATTTTTTCAATCAAGAGATTTTTGTAAAGACTGAAATAAATGGAAATCTGAAGGTGCAATGTCTGGTGAATACAACAGATGAATCAAAACTGCCCAGCCCAGCCAAGCTGTAACAGTTTTTGCCTGATTATCAAAGAAACATGCAGTCTTGCGTTATCCTAATGGAAGATTATGCATTTTCTTTTGACTAATTCTGGACGTTTTTCAAGTGCTGCTTTCATTTTGTCTAACTGGGAGCAGTACTTGTTGGAATTTAATCGTTTGGTTTTCCAGAAGGAGCTCATGATAGAGAATTCCCTTCCAATCCCACCATATGTACACCATCACCTTCTTTGGATGAAGACCAGCCATTGGTGTGGTTGGTGGTGGTTTGTTTTGCTTGCCCCACGATCTCTTCTGTTTCACATTATTGTACAGTATCCACTTTTCATCACCCATCACAATTTGTTTTCAAAACGGAACATTTTCGTTATGTTTCAGTAGAGAATCGCATAAGGAAATACAGTCAAGAAGGTTTTTTTGCTGAACTTATGTGGAACCCAAACATCAAAGCAATTAACATAACCAAGCTGGTGCAAATGATTTTCAGTGCTTGATTTGGATATTTTGAGTATGTCGGCTGTCTCCTGAGTGGTATAACGTTGACTGTTCTCAATTAATGTCTTGATTTGGTCGCTATCAACTTCAGCTGGTCTGCCCGACCGTGGAGCATCAGCCAGCGAGAAATCTCCAGCACGAAACTTTGCAAATCACTTTGACCCATTCGATCAGTCACAGCACCTTCTCCGTACACTGCACAAATCTTTCTTTTGTGTTTCCGTTGCGTTTTTACCTTTCTTGAAATAATAAAGCATAATATGCCGAAAATGTTGCTTTTTTTTCCTTCCATCTTCAATATTAAAATGGCTACACAAAAATTCACCAATTTTGATAAGTTTTTTTAAATGCATGCTGATACGACAGCTGTCACAATACAATCTAACAAAATTGTTTCGAATGAAGTTAAAGACAGCTAAGTGCTACTAGAGACATCTTATGGAAAAAAAGAACGAACCTTTTGGCCAACCCAATTTTTTTTATTTCTCAAAAAAATCCCACTTAGAGTAAGTTACAGTATAAAAAGTTTTATGTTAACATAGAATTGACATGTGATCATATTGGATCATTCCATCCAAGAGCATAGGTGCCTTTTGTTTAGACTTTCTATTGTGTTTCACTAGCATGTTGAAGTTGCTCTATAAATCTCTCACGTTTCTTGCCACATTTATCTCCACCTGTTGTAGTGTTTGGTTGCTGTCATATGCAGAGTCATTTCTTCCGTTTTACGTTCTAGCTGGCTGATGCGTGTGTGCAGACTGGTGGTTTCTGCATTACTCATGCACAGACACCCAGCTGTGATCCTCCTGTTGGTGGTAACTCGTCAGTGCTCCTGGGTTTCTAGCTCCACAGGCACGTCACCCACATGCAGGGCTCCCTTCACCCTCTCTGCTCTTGGCGCCACCCCCGCCCCACTCCTGCCTGGCTGGTGCTTCGCTGGGAGGCAGGGTTGGAGGTACTCAGTGACCTCTCTGGGCTCTGGATTTCCATCTCTAAGTGGGGTGCAGCCTCCCCCTCAGGGTTTTGTGAGGATATAGGAGCCAGTTCACACGAGGCCGTTAGACTGAGAGTGGCACGCGGTATTCAGCAACTACTTACCAAGACTTCATTTTTCCATTACGCACAGCACCAGCTGTTGACTTGACGTGGACATGTTTTATCATGTTTTATTGCTTTTAGAAGTGTCTCCCTTGGAGAGTTGATTTCTTCCATGTGGCTGAGAGTAATAGTGTACTTGCACCGCAGTGACTGGCTCTCTCCTGGTGAAACCTGGCCTGGTACACAGGCTTGAGTAAGGAAATAGCCAGGAGTGTCACTGTCTGTCGGGAAAAGCCCTTGGCGGCCAGTGTCACC
>NC_041222.1:86678624-86722524 GCF_002837175.3 Physeter macrocephalus
TTTTTAAGTAAAAATAAAAGACACATTTTTCATTTTCACCAAGAACTTTATTGAACAACGTATTCACCCTTTTGTTCCACTACCTTCTGCCATTTTTCAGGCAACTTCGTAATTCCATCTTCCCAAAACTTTTTATCTTTTTGAGCAAAGAACTGCCCCGGGTGCCTTTTACAGTCTTCTAGGAAATGGAAATTTTTTCAATCAAGAGATTTTTGTAAAAGACTGAAATAAATGGAAATCCGAAGGTGCAATGTCTGGTGAATACAACGGATGAATCAAAACTGCCCAGCCCAGCCAAGCTGTAACAGTTTTTGCCTGATTATCAAAGAAACATGCAGTCTTGCGTTATCCTAATGGAAGATTATGCATTTTCTTTTGACTAATTCTGGACGTTTTTCAAGTGCTGCTTTCATTTTGTCTAACTGGGAGCAGTACTTGTTGGAATTTAATCGTTTGGTTTTCCAGAAGGAGCTCATGATAGAGAATTCCCTTCCAATCCCACCATATGTACACCATCACCTTCTTTGGATGAAGACCAGCCATTGGTGTGGTTGGTGGTGGTTTGTTTTGCTTGCCCCACGATCTCTTCTGTTTCACATTATTGTACAGTATCCACTTTTCATCACCCATCACAATTTGTTTTCAAAACGGAACGTTTTCGTTACGTTTCAGTAGAGAATCGCATAAGGAAATACAGTCAAGAAGGTTTTTTTGCTGAACTTATGTGGAACCCAAACATCAAAGCAATTAACATAACCAAGCTGGTGCAAATGATTTTCAGTGCTTGATTTGGATATTTTGAGTATGTCGGCTGTCTCCTGAGTGGTATAACGTTGACTGTTCTCAATTAATGTCTTGATTTGGTCGCTATCAACTTCAGCTGGTCTGCCCGACCGTGGAGCATCAGCCAGCGAGAAATCTCCAGCACGAAACTTTGCAAATCACTTTGACCCATTCGATCAGTCACAGCACCTTCTCCGTACACTGCACAAATCTTTCTTTTGTGTTTCCGTTGCGTTTTTACCTTTCTTGAAATAATAAAGCATAATATGCCGAAAATGTTGCTTTTTTTTCCTTCCATCTTCAATATTAAAATGGCTACACAAAAATTCACCAATTTTGATAAGTTTTTTTAAATGCATGCTGATACGACAGCTGTCACAATACAATCTAACAAAATTGTTTCGAATGAAGTTAAAGACAGCTAAGTGCTACTAGAGACATCTTATGGAAAAAAAGAACGAACCTTTTGGCCAACCCAATTTTTTTTATTTCTCAAAAAAATCCCACTTAGAGTAAGTTACAGTATAAAAAGTTTTATGTTAACATAGAATTGACATGTGATCATATTGGATCATTCCATCCAAGAGCATAGGTGCCTTT
Source organism: Physeter macrocephalus (assembly GCF_002837175.3). Lineage (NCBI taxonomy): Eukaryota > Metazoa > Chordata > Mammalia > Artiodactyla > Physeteridae > Physeter > Physeter macrocephalus. Next base: position 86,680,008 of record NC_041222.1, read on the forward strand.
TGTTTAGACTTTCTATTGTGTTTCACTAGCATGTTGAAGTTGCTCTATAAATCTCTCACGTTTCTTGCCACATTTATCTCCACCTGTTGTAGTGTTTGGTTGCTGTCATATGCAGAGTCATTTCTTCCGTTTTACGTTCTAGCTGGCTGATGCGTGTGTGCAGACTGGTGGTTTCTGCATTACTCATGCACAGACACCCAGCTGTGATCCTCCTGTTGGTGGTAACTCGTCAGTGCTCCTGGGTTTCTAGCTCCACAGGCACGTCACCCACATGCAGGGCTCCCTTCACCCTCTCTGCTCTTGGCGCCACCCCCGCCCCACTCCTGCCTGGCTGGTGCTTCGCTGGGAGGCAGGGTTGGAGGTACTCAGTGACCTCTCTGGGCTCTGGATTTCCATCTCTAAGTGGGGTGCAGCCTCCCCCTCAGGGTTTTGTGAGGATATAGGAGCCAGTTCACACGAGGCCGTTAGACTGAGAGTGGCACGCGGTATTCAGCAACTACTTACCAAGACTTCATTTTTCCATTACGCACAGCACCAGCACCAGCTGTTGACTTGACGTGGACATGTTTTATCATGTTTTATTGCTTTTAGAAGTGTCTCCCTTGGAGAGTTGATTTCTTCCATGTGGCTGAGAGTAATAGTGTACTTGCACCGCAGTGACTGGCTCTCTCCTGGTGAAACCTGGCCTGGTACACAGGCTTGAGTAAGGAAATAGCCAGGAGTGTCACTGTCTGTCGGGAAAAGCCCTTGGCGGCCAGTGTCACCCAGCATGCTCGTGTGACGCACTTCCTTGTCATTTTCATTGTCCTCTGACCAGGTGGGCTGGACGACACCCTGCGCACCATCATTGACTACGCCTGTGAGCAGAACATCCCCTTTGTGTTTGCTCTCAACCGCAAAGCTCTGGGGCGCAGTCTGAACAAGGCTGTTCCTGTCAGCGTGGTGGGGATCTTTAGCTACGACGGGGCCCAGGTGAGATGGCAAGGGGGCGCCGGCCTGTCTCGCTCGTGGGAGGGAGTCGGGAGGGATGGTGGTTGTCTGCACTTCCACAGCACAGCAGCCCTGAGCCTCAGGGGCCCCAGTGTTGAAGGCAGCAGCGTTGGTGGCCTTGTTTCCTTAAAAGCATGGAAGTGTGATTCCGAATTTAGCTCTGGGCTCACTGCTGCCACAGAGGAGCCTTAAGCAGGCCCGCGGTCAGCACCTGCTCTTCCCCTCGGGCAGCACCGCAGGTGGGCATCGCCCTGCTTCCCTGTGGAGGGCGCCATCGCCAGTTTGCAGGGGATGTCACCTGTGCTCTCGTTTCTGCCCAAGGACCAGTTCCACAAGATGGTCGAGCTGACGATGGCGGCCCGGCAGGCGTACAGGACCATGCTGGAGAATGCGCACTGGGAGCTGCCGGGAGAGCCTGGGCCCCTCGCACCCGCTAGCCCGCCCACGCAGGGCCCCCGCTGCTCTGCAGAGGACAGACCCCTGGCCCCTGCCAGAAAAGAGGAGCCACACTACAGTGAGTGCTGGGGGGAATGGATTTGGGGTTGAGCCTCCTCCAAGTCTTCATCGACACTGATTAAAAAGGGCGCCCAGGAGAGCAGCATGGCCACTGTGGCAGGACCGGCTGCAAAAGGCCCCATTAAGATCCGGCCCTTGTTTAAGAGGTGGTCTCAGACTTGGGAGGGCTAGTCAGTGGATGTCTCAGACAGACCTCGGGTCAGATGGCACCCAAACAGAGGGCATCCTTGAGGACAGCTGTATCCCTGGTGGGCGGTTGTCAAGGCCGGCGTGCGCCAAGGTGTTTGGTGCTGCTCACGAGGGGGTTGCAGTTGGGGACTTGGGCTTGAGTCCTTGCTGGGCCCCATCTAGGGAGCTGGTTCGCTGGGCAGGCCGCAGGCTGCTTGCTTTCCAAGAGACTTCCCTGACTGTCCCTGCCGTCCGTCAGCTGTGCGCTTTCTTGTTTCCAGTTGAAATCTGGAGAAACCATCTGGAAGCATACACTCAATGTGCCCTGGAACTGGAGGAATCGCTGGAGGCTTCGACCTCTCAGATGATGAACTTGAATTTATAAGAAGATTTCTTTCCTGTGTGTTTGTGTATTTGGGGTAAGGGGGCAGGGGCTGAAAGACTTCGGGGTCTTTTTCTTCTTCTCAGTTCTTCGTTGACCTAGTGTGTGTTTTGTATGACTGTTTAATTGGGAAATTAACCAGCAGTGTTTGTAGGCATCCAAAAGCCGTGAGTCCCACGGACGGGCACTTGGTACACTGGCGGAAACCTTTTCACAAAGCCTCAGGATGCAGCCTTGGCCCTCTGAGTGCAATATGAGTCTGGAAAATGCCGGAAAAGGTGGTACTTGGAGTACTCTGCTGCTAAGGGGACGTCTCTCCATTGCAGAGTAGCTGAGCCAAGTTAGTTTGTGGAAAGCAGTGGGGGGCCGAGGTGATGTGGCTGGGAGGCAGCGGGGTTCCAGCCTGATGTTCCCAGTCCCAGTGACCCAGCACAGCCCTGCAGAAGCCGCTGGACGGGTGCTGTGGGAGCCAGTATTAGCGCAGGAGCGGTGGGGTGGGGAGGGGTGCCTTTCTCAGGTTGTGGCTTTTCAGCCAGAAGATTTGGGAGTACTTGGAGGGTTTGCTAAAATGAGCCTCAGGAGGAAAATCGGTTCTCTAACCTGTGACCTTTTGACATGAATTATTCCTTTTATTCTTTATTTCGCAAAGAAACACATGTATACTGAAGTTCCTAGATTTCAGTTTTCATAATCTACAAATATTTTCTTTCTTTTGTAAGTGAACATATTTTGAATGTGGTTTCTATCTTAGAGGCCAGAAGGATAGACGTTTACTTTCATATTTTCCTGTAAGTAAGAGGGCTTATTTATTTTGAATAAAGAGTGATTATTTAATTTCACTGGAGACTCCAGTCATCTTGGTCTAATCAGTGGTCCTGCGTCCTGATACGTGTCTTTTGGGCACTCTTCTTTGAACCGAAGGGGACTGAGCAGGGAGAGGTTTGCCGCGCTCAGGCCTCTTGGGTCTCGAAGTAGTGACTAACCCTTAGAGACTGTTGCTGGACCCGCCTCGGTGCAGCCTGCTGGCGTGCTGGTCACGGGACACGGCAGAAACGAGTTTCACTGCTTTGCACTTGTCAAGCAAGCAGGGTGTGGTGTGGGCTTGAAAATACCGTTAGTTGAATTCAGTCATGCCGAATGTACCTCTGAGAGTGAGTGGCCTGTGACGAACAGATAAAAGTGGAATAAGGAGTCGGAAATGGCCCGCTGCGTGGCCAGGGCCGGCGGCAAGGTGGAGGTCGTCTGTGGGAAGCGCCAGTCTGTCTTCTCATCTGTCGTTCCCGGTGTGTGCCCCGCTTTTCCATACACTTTCTGAGCTGTTTAAATGAGGGACGTGCGATCTGGTCCACCAAGCCCTCCATCCTGTCCCAGGTTTCTCCCTCAGGGCCACCAGGAGGAATAGCAGGCAGGACCCCACGCCATGTCAACTATAGTAGGTTTGAAGAGATTGAGAGTAAAGGTTCCAAATGAACTTACAGGGAGAAAGTTACATAGCTTGTCAGCTGCATTCAGCAGTCTAGAATTATAAAACTGACAGATCAAAAAATCATTAAGAAATCTCTGCTAGAGATGCACATTGTTTGCCCAGAGCCGCCAGGGCCTCTGGGTCTGTGCTGTTTGTTCAGATTGGCCGAACAAAGTACGCTGGGTTTTTAACATCACATTCATTCAGCTCCTGGGAGGGTTCACTTGTGTGACTTAGTGCCGAGTTGCCCTGGTCATGGTGTCACTTTCCTGACAGAGGCCACTGCTGCAGGTGACACAGTGACCTACTCTGTACTGATGGTGCCACAGAAAGCAGGCAGGCTTCCCAAGTACAAACGCGCTTCACTGAGCAAGTGTAGAAAGAACTCTTTATTTTCTTTCTTCCAGCAGTTCAGAGAAAACTCCTCCTCCTCCTAACCACATTTCCCACCAGGACCCTGCGTGCTGATGTTGCGGTAACTGGAAGCGTCTGTTTTGTTGGGCTCTGTGAAAGTGCTCTGACCGTATCCAAACTTGAGGAAGAACCACAGCAGCAAGGAAAGGGCCCCAGTCTTGGAGCCGTCCACTCCGCAGCTGTGGAGGAGGGTAGGCTGGAGCCTACCCGCACGAGAGCCACAGCGAGGGCCGACGGGTGTTTCACCAAAAACCCTGTCAGAGTGCGTGGCCGCCCGTGAGCCGGCTCGGCGTCTGTTGGCAAGGTGGGCCAGCAGCTGGGCGGGCAAACGGGACAGCTTTAACCCCAGAGCCAGCCGTCCTCAGAAGCCTTGTTCAGAACGGATCCTCTAGGTGACTGGCTGGAAATGTGTGCTGCTCTCGTACGAAGGTACCCAGCTTCAGAACAAGGGGGTCTGGAAACAACAGCTGTGGTCGTGAGGCTGAGGAGACATCCATATTTGCCAGGGTCACAAGAGAAGGGAAATTAACCAGCAGTGTTTGTAGGCATCCAAAAGCCGTGAGTCCCACGGACGGGCACTTGGTACACTGGCGGAAACCTTTTCACAAAGCCTCAGGATGCAGCCTTGGCCCTCTGAGTGCAATATGAGTCTGGAAAATGCCGGAAAAGGTGGTACTTGGAGTACTCTGCTGCTAAGGGGACGTCTCTCCATTGCAGAGTAGCTGAGCCAAGTTAGTTTGTGGAAAGCAGTGGGGGGCCGAGGTGATGTGGCTGGGAGGCAGCGGGGTTCCAGCCTGATGTTCCCAGTCCCAGTGACCCAGCACAGCCCTGCAGAAGCCGCTGGACGGGTGCTGTGGGAGCCAGTATTAGCGCAGGAGCGGTGGGGTGGGGAGGGGTGCCTTTCTCAGGTTGTGGCTTTTCAGCCAGAAGATTTGGGAGTACTTGGAGGGTTTGCTAAAATGAGCCTCAGGAGGAAAATCGGTTCTCTAACCTGTGACCTTTTGACATGAATTATTCCTTTTATTCTTTATTTCGCGAAGAAACACATGTATACTGAAGTTCCTAGATTTCAGTTTTCATAATCTACAAATATTTTCTTTCTTTTGTAAGTGAACATATTTTGAATGTGGTTTCTATCTTAGAGGCCAGAAGGATAGACGTTTACTTTCATATTTTCCTGTAAGTAAGAGGGCTTATTTATTTTGAATAAAGAGTGATTATTTAATTTCACTGGAGACTCCAGTCATCTTGGTCTAATCAGTGGTCCTGCGTCCTGATACGTGTCTTTTGGGCACTCTTCTTTGAACCGAAGGGGACTGAGCAGGGAGAGGTTTGCCGCGCTCAGGCCTCTTGGGTCTCGAAGTAGTGACTAACCCTTAGAGACTGTTGCTGGACCCGCCTCGGTGCAGCCTGCTGGCGTGCTGGTCACGGGACACGGCAGAAACGAGTTTCACTGCTTTGCACTTGTCAAGCAAGCAGGGTGTGGTGCGGGCTTGAAAATACCGTTAGTTGAATTCAGTCATGCCGAATGTACCTCTGAGAGTGAGTGGCCTGTGACGAACAGATAAAAGTGGAATAAGGAGTCGGAAATGGCCCGCTGCGTGGCCAGGGCCGGCGGCAAGGTGGAGGTCGTCTGTGGGAAGCGCCAGTCTGTCTTCTCATCTGTCGTTCCCGGTGTGTGCCCCGCTTTTCCATACACTTTCTGAGCTGTTTAAATGAGGGACGTGCGATCTGGTCCACCAAGCCCTCCATCCTGTCCCAGGTTTCTCCCTCAGGGCCACCAGGAGGAATAGCAGGCAGGACCCCACGCCATGTCAACTATAGTAGGTTTGAAGAGATTGAGAGTAAAGGTTCCAAATGAACTTACAGGGAGAAAGTTACATAGCTTGTCAGCTGCATTCAGCAGTCTAGAATTATAAAACTGACAGATCAAAAAATCATTAAGAAATCTCTGCTAGAGATGCACATTGTTTGCCCAGAGCCGCCAGGGCCTCTGGGTCTGTGCTGTTTGTTCAGATTGGCCGAACAAAGTACGCTGGGTTTTTAACATCACATTCATTCAGCTCCTGGGAGGGTTCACTTGTGTGACTTAGTGCCGAGTTGCCCTGGTCATGGTGTCACTTTCCTGACAGAGGCCACTGCTGCAGGTGACACAGTGACCTACTCTGTACTGATGGTGCCACAGAAAGCAGGCAGGCTTCCCAAGTACAAACGCGCTTCACTGAGCAAGTGTAGAAAGAACTCTTTATTTTCTTTCTTCCAGCAGTTCAGAGAAAACTCCTCCTCCTCCTCCTAACCACATTTCCCACCAGGACCCTGCGTGCTGATGTTGCGGTAACTGGAAGCGTCTGTTTTGTTGGGCTCTGTGAAAGTGCTCTGACCGTATCCAAACTTGAGGAAGAACCACAGCAGCAAGGAAAGGGCCCCAGTCTTGGAGCCGTCCACTCCGCAGCTGTGGAGGAGGGTAGGCTGGAGCCTACCCGCACGAGAGCCACAGCGAGGGCCGACGGGTGTTTCACCAAAAACCCTGTCAGAGTGCGTGGCCGCCCGTGAGCCGGCTCGGCGTCTGTTGGCAAGGTGGGCCAGCAGCTGGGCGGGCAAACGGGACAGCTTTAACCCCAGAGCCAGCCGTCCTCAGAAGCCTTGTTCAGAATGGATCCTCTAGGTGACTGGCTGGAAATGTGTGCTGCTCTTGTACGAAGGTACCCAGCTTCAGAACAAGGGGGTCTGGAAACAACAGCTGTGGTCGTGAGGCTGAGGAGACATCCATATTTGCCAGGGTCACAAGAGAAGTACAACTTAACAGAGGCTTTGGTTTTATGATAGACCGGCATTCCATTAAAAAACGTCATTCCACAAACAAAAAGTATCTATCATCTGTAAGGTTACAGGCTGAGCAGCCTCGGCCTTCACATTTATACACACGCGCAAAGCAGAGTCTCCAGGTGCGGCGTGAATAAAACTAGGGACCCAGAAGCATGTGTGCAGAGTAGCCTCATCAGACCCGCACTGCTGTGAGAAGAGGGACCGTGACCCGGGAGATGCACACAGCTGACCTGCTGGCTTTTCCGCCTCACACGAGCTCGGTGCCCAGGCCGTGGCCGCCGGCGCACAGGTGCACACTGGGAGCTTTAGAAAACAGGCCGAAGCTCTGACGTTAGTGAGGAATAACACAGAGTCTCTTCGATCCGTGTGTGTTAGCTCCTGAGTTTGGACCTCAGCATTCAAGGTTTAAGGCAAATTCTTGTCATTTGAAGCCTTGCCCTTCCCTGTCCCTTAGAGTCGAGTGGCTAAGTATGAAGGTGGCCCCACAGCAGTAAAAGCAGCAGTTAAGAGGGGGCTGAGCTAACACTGGGCTGTTTAAGGGGCAGGGGGCGGCCCCTTTGCATGACATGAAATCAGTCAGATGATGGTGAGGAGTGACCTGTGGGGCGTAACAACAGTGCTTCTGGGGGAGGAACCGTCATGCACGCTGCTGTCTTGACCAGAGTTTCTGTCTGTGTAGCCTGTTACGCCTTCTTGGTTTCCTGTTTCTGCCAGACGACAGGCCATTCTGTCCCATCTAAGCACCTAATTAAAAGAGGTTTTGGCTACTGCCGCAGGTTCACTCAGGGCTCCGTGTTCTCCACTGAGCAGCCCTGATGATGGCCTCGTCCAGCAGCAGGGAGGCAGCTCGCTGCCCCGAGGCCTCCGGGGCTGCACGGCAGGTGGCGGCAAGGTCGGCTTGGGGTTGGAGCCAGCACTGCCTCCCGGTGGCTAGGTGTCCTGGTTACAGCGTTCCTGAAAGAGCAACGTGGACTTCGAGTTCTGGCAGAACAGGAGGGCCTCGAGTCCCCTTCCCGTGTGCTCCCCGTGGGGTCTAGGGTCCCGCCGCGGGAGGGAAGCCTGGTGTGCTAAGCTGTGTCTGGGGGTCGCAGTGGCCGTGGGGACTTCTCGCCAGAACCAACTGGCCCTGCCTGATTTCTGTTTCCTGTAAGGGCCCCACCCTGCCCTGACTCCCTTCCGGGGATCGGCTCCGGGCTGGACGGCTGTGGGTGGCAGGGGTGCAGGTTTCAGAAAGCAGAACCGCTCAGTGGGCCAGCAGGAAGCACGTGGGGCCCACTGGCAGCACGGGCCCCCCAGACCCCTGCCCTCCCTCGGGCCCGGCCACGTACCCACTCCTTCCTCCAGCTCTGCATCATGCGGTCGTGCTCCCCGACCACGGCCCTCCAGGTGGCGAGCTCTCTGGTCCACCTCTCCTGCTGGGTCGCCTCTGCAAGACAGAGGCGGGGCTCCAGGTCTCAGCTTGCCGGCCTTCACGGTCCCCCGGGGGCCCTCCACTCACCGAGGCTGTGCTGTGAGCTAGGTGACGCCCCTCTGCTGGGCCGAGCCGGGCCGAGGCAGCCAAGTGGGCAGGCGTGAGGCGTTTACCCCTCGGGCCTCGCCTTCCTGGCTGCAGGGGCTCCCACAGTCAGTCAGTGTCCCCTGCCTGCCCTTCCCTGGGCCACCGACTCCCATGGCAGCTGCTCCCCAAGGTCACAGTGGCCCCAGCCCCACCTCTCACTGGCCCTTTCTATGCAGCCGGGAGAGGGGCTAACTCCCCACACCTCACGGGCAATGCAGATAGATATTCTGGGGCTCGGGGCGGGCAGGGGCTGCTGCTGCCTCCCTCGAGTGAGGCGGGGAGCTGAGGCTCAGAAACCTGCTCGGTAACGAGGTCTGGCGTCCCCTTACATCACGTGCTACTCGCCCCGCACTGCCCTCCTTTTGTGTTTGAGCCTGAATTTCGAAAATGAGTGAGTTACCTGTAGGGGTTGTCAGGGTGGCATGAGTCTGCGAGCCGTAGCTTTTCTTTGTAAACATAAACATGCACCCCGTCGTTGCTTTCAACTACAGCTCGTGTGACTAATTTCAGAAATGGGTTCCAGGGACTTCCCTGGTGGCCCAGTGGGAAGACTCCGCGCTCCCATCGCAGGGGGCCCGGGTTCGACCCCTATTCAGGGAACTAGATCCCGCATGCATGCCGCAAACTAAAGATCCCGTGTGCTGCAACTAAGACCCGGCGCGGCCAAAATAAATTTTTTTTAAAAGCAAGAAAGAAATGGGTTCCAAAGACCTGAGTCCTTCAGACAGTAAGTCGGACTCATACCCTGAGCAGAGCTGAGCAGGCCCAGTGGTGATGGTACCCACACAGCCAGCCCTTGGCCGGAGTGACCCCTCCCAGGACAATGGGAGGCACCCAGAGTTCCGGAGGAGGGCCCTTAGTGGCCCTTCACTCCAGGGGCCCTGCAGGGGCTCCTGACTCAACACGTGGGAATCCGAATCCCCAAAGAAACATTTCATCTTCTAACAACATCCTCACCGCCCCCGACCCCCATACCTTCAGTAAACGTGGTGGGGTCTGTGGGGAGATAGAAAATACTGGGCTGTCTTAACTGTGCTCATGTCCTCGCCTGGATTTTGGGTCTACTGTCCGTAGAGTGACTCAGGTATACATTTTCTTGCCATCAAAGTCAGGCCCGGCTCCTTACTGGCTGGTGAGCTGTGTGACCTTGGGTGAGTCACTTAACCTTCATCATCTGTGAGCTGTACCTTCCTTATAAGGCAGCTGAGTTAGACGAGGTCAAGCAGTGACGGCCCCACTGCCTAGTTGCTTCTCTGGCTACTCCTACTTAGCCATTTGCTGATAGTACCGTTCACTTGACTTCCGATAAGAGGTCACAATTTGTAAGGCACACTTACGACAAGATTATTCATTTTATCTTGACAGCAACAGGCAAGGGCATTCTATAGAAACGACAGGAACGGAGGTTCTAGGTGGGAGTGAATATTTGTAACTTCCTTTTTTCTGTAACCCCCACTTAAAGGACAAAGGACCTTTTCAAATATGTACATTTACATATAAACTCTTGAAAAAGGACAGCAAATAGGAGAGGAAACGGGGGGAAAACCTGAAAGTGGAGAAGCAGAGGGACGGTGGAAACGGCCCGGCAGAATCAGCGGACCCAAGCACACAGGGTCCTAGGCCAGCAGCGGGGAGACGCGCGGGAGCTTGGGCAACAGGGAGTTGGCGCGCAGGCTGCTTCAAAGGCTGTGCGGAAGCAGAAGCTGTAGCATGTGGCCCCCAGGGCCCTAACCTCTCTGCACAGCTGGGGAGCCGCCCTGCCTCTGCTCCAGAAGAGACCGTGGTCTTGGAGAGCACAGGACGGGTGACCTGGGCAGCACCCGCACTGAAGGCAGACAGGATGGTGGGCTTCATGTACTGAGTGATGAGGCCCCAGCCTCTTGCCAACCTAAGTCCTCACTGAGGGCCCAGCCTGAGCCCTGGGCGGCCTGCTGCTCCAAGTGCGGGCCGTAGCCGGAGGCCCTCCGCACGACAGTGGATGGGTGCGGGCCAGACCAGCCTCCTCACAAGCGCACGTAGGAATCTCCTGGAGAAGTTAACACGAGGGGCTTCTGAGTCGCTGTGCATTTCTAACGAACTCCCAAGTAGTAGGAATGCTGCCTGTCCAAAGAGCACACCTTGGGTAGAAAGGGACTCGTAGGAGGGATCTTGTGCCCCTCTCTTAAATGAAACCAACAATCAAGGGTCTCAAGACTTCTGAGGGAAACTAAGACAAAACCACCAAAAAAGGGCAACTGGGAGGGAAAAGAAAACTGGAAAATCCTCTCAATAACCCTCAGAGAGGGGAGAAGACACCACATCCACAAGACAAGAAGAGAATGCACTCACGACAGAACAAAATGAAAACCTCCAAGTAATAAAGTGAGGGTGGGACGAAAACTAACAGGTGTGCAAGATAAAGCTGAGAAAAGCTAACAGAAGCAGAGGTGACAGGAAAGAGAAGATGGACAGAGGACCACCCCAAGTAGCCCAACATCTTGGAAAATAGTTCCAGAAAGAACAGGAAATGAAGTGGAGAAAAGTGAATAAGTGTTGAACGCTTCCAAGAGTTGAAGGCGCGGGGGCTTCCACGTGTGACGGGGCCCAGCCAGGCACGCACTTGCACAGCGCTCAGAAAGACAGTGGTCACGCAGGGTCACTGGCAGGCTCTCAGGAGCCAGAAGACGGGGCCAGCCTCACACACTAGGGAATGATTTTCAGGCCAGAACTGTCTACCCTGCTGGACTCTCTAAGCGTGAAGATGGAGAAAAGACATAGGCTCTCAAAACGCTGACTCCCCCCAGACACCCTGAGTGTGCCAGAAGAGACACTTCACAGAAGAATGAAATCAAAGAAAGAAAGGAACACCGGGCAACACATCACGAGATCCAACATCAGAGGAATGGAATCTCCAGCCTCGGCGGGAGAGGGCCAGTCCCAGGGAGGCACTTGGCTCCTGGTGCGGAGGTTCTGGGGATGCTGACAACAGGACGCCAGTATGTCTGTACTGACTGGGGACTGAACTGCAGGGTCTGATGTGGCATTAATGACAAGTATGAACCAAGCAAGTAGGAATCGGCACAGTGGTTACCTACGTGGGAAACAAAAGTACAGGAGGGGAAATCATAATAGACTACGGGTCGGCCAACCTAATAACGTTAACACAGGGAATTCCCTGGCGGTCCAGTGGTTAGGACTCCGTGCTCTCCCTGCCCGGGGCCTGGGTTCAATCCCTGGTCGGGGAACTAAGATTCCACAAGCCACGCAGCCACAAAAAAAAAAAAAGATTGAGTCTTCTATTGGGAGGACGGGGGACTGGCAGCCAGCATGCATTCATGCGTGCACACGGGTACAGGTGTGTGCGTGGGCAGGTGTGTGCGCACACACACGCGTGCGCCAATGAGGCAGACAGTGAAAAGCTAGCTCATCCATGTTCGTGAAACCCTACAGCTATCCCCAGACTGAAATGTTCCCATGCGAGTCTGCTCAGCTCGAGGGACAAGGGTAAATAGTGAAGAGTCGAGGCTGGGAGAGCGCACTTACCGAGTCTGGTCACGGTGACCCGCACCTTGGAGGTCTTGTTCCCCGCCGTGGAGAGCGCGGAGCAGCGGTACTCGGCGCTTTCCTGGAGGGCGTCTCGCAGCCAGCTGAGCACGTGGGCCCTGCCATCAGGCAGCGCGTGGGTTTGTGCAGGGACACACACCTCCAGCTCTCGCCCGTTCTTCTCCCAGAGAAAGTGAACGTCCGCAGGACCTGGGGGCACACAGACCATCTTCACCACCGGGACCCCCCCTAGGGGTCATGGGAACCATGGGAACTATCCTGGCACGGGAGGTGGGGGCTTCCCAGATCAGGGGCCTCGTCCCAGCTGGACTCAAAGTGACAGTGCAGCTTTCCCGTAAGCCCCCGTCCTTCCCCTGGAGGAGGCCTGGGGGTGGTTCCCCACCGTGGTCCCCAGTGACCCTTGGGAGCAAAGATATAGACACCTTAGCGCCTCATGCCCCGTGGCTCCCTGCTCCTTGACCTTGCTCAGGTGCCTTTTTCAAAGCACACCTGCGTGGCCATGTCCCCATGACACACTCTAGGCCATTGGGGGGCACCCCCTTTCCCTTTCTCGCCGGGCTGTGCACCCCCGTTGGAGTGCCTGGTGGCCGAGCTCTGGGGCGGATGTCTGTTTGGCACAGAGGGTCTGGGCCTGGGAACTTCATCTGCCCACCTGGCCCTGCTGCCACCACCTTCGGCCTGAAGCTCTGCCTCTGCTGGGCCACTCCCTCTCCCTGGGCATCGAGAAGTCACAGCTTACCCCGGTGGGGCCTGGCCAGGCGCGCCAGGGTGCTGAGAAGGGCTGAGGGCCTGTCTTACAAAATAAGGGCTTGGAGGAGAGTGGACCGGTGGAAGGGAAGGGCCCAGGCAGAAGCCCCTTTCCCAAAGCACGGCAGGGTCCTGTACACGAGCCACCCGCAGATCCCGTACTCATTCCACAGTGGCTGGGGTGGTGGGCTGTGGAGACCACTCTGTGGAAAGCCTGGAGCGAGACTGGGCTCTGGTCCCAACACTGGAAACAGCCTCAGCAAGCGACCTCCTTGATGGGGCCACCTTCCCCGTCCATAAAGTGCAGCTGGATGAGCCTGGGGCTTCAGGCTTCACCCTGGGCCCCAAGGGCTGTGCTGAGACGGGCCCGACTCCCATCCCTGCTTCAGAACAAACAAGCCAGGCCGCCTCCACTGTGATGTGCTCACACGCTGGCTTCCACTCAAAAGTGGCTGAAGACAGGACAAGGTCAGATTAAAACACCCAGCTGGCACAACTAGGCTCCTTCCTGGGGATGTGCAGACCCCCAGCTGAGCCGAGCCGGGACAGAGCAAAGGCCAGGCCAGGCCCTAGACCGAAGCAGCCGCCGCCTGCCCTGAGCACCCCGGTGGCTCAGAGCCGGGCAGGAGGCGGGTGCAGGCCCTACCCACTGTGGGCTCCGGGGGACGCACAGGCCCTCTGTTCCCAGTAACGGGGCGGGGCGGGGTCGGGGGATGGTGCGGTGCTGGGCCAGGCCCTGCTGCTACCCTAACTGCCTCTGCCAGGCAGGCACCCCAACAATGTGGACGAGGGGGCCCCCTGGCCTCCTTGCCCAGGGACCCAGCTCCCTGACAAACGCCTGCTCTTCCGCGTGGACAGCACCGCCCTGGACAGGCAGGCTGTGAGGCTGACCTAGGCCAGAGCAGCCCTGCCTGATCACAATGCTGCCTGAGAATCAGCTTTTAAAAGCTAGATTCCATCTCAGATGCCCGCCAACCTGGGAAATCACGTAAAACGAGATTTCATGCAGGATGGTCAGCAGCACAAGGAATACATCTGCCTGTGGCCGGAGTTCACTGAGCAGGAAAAACAAGTGATAGAGCCAAAGGGTTACAAAGCAGCACGAGAACGACTGGCGTCGCGGCGTGCCCGCGTGCGGGAGCCGGTGGGGACGGCCAGGTGGGAACGGCGGTGGGCAGACATTTCTCTGTCCCGTGCTGGACTTTTTAGAAGGGGGAGAGGTTTCTAGTTTAGATACGATTACTTTTGATGGATTCGTCGCCAGTCAGGTCCCCGTGTGACCAACCTGGGACCTATTCACCTCTGTGCGGTCCCTGCATCAGTGACCCACCACGTTCAGGATCCTCAGAAACCTTCCTCCCAAGGGAAAGTGAGACCCTGGAACCGCGCAATCCTAGGAATGAATCCGAGACAATGATCAGAACCCACTGAGGCCGTTTCTGTTGGAAATTGGGAAACGTCCCACAAGGGGTCCCCTGAATGCGGTGGCAACCACCCGTGCTGTCACTGATCAGGAATCACGTTTAAGATTTAGTAACACGAAAAAATAACAGTAACATTATATTAAATCAAGACAATAGATAAGTACATTGTGTATGTACGTACGTGTGTGTGGACACGTGCACGTGAGAAAAGGCCTAAAAGCGGCCACGGTGCCAGTGGGGCTGCAGCTGGTTACATTTGGGGGTGACTAGGTTTTGCTCTTCATACTTTCCTGAAGTTTCCAAATTCACCACAACAAACAAATACTGATTTTATGATAAAAATAAAATGCTATTTGGAAGAAAGACACGTTACACAGGCTCTGGAGGGAATCCTGAAAGCTGTTCAGAAGTGTTTTACACGGCAGACCCCAGCCTTCCCGGCCCAGTGGACGGGCCCTCAGGGGTCTGCTTAGTTGTTTTCTGGGCAGGATTTCTGGGATTCCTGGTGTTTTGTTCCATCACTATAATTTTGCATAATATAAATTTTTGTATAGTATACAAAACAACGCGTTTTGTACTCTACCCATAGATAACTCTCTACATACTCTCCATGTACCTTCAGATGTACGCACTTGTACGTATACGCACACGCACACGTACACAGCCCCACGTCGGTGGTGCATCTGCCTGGGTGCCTGTCAGCTGGGCAGAGGTACTTCCTCCCTTTAACTGAATGCACTTGGTGACACCATGTTCCATCTCGTCATTCCCCGGCCAGCAGGCACCACGGCGGAGTCTAATTTTAAAAGCTGATACGCCCGAGGCATTATTGAGTAAGAACGCGAGACTTGTCTCTGAATTTCAGACACCGGAGTCGGTTCTCACCCCCTTGCCCGGCTCAGTGGTGCCATGCACCGAGCCCCCCAGGACGGGGGCCACGAACAGGGGTCACAGGAGCCTCTGGAAGGTTCTCCTGACTGACACTGGGACAAAGAACCCGGGCGGCCTGAGCTGGGGATGATTCGTCACCCCGAACCACATGGGCCAGGACCTCTCAGGAGCCAAGTTCTCCTTCCACCCCCAGTTGCCGGGGCACAAACGAGGACAGAAACCACATGTACCTCCACGGTGAGGACAGCGTCAAGCACCATTAAATGTTCTCTAAATGTGTATTTAACAGTAGTAAAACATTACATATGTTAAAGTACTTACGTTCCATTTATTCTTTTTTAAAACTATCCAACTCATTCTGAATGCAGAGGAGATTAAAGAGAGAGGGAAAGCGACAGTTAAAACCGGTCAGCAGGGCCACCACATGACGTCCGTGGGGACCCGGGGCAGCAGGCCAAACCCACCTGTCCCACAGGGGCCTGCTCCTCGGAAATTCGGGGCCACCAGGAGTCTTGGGTCCCAGCCCACCTCAGGACTGCGGGACTGTTGGCCCCATCCTGCCCGCACCTCAACCCACACCGTCTAAGGAAACCCACCGTTGTAGAGTTGACTCTACTGTGTGACAAAACTAGAATCCCTCCGAGCAATGGCCTCTCTCCAAGGGAAGCCGGCCCACCCTAGAGGCGGAGGGCCTGAGAGTCCCCAGCTGGAGGGGGTTGTGATGGGATCCACCCTAAGTCCTCAGGCCACGTCCTGACAGCTGCCCCACTGCCTTCCGTGCAGCTCCAGGCAGCCAAGCCTTCCTCCAGGCATCCTCCTCCGTGTGGTCAACTCTGACCCCAGGCCAGTTGCGCTGGGGCCAACCCACCGCCCATACTCACGCCCAGGGTCCTTCCAGCTACTGGGCGGCCGGGTGCACCCCTGCGGGGGCTCTTCTCCGAGCACCCAGAGGCTGCATGCACCAAGGACACTCACTCCGGATTCCCCGGCGTGGCCCAGAGTTCACACCTGTACAGAAACCAAGAGAACCTGCCCGGGAGAGGAAAGGGGCTCTCCCAGGTCTCCACCACCCCAAGGTCATCAGCTTTCCTCCTCAAAGTGTCTCAAGCCCGTCACACAGGTGCTGGGGCCCTGTGGTCAGCTGAAGAGTGACCCCCAAAATATCCAGATCCTAAACCCCGGGACCTCGTGTGGCAAAAGGCGCTTTACAGACAATGTTGTGGGCCATGTCGGAAGGAGTGGGAGTGGGAGATGCCTGCACGGCTGCCAACTTCACGGGGTTGCTGCAGGAGCTCCGAGGCCCAGGCCGCTTCTGCCCCTCTGACCCCGGTGGCTTAAAGGGCTCTGATTTCTAACACTGTAGTTAAAACATGAAAGGCCGTCCAAAACCTGAATATGCAAATGTCACCCAAAGTAGGGAGGATCCATTCTTAGCTTTAAAAACAACACAGGTGTAACTGACATAGAAAAACAGTTGTATCAGGAATGAGGGCAGGGCCGTTAGGGTAAAGAGAAGTTCTACTTTTGTTAAAAAATTATATAGATCTATTTCTGTCTGTATGTATGTGCACGGTGCACGTGCAGACACACGCTTTGCACAGACGTGCATATGGACGCATTATCAATCGCTGTTACACGTACAGGCCTGCCTTGTTTTACTGTGCCTTGCTTTACTGCACTTTGCAGACACTTGTGTTTTTTACAAATTGAAGGTGTGTGGCAACCCCGCATCGGGCAAGTCTATCGGCGCCATTTCTCCAACGGCATTTGCTCAGTGTCTCTGTGTCACATTTTGGTAATTCTCACAACATTTTAAACTTTTTCATTATTATTATAATTTTATGGTGACTGGTTGGTGAACTTTGATGTTACTATTTCAGCTTGCTGAAGGCTTGACTGATGATTAGCATTTTTCAGCAGTAAAGTCCTTTTAAATTAGGCATACTTAATAGACTATAGTATAGCGTAAACGTAACTTCTAGATGCACTGGGAGGTGAAAAAAGTTGTGCAACTCGCTTTATTGCAACAGTCACTGTATTGCGGGGTCTGAAACTGAACTCACAACATCTCCAAGATGGGCCTGTATGTTTTATCTGTATTTTTAGCCAAAATAAAGGTAAATGTGCTCCTGTGCACGTAGTGGGAGATTTCTTTGCTTATCTGTACTATTCTAATTTTCCCACAAGGAGCATGGATTATTTCAGAAAAGTGAAACACGACTACGTGCCTTCGCAATCTCTCCAGCTCAGAACCCCTTTTCTGTATGTGTCAGCATTTTCCTAACTCCCCACTGTGCACATACATCGCTTTCAAACAGAAGACAGCCAGCAGTTAGGAGACCCGCCCCAGAACCTGGAATGTGTCCTCCTTACACTCAAGACTCAGGGCCTGTGAATGGAGGCACGGCCAGGAGGCACATCATGCAGAGTGCTTTGGACCAAAGAGAAACACACACACACACACACACACACACGGTTGTGTGCATACATGTCCACGCAAGAACAGACATACATGCACACACGTGTGCACACAGAGATATGTCAGCAGACAAAGCCCACACACCCCGGTACACGTGCACACGTCAACATACAGACACACAGGCGCGCACACACACATTCCACCAGCGTGATCTGGAGATGCAGAGAAGACGGTGAGCTGAGAAGCCCCTCAGGGTCACCCAGCCGCGAGGCCACGCCCACCGTGAGAAGCCGACCTGGCCTTAGCTGGGCCAGAGCTTGAGCCACTGTGAGATGGTTCTCTAAGCCCAGCTCTGCAGCGACACTCAGACCGAGGCCAGGTGGGAGCGGCCTGGACAGGGAGGTGCCTGCAGGCAGAGGCGGGAGGCAACATTTCTGCAGAGCTGCAGCCTGACAAGAAACTTGGTCTTTAGTTCTGGTGCCTTCTGGGACTCGGGGGAGGGGATGGCCAGAGACGCTGCCTTTTTAAACACCGTGCACTTGAACACCCACATTGCACAGGGAACCCGGCTTTGGCTATTGGGCTAGGTTTAGAGGAAGAGGGCAGCGCCTGCCTAGATCTGGACGTGTCACTGGGGACACCCAACCCAGTGACATGCGGCAGGATGAGCCTGGGGACGAGGCCTGCGTGGGGCCTCGGACAGAAGGGACACGCTCTCGTCCACTCTGTCCCTCAACAGCAGGCTGCCCTCGGGAAGAGTAGGTTCCCCGAGTGCAGACATGAAACCGCTCTGTTGAGGGGCGGGTCCTCGCAGGCCCAGCTATGGGGTCCCTGAGGGCCTGTGTCTGCCAGCAAGGGACCCTGGTGTCCCCAGCACCGAGCCTCCCCGCCTTCCCACCACCGAGGAGGTTCCCCAGTGTGACTGTGGAGGACCCTGCCACTGTGCGACGGGCCTGGGGGCCTGAAGCAGTTCCCGGGCCCCTGTCCCAAGGGAGTCAAGTGGCTGAGAGCAGCACCCAGGTGACCCGGGGCCACACGGACCCGCCCCTTGCAGGTCTGTCTGCAAAAGCCCCCTTCACTGGCAACTTCCCTGCCCACTGCCCGAGGCCCAGGCAGGAGTCACCAGTGACCACACGTGTGGGGTCACAAGTGGACAGAGCCACTCAAAGGCTTGTGAGCCACCTCCACAGGGGATCAGGCAGCAGCGTAACACTCAGCAGCTTCTCACAGCTTGCTTAAATTCTCAAAAAAAAGGAAAACAATGAGATTTGCTTGTCCCCCTCACTAACTTCATTCCTCGCCTCTGAGCAAAGAGGACAAGCCGCCAGGCCCGGAACGCGCCACGTGCTTTCTCTCCGCAGCTACTGGTGAGTTAGAAGACGGCACACCTGGGGAGACCGGGCCACCGGGCGCTGCCCAAAGCCCAGGACACGCTCGGAACGTGGGTTTGGCTGACGCTCCATCCCAATACCATCCAACACAGTACCGACGCCTCCTACACCCGAGGGGGCATGCTAGACTCCCAATCTTTTCTGCGTTTAAACATCCTGAAGCACGTTGCGAAAACAATTCCCATTCTGGAGGCTCTACGGTTAATGTTTTAAATCTCCAAACGCCACATACGTCAGACCCAAATTGTTAGCCGACAAAGAAGTAACCCTACGTACCAGCAAGTGGCAAGCTGCAGTTTGTAAATGAACTTTGGTGCCCCCGCAGCGGCAGCTTTCAAGCTACGAGGCAACAGCTGAGTAGTTGCAACAGAACCCATGGCCGGAGAAGCCGAAGAGCTTGGCCCTTTGAGGAAAACACTGGTCGGGCCCCGCTGTCCACGGGAACAGCCTCGGGGTAACAGTTTAGTGTCGCTGGGGGACCACCGGAGAGGTGCAGCCAGGAAGGCCGTGCTCGTGGAGGAGGCCCCCACTGCCCGCCCCCCATCTGGACAGGTGCCCCGCTCACCTGTGGCATGGCAGAAGAGGTGGAAGGTCCCCAGGGCATGTACGTGCTGGGCCTGGTCGCTGAGGAAAGGCGGCAGCAAGCTGACCTGCAGGCGGCTGTCAGGCCCCGGGCCCGAGGCCGGCCAGGGGCTTCGGGGAGAGGAAGATGAGTCAGGGACCAGACAGGACAGGGAAGAGGACCCCGGAGAAGGAAAGGGCAGAGGAGATGAGGCTGCGAGACAGAGGACAGAAAAGAGAGAGGGCTCTGAGGCAGAAGTCGTCAGGAATGCACCGCAAGCCAGAGAAGGGGAACAAAGTGCAAGAAAGAAAGGGGGCCAGGCCGCGCGGGGAGGCGGCGCGAGAGCCACAGGGAACCACGCGCCCGCGTCAAGGATATACGCTTCTGTTTATTCGGTTACTTTCCGAACGTATACAATTCAAAGTAGAAAAATAAAAACAAAGTAAATCTTATAAAACACAAATGTTTACACCAAAACGGTCGAATCCTATCATGCTGGAAGATGACACTGTCCACACAGGCCACACACACACTCAAGAGTTTATTGCTCTTTGCCACGGAAAGAAAGGCTCCTCTATGTGGGTGTCTGGAAAGCAGGAAATGGAGCGTGACATCGGTATTGGTTAGACTGTGCCACCCACTTGCACCTTGAAAGAGGGCGCCAGGCCTGGCAGGTCCAGGGCGGCGGCAGGTGTGGGAGGGGCGCTGTGCTCACCAGCCTGGCTGTCCCCGGCCGCCCTGCTCTCTTCCAGTTGTGGACAGATCGGTTAGGCTAAGTGGAGAGTCTGGGCGGGCAGAGGGCATGAGATGGAAGCAAAAAGAAAAAGGAGATGTTCAGGTGACCGAGATGTCCCGGTGAACGTTCTGTCTGGGCAGGAGGTTTGGACCAGTGGCCGTGGGCGATGGATTGTAACTCACTCGTCCCCCTCAACTCTGGGCCGGCCCGGCTCCACCCAGAGCACGCTGGGGGCCACATCCCTCCTTCCCAACCCTGCCCGGTGTCGTGGGACAGTCCTCCACAGCCTTCTCCTCAAAAGAGTTAAGAGTAAAAAAAAAAAAAAAAAAAAAAAAAAAAAAAAGGTACAGAAAAAAAGTCTCTCTGAAAATGATGCTTCCCTTAAGGAACAAAATTTTTTTTAAAAAAAGGACATGTGTTCAAGACGCGGTTTTGTCTACATTTCTAAAAGCAGAAAAGAATGCATTTAGCAAAAGTAAGATTATCCCTGAGAATCTTAAGCAACATAAGCCATACCTTTACCCTAATATACAACAAAATCCAGAAGATGTACATCTTCCAAATATTAAAACATCTGCTTTAGTGATTTAAAAAAATGAATGACCCAACACGCCAACATAATTAAAGCAAAAATCCTAAAAAGTAATTATGTGGAAGAAAAGGTTCGTGCCAACCTGGACAACAAGCGATAAGTTACCAATCTGATAAACTAAAACGTCATTTCCAATCTGGAATTAAATTCTCTTTCAGTGGCTGCTACGAGGAGGGGACGCTCACGGCCCAACTCTTCCCGGGCCAGCGGCGGCCGGCCGTCTTCCCGCCGCAGACAGAGCGGCCTCGGGCGAGCCTGCAGGCATGACTCCAAGGGCCCCGCCGCCATGCTCGCCGCCGTTTTCCGAAAGGACAAAGAGAAACCAAGTCCCAAGCGCGACCCAAGAGAAAAGACACAGAAGACTGAGGTTTGCTGACGACGGCTACCTACGCAGCACTGGACGGGGGACTGAACTGGCAACACAAAGACCTCCCAGGGAGCAGCGGGCGCCTCAGTCCCCGTCCGCGTCCGAGTCGGCGAACTTCAGCTCGCACTTGACGTCGAATGGCCGGTCCCTGACCGGGAGCTCGTCGATCTTCTGCGAGTCCTCCCGGTCAGTGGGCAGCCTGCTGGCCATGGTGTCCTGCTCTGTCTCATAGCCGGTGTCCAGGGCCGGCTTGGGCTGCCCCCCGTTCTGCTGGGAGAAGCTGCCCTGCTCCACCAGCGTCTCCTTCACACTCTGCTCGCAATCCGAGAAGTCCGACGCGGGCTGCTTCTTCCCGAGGAGCATGGCCGAGCGGAACTTTAAACACTGTCCGGGCAGGTAGCCCTTATAGCAGTTGTAGGTGAAGAGGCAGAGGAAGAGGACGAAGAAGAAGAGGAAGAGAAACATGAGGAGACGGTTGTCACTGGACTTGAGATACATTGTCTTCTCCGAGTGGACCTGGGGGACCGTGTTGATGACAATCTTTGGTTCACAGGACATGCTGGTGGGCCCCTCGGGGCTGGACGGCAGGGCGATGGCACTGGGACTGGTGACCTGCACGGCTGGGGTCTGCGGAAAGGAGCCTTGGGTGGGCCCCGCTGACACTCTGGAGGTGATCCTACCACCTTCTGTCCGTGTGACCGGCGAGGTGGAGGCCACCGGAGTTCGAGGGACCACCTTGACCTCCAAAACGTGCTTGGCCACCACCTGCAGGACTGTCTTGTTCTTGACCCTCTCCTCAGACAGGCACTGGTACACCCCACTGTCTCCTTCTGACAGGTTGAAGATGAGCAAGTTCTTCCTGCCCACCAGGCCGTACTTGGGGCTTTCGGCCTTGAGCACGCCATTCTGGAACTTCCACACCACCCGGGCCAGGTTGGACTTTTGGGAGCATTTGAGTTCTGCTGTGCCACCGTGCTTGAAAAAATGCTGCAGGTAACTTTCTTTAATTTTATCTGGAACATCAAAATAAACGTGCACAGCATCAACAACCCTGCTCGATACTCCTTTCAAAGCTAGGTTAACACGCACAAGAGGACACAAGAGCTTCACCCTGTGGAGCAACATGGAATCTTCCAGAACAGCAAGGAGATAAAGACATGCGTGACGGAAAAGCAAAGATTAAGACCCCAATGGCAGCCCTTGGGGACAAAGAAATTGAAGCCAACTCCGAGCAGAAGAAATCCTGTTTCGCGCCCTGATTTCCCAGGAGAAAACTCCCCAGGCCGGGGAGGCTGGGCAGCGGTCAGCTGTGCCTTCTGGTGGCGGCGCTGAATCAAACAACGGGCTTCTGCTAGCGGCTGCCGGGTGTGCTAGCCGTTCGGTGGGCCTTGGCACCCTCCTCCTAAACTTGTCTTAACTGAGGACAGCTAGCGAGCGGCTTAGGGATGGGAGGGCAGGGGCCCAGGGCACGCCTGCCTTCAGCTGGGACACGCCTGACCTCCTGGCAGGGCTGGGATCCCCCGAGGGGAACGGGGACTAATCTCTCTTGAGTTCCTCCCTCCTGTTCACAAGAGGTGTGGGTTTTGTTTAACGCGCCCCAAGCTAAGCAGAAGAGAGAGGGTGCATCTCAAGAGCGGACGTCACGGTTTGGGAGGGAGAGTGCCTTCCAGTAAACAAATACGCTCTGCGTGGCTTCAACATCCTGTTCTGTGATAAAAGGGCCAGAGAAACATCATGGGGTCTGCCACGAGATTACTTGACCTCTGTTCCGAGGAGAGAAAGAAGAACAAAATGTACGAAATGCCACACCAGCAAAAGCACTGTGAAATGGTTACGTGACCTGGCCGTCCCGGAAGAGAAGGCAGCGAGGACGAGCAACTTACCGGGGCAAGCGGACGCATCCCCACTCATTTCCTGAATCAAACCCCTGCAAGACAACCGGGCACAGGTTACACAGTGCATGCGTTTGATGCCGAGGGGCTGGGCGGAGCGCCTGCATGCAGTGGGGCCGGTACCTGCTGGGGCCGTCGGTCTGGTGCAGGGCGAGGCAGGCGGCCGCGGCCGGGCTCCAGGCGCAGTAGGGATCCCGGGCCAGCACGCAGTCCTCGCAGGTGCCGTGTTTTCCGCAGAAGGCCACGGGGGCCTGCACCACGCCCGAGTTGGAACCGGCATAGACAAACCTTCTGCCCTGTGGGTGCGAAACAGATGAGGAACGGTGGGCACCGAGTGGGGGCAGCCCTCAACGCGCCAGGTGCTTCTCTAGCTCACGGGGAGTGAGGGCAAAGCATCGTCCCGAGCTTCTGGAGGAGGAAGTGGAACGAGGTTAGAGCCAAGACAAATCTGCACTGCAGTGTCGTGACAGACGGGTGGATTTCGGGCGGAATCCACGGGCTACCTCAAGAGTGTGCTGGGCCTTGGTCCAAATCCATCCCCTCCCCCGTCCGAGCACCCACCCTCATCCTACCCGCCAGCAACGCATCTCTGCACCTCCTCTGCCCCCTCTGTGTGCAAGAAGACCCACTAGCCTGACACTCCCGACTGCCCTCCCAGCCTCACTAGACCAGAGGCCAAAGGGCACAGCCTCCAAAGCCCATCCCGTGCCGGCCACACGTGAGCACCAGCACACAGATGGCCCCCGTGTCAGCGTGTGAATCCAGCGGGGCCGCGGTGAACACAGGTGGAGAGTGAACCGCGCTCTCGTAAACAGAGTTAAACAAGCGAGGAGGCATTCGTTTCTCACACATCTACGTGTACGAGAAATGAACGCGGCCGGGGAAATGGACAGCCCCGCTCAGAAGCAGAGAGCAAAGCAGGCGCCTCCGCGTTCTGGAATGCTGGGCCTGGGACGTCTCCACCCTCAGGCTGATGCCGCCAGCGCCCGCAGCGCTGGCAGGGAGCCGGGCGCGCGGGCAGTTGGGGCAGGCTGATTTTCTCACGGAACTCAGCTAGAACGAGGGCTCCCCCAAGGAGTCCACCCGAAGCCCAGCAGCAGACCCAGGGCTGGCAATTCACATACGGCATTTTCTCTCTCCTTTGCTGATGAGCCTCTGTCTCACCTTGACGCTCTAGAAAGGCCGTTGGTTAATGTCAAAAGATTCCCAAGTTTACACAGAGCTTAGTATTTTAAACACAGCCTCTATCTGCGGACATGTTCTGAATTAATTTCAGAGTCTGGCTGGAGTGCAACGGCCCTGGCGTGACCCCAGATCTCCTGGCCTCTGATGCCTTGAAGGCCCGGGGGTCACAGACCCACCGTGTGTGAGCACAGCCGAGAGAGGGCAGTCCCCTGTGCAACAGAGTCAAACTGTGATGACAGGTGGTCACTGAATCCATGTCCCCGAGACAGTGGTCATCTCCCCAAATGCTCAACCCCAATTTCAACACGAGAAGACATCAGATATGCCCAAACCGAGGGGCGTTCCACAAAACGCCGATCAGTTCTCTCCGGATGTGTGAAGGTCACCAAGATGCGGGCAGACAGGAGCCGTCAGACAGACACCGAGGGAGGCCATGGGGGGCCCTGGGGTCAAAGAGCAGGTCGTGGGAAGGCGGGGATTGGGTGTGTGGAGGCGAGTGCAGGCGCTGTGCCAGCGGACCTCCTCGGTTAGACAGGTGCGCTGGGGAAGGGCCGCAGGACCCCTGTACTATTCACCCCAGCTCTTCTGTGAGAGAAAACAAGCCGGCCGGGTACCACCCGGCACCTGTGAGATCTGCTGAGTGCGCACGTGCCCAGGTGCCCTCCTGCTGGCCCCTCGAGGGTCCCCACCCTCTGGGTGACCGTGCCCTCGGCTGCAGCACCGGGCTCTCTCAGTCACATCTCGGTCTCTGTGTACACAGGTGGGTGATTGTGGGTGGACATGGCCAGAACTGGAGGAGCTCCCACCTTTGCTGTACAGGTGGCACCTCACCATCAAAGAGTGTCTCCGGGAAAACCACATTCAGCCTGCTCCATGGGCCCAGAGCATGCCTGCCGTGTACGCACAAGAGCCTGGAGAACACGGCTGTTCATGCAGCAGGGGGAGAGGCAACCCAAGCGTCCACCAGTGGGTGAATAAACCAGATGTGGTGGATGCATGGGATGGAATACTACTCAGCCCCGAAAAGGAAGGATGAACATGGATGAACCTTTAAGACATTATGCTGAGTGAAATAAGCTGGTCACAAAAGGACAAATGTTGTGGGATTCCACTTATATCAACACGAGGTTCTTAGAGTAGTCAAACACACACAGAGGGGAAGGAGACTGGTGGGTGCCAGGGGCTGGGGAATGGGAGGAAGCGGGGAGTCAGTGTTTAATGGTTTTGCGGTTTCAGTTTTGTAACATGAAGAAGTTCTGGAGATGGATGGGGATGAGGGTTGCACTATGTGAATGTACTTAATGGTGCTAAAGTGTACACTCAAAAATAATTAACGTGGTACAATTTATATGATGTACACTTAACCACCATAAAAACAAAAAACAAGTGCACTTGTCAGGGGAGAGCAGGTAGTGACAAGGGGCGCCCCCCGTCCCTGGCAGCCCTCCCTGTGCTCCCCCAGCCCTGTGGCAGCCGCTCGTCAGTTTTCTGCAATGAGAGCCAGGCATGATCGACCCAGAAGAGGCTGCTGGTGGGGAATGGGGACGGGGGAGCAGGTGTCTTTTTACCCCGAACAGCTGCTTCCTGCTGCCACGGCAGCACGGACAGCATTCTGAAGCCACCCTGAGCCCACTAGCCCAGGAGAAGGTGTGGGACCCCATGGGCACCTGAACCACACCCCACACAGTGGAGGCTCCTGTGGGAACAGGCAATTCACTCCCTGGGGTGCCAGGCTCCCTGCATGGCTAGCCCCCGGCCACATGACCAATCCTGACCTCAGGCAGGTGAGCACAGGACTGACCTGTCAGACCTCCCACAGGTGGTCCTGCCCCCTCCCTCCCTTCTCCTTCCCCCATCCCTTCCATGGGATCAGCGCCCACATGCCCTGGAAGACTTGGGTTCAGGATGGCAGGGCCAGCTGGGTCTGTGAAAGATGCCGTGGAGCAGAGCCGAGCCCTGTTCTCATCACATGTCTGCACTGGGGGCCCGGCCTTGGTTCTGATGAGTACTAGACCATTTGGAGGCTTTGAGGGAGCTTGCCCCAGCCTGGCTGAAGCACCCGAGCAACGTGGCAGTGGCCAGAAGGGCTCCTGGGCTTCCTTGTTTCAACAACGATGCAGGTGGGCCCGGGGGAAAGGGGGCCAAAAGCACCCACCCGAGAGGTACAGATGTCTGGTGGCCTAACCCCATTAGGCTATTTCGTCTTCCTTCCCTTTTAGAACTGGAGCGAGAAAACACACACTGCGGCGGCCAGGAGGGGAAGTGATCCTGCTACAGGAGTCTGAAAACCAGATCCAACCCCTCAAGCTCATGATGACGGGGAGAGGACGCAAGACCGTGTGTGGAGTTTGCAAACGCGCGCCTGACCGAGAGGTCTCCTTCTTTTCTTTCTCGCCTGGCTGTCGGGACCCCCTTCCTACTGCCCACAGCCCAGGGAGGAGTGAGCCTGGGCCCCACGAGCCACCTGGAGGCCCCTACCCGGAGCCAGGGCAGGGAGGATGCTCTGAGGGGCTGGAGGAACAACCTCTTTCCAACGTGAAGAGAGGATGGCCCAGGAGTGTCACGGGTCAAAAGGGAAAATCTCAGCAACGGGGCGACGCCATACGAAGCGAGGACAGCCTGGCTTGGTGCTCCCACGCAAGGCTTTACAAACAGGGTGCAGGTGGGAGAGGCCAAGCGATGGGTGGGCCTGCAGTGCAGGGGAATTCGATGCGTGGCCAGGCTACCAATTTCTCATGCTGACCAGAGCCCGTCAGCCCAGGGGTCACAGCATGGGGAGTCGCAGGGCAGGGCTGGGACAGTCCCAGGGTCTGCCGTGCCTCACCGTATAGATGAGGAAACCGAGGCAGGACTGGCCCACCCAGGCTCACGGTCACGCACCTGGAGCCGGGATGTGGACGAGGTCACCCGGTGCCCGGCCTGAGCTCTGCTCTTCACTCTCCACCCCGGCTGTGAACCGGGTGGCACACTTCCCAAAGGCCACTTTGGACGTACAGCAGGGGACGGCCTGTGGACCACAGGGCAAGTCCAGCCCGCTGGCTGTTTCTATACAGCCCATCAACTAATAGCGGGTCTCCCATTTTCAAACGGTTGAAGAAAAGTCAAAATAATAATATTTTGTGACACAGGAAAATTCCACGAACTGCAAAGCTCAGTGCCTGTAAATGAGGCTCTGGTAGAACATAACAGGGCTCACTTGCTTCCGGACTGCCCACGGCTGCTCTCAAACTGCAACAGCACGGGCATCAGAGCCTCAAACATTCACTGTTGGCCCTTTAAGGACAAAGCGGGCTGGCCCTGGTGAAAGAGACAGCGCCTCATGAAACGGGGCTTTACAGACACGGCGCGTCGTTACTCAGAGGACGCTTTTCTGTGCAGATGATGAGGAAGCTGCACGGAGGGCACACCCGCTGACTGGGTCTTACCCTCACAGAGTTCCGGCACAAGAAGCGTTTTCACAGGCCAGTGAGCCCCCCGACGGCATCGTACATTGGTCCCAACAACTCAGTGAGGTTCTGCAACTTTTAGGACACGGTTTGCCTTCCCTCCACCCCATACCCCACAGCTCATGGAAGGACTTTCTATAAGAGCCTGAAGGTCGGCTCCTCTAGGCCAGATGGACGACGGGGCCTGCCTG
Source organism: Physeter macrocephalus (assembly GCF_002837175.3). Classification (NCBI taxonomy): domain Eukaryota; kingdom Metazoa; phylum Chordata; class Mammalia; order Artiodactyla; family Physeteridae; genus Physeter; species Physeter macrocephalus. The sequence continues at coordinate 86,707,713 of NC_041222.1, forward strand.
GCCCAGCCCGGCCCAGCCTGTGGTCACCGAGACGTGGGGCCATCCAGCCGGCCACCCAGTCACTTTACCTTCTTGGAGGACAGCAGCAGGGTCTGGACAGGCTCGAAGTCCTGGAAGAGCTGTGTCTCCTCGATGATGTGGACGTCGTTCTCAAGGCTGATGGCTTTGTGCAGGGCACCCCGGTCTGCAAGGTCAAAGCTGCGGGTTACTTCCCAGGAGGAGAGGACGGTGCCGGCACTGTCAGCCACGCAGCCAACCGTCACCCTTCTGCCTCCCACTCCTTCCCCCAGGAGGAGGCTTAGAAACAGATGTTTTCGCATTAGACACGGAAAAGGAAAAGCCATCAGCAAAATAAACAACTGGACTGACATGGGTTACCCCATTTTTATCTGAAAAATAAACAGCCCTTTGTTGACTTCAATACCCCTCATCAGAGGAGTCGACACTGTGTCCTCCACACAAACGTGACATAGTTCTTGGGCTGCACTGGCCTCTGAGGGTGCCATCCTTGTGCCAGGAGCCCCAAGCAGGGGAGGCTGGTGGCTAGGCAGCACCCAGAGCTGACCACAGAGCCCGCCAGCGGCTGCTGTGCCTGGCTACCAAGATCATTCCGGAAGACTTGTGTCGGAGTCTACGGACCACCAGGAAAGGTGTGTCTCCCACGGCAGGTCAGGACAGGTGTCAGGCAGGGAGGCAGGACGTGCCCGTGGGCCGGCTCTCACCAGCCTCCCTTCGTACCGCCCAGACCTACCACACCTGAATTTCTAGATCTGGGCCGGGACTCGCGTTTTTAACCAGTGCCCCAGGTGTTCTGATGGTCACAGAGATCTGAAGCCATCCAGGTGTGGTGACTTCTCAGAAACCCTTCCACGCTCTAACAGACCACTCAGGCACCTGGGGGAGATGCTGGCTCCGGGCAGCAGCAATTAGCTGGAATCACCCACGTTCTTACCCAGGGCCCGGGACCCACCTGTGCTGACAAACATGACGTCATGGACCGTGCCATCCAGGGCCCGGGTCCTGTCCACCACGATCTGCGTGTAGTTCACGTCACTCTTGATCAGCCGGGGCCTGTTGTCTATCGGGGTCACGGAGTCATCCATCAGAGGGTGGTCTTTGACAAACTGCAGAGTCTTGTCGGGTAGGTTGAGGGAGCTGGAGAAGTTGGCCGCACGCGCCTCCCGGTTGATGCACTGCAGGGAGCAGACCACCCGTCACCGCGGGGTGCGCGGGCACATGGCACGCGCTCCGTCCAAGGGGGGAGGCTTCCCCGAGGTGAAGAACTTAGGACTACACAGTGGATTTCTTGAAAAAATGGAAACACTGAGGTGACCTTTCCCCAGGAATCTGAAGACACAGTTATAAGGCAGGGAGGCAATGCAACTGTCTTTCTGTCCACAAGACACAATTGTGTCTCATGATACATAGTCAATGAAGTAATTTTCATCCACTCATAAATGAAAAAAGCATATCCCACTTCTGAAATCGAAAATTACACACTTATCATTCCATAGCTCTCCCAGAAGAGAAGCCTCGAAAAATGGCTAAAAATAGTCCAATTCTAAATATAAATAGCATAAAGGTCAAGAGCACAAAGGATTCTTTTTTTCTGTCCTAGCTCTGGATGTGTCTAAACCAAAATTCACGACCACAGGTGAACACCTTTTGCTTAAAGATACGCATGAAAGGAACTGAACTGTGTCAGCAGAGGCGTACCCCAGAGAGGGGGACCATCCTGGGGGAGGTGAGCTCCAAGCACCAGGCCACTCTCCCAGGTCACGACCCCACCCATGGGCCATGTACACGGCCCAGCTCACCAGTCACGTAATAAATGGATGCAGCCGCATCGGCCTAGACACCCACACCGATTTCTACATAAAATTCACTACTTTTAGGAGAAAAAAACATGTGACTCATATTAACAAATGGAGAGTATCGTTCGTCCCTTTGCCAAGAAATCGTGTGTTTCTCTGCAAGAAACAGAAAATGAAAAAGCTCTAACTTTATTACGCAACGTTAATCCCACAGAACAGCTGGTGCCAGCCAGAAGAGCCTTCTTGTTCGGGCAGTTTGTAGCCACAGCTGTTACACAACACACCGATGAGAAGAAACCAGGAAAAGGAGAGCGTGCCCAAGGCCCTTCCCAGTTCCGGGCGGACGCCCGCTCCCCGTGGAGAGAGGCCGGTCCACTTACCGCCCCGGGCCGCGGTGTGGGCACGGCCCCGTTGTAGCGCACCCACTTGGTGTGCGACTGCTCCACCGTGGCGCTCTGCATGTACTTCCCACGGGAGAAGACCGCCTCGGCTGTGGACAGGTTGTAGGCGCACACGGCCGAGAGCCCCACGTTGTTCCTGGGGAGGAGGGGGCGACGTGACTGCCCTGAAGCGGGGAGCGCAGCGAAAGACACCCCCAACCCACCCGCCCGGGCACTCACAGCTGTGGGGTGAAGACCCCATAGAACATGGGCTCCTTCAGGCTGGGAGACCTGAGGACAAAGACGTCTCGCAGCACGTTGAAGACGAGGTTGCTGTCCGGCCGGGAGCAGATCAGCCTGGCCTTCAGGAAGGAGGTCCACTTCTTCTGTAAGGTCCTCAGGCCGCCCTGGTCCCCCTGTAACCCCAAAGACACGCATGGTAGGAGGAGGGCAGACTTCCCCCGTGAGCAGGTGATAAGTGATGTACTTGGGCCCAGAGCGGCTCTGCCTGAATGAAAGGAAGCCAAGGCTGCAAAGGAAAGCTGGCTGCAGACTACTAGTGACGCCAGCAACTCCCTTCACGCCAGCTCGGGTCACCGACTGAAGCACAAAACCAAACCAACAAAACCCTCTCGACGAGCAGTCTCCCAACTGCAGCTAGAACAACCGTTCGACTCTGCCCACGCTCTGTGTCACGCAGCAGAGCCCCGCCATCCTTGCACGCGTTCACTGCTTTGGCCCTCTGGCTCATGTGCACCTCCAGACTCACGAGCCGTCCGTGAGTGACCGGCGGAGGCAGGGGCTGGTGGGCGCACAGGCTCCCCAATCTGTCTCAGGCCAACGTGTGTAAGCGTGGTCTCCCCCAAAAGGCGCTCCTTGTGGGAGATCAAATCTTCACGTCCTTCCGGCCCCCAAGTGATCCGCTGAGGTGCTCTGGTCCTGCCAGGGTCTCCAAAACACTTTTTAGTGAACTGACCACCAAGCGGCGATCGTGAAACACCCCTGACATGACCTGGTCTGGAGAGAAATACTGAAACTCTTACAGCTGGATGCAGAAGAACATGGAATCGACGTATCCTTACTTATTCCGGACACAATGAAAACGCACCCCTCCCCATCTTTACGTTGGAATGGAAAAAATCCCCATTCCTTGGTTAACACAGTACAGAAAAACTAACTTTTGATGCACTGGGGGAGGTCTGAGGGAGATGCGTTAAGAGCAGAGCCCTGAGGACAGTCATTGTCACACACGGGGCGGGCGCTCCTGCGGTCTCCAGGGAGGCCCGCGGGGAGGACAGAGGCCCGAGCCCTCGGCCCGTCCCCACCGACATCTGTAGCCAGGAAGAACAAAGTGGACGGATAATGGACATCTCGGAGGAGGTGTGGAGCCTGGGCGACGTGCTCTCACTGAGGGCTGGGACCAAAGGCGGGGGGGGGTGGGCTCACCTTGCAGACCCTCGCTACCCGTGGGATCATCAGCTTGAAGACGAACTCGTACTCCACAGACACCTCCGTGAAGAAGAAGTAGACCTTGTCGCCCCCGCCGTCCCCGCCCTCCGGGCTCTCTCCTAGCACGTCAGCAAACACGAAGCTGGGCTCTGCAGGGAGCAGACGCTCTGGTTATACCTGTGCACACACCGAAGGCCCGGGCGCCCCCTGTCGAGGATGTGGGAGGGTGCCCAGGCCACACCCCAAACACACACCGGGGCCCAGGAAGGATGACGGTGCCCATCTTGCCCTCCTTGGCCTAAGGAGATGCCCGAGATGGGGGTTCTGAAGCACCGCCTCCCGGTCCAGCCCAGCAACCGAGGGCTGGGCCTCCCAACTGGCAGGCAGCCTGGAGACCCACTGGAAGATATGCATTGGCCAGTTTAAACAGCACATGCCTTAAGGAGACAAACTGCTGACCACCAGATCCAGGTGCCCCAAGGCTCTGGCTGGCTGGCCGATGCCCACGAGAAAAGTCCCCTGTGAACATCTGTGAGCCATCTGGACCGTGAATCCAACATGGACACATGATGTCCAGAGAGAATGGTATAATATCACATGCTGACGTTAACGAGCCTGAGCTCGCCATTCTGAGCCGCCCAGACCCGTTTTCAAGAAGGGGTAAAGGCAGGCTTGAAACAGCACTCTCTTAGCAGAGAAGAAAGCAAAGAAGCCCGTGGATGCTGGCTGTGGAGCCCCCAGCAGTTCCAGAAGCGCCCCTACTGCACCGGGGCTGACATGAGCCCCGGGACACAGGAGGGTGAGCCGCAGATGCCCTCCTGTGAGGCTGGGTGCCGGCAAAAGGAGAACTCGAGTGAGGGCTCTGCCGGCAAGGAAGCCACCCCGAGCAGAAACACACCTTCCATGACGCCACCTGCTTCTTACCGTTAAGCCAGGGAATCGCATACTCCGTTCTCAGAGGACTGTGGGAAGAATTTCGGGAGATGATGGGCTCGCTTCCCAAAAAGTTATACGACGTCCCAGAATAAAGCTCTCCATCTTCAGGCGGAAAGAGGAAAAGGGAATCAACGCTAGTGCCGGGGACAGACGCTCAGTACCACATTCTCCTCCCAAGCTAACACAAGTCCTCCCAGGAAACGGAGAGACTATCGCCCTGCTTCTGGGCGCATGTTTCTGCTTCCCGAGTCTTCTGTTTTGTTTCTTTGACATGGGTAATTTCAGGCTCCACGTTAAACTGTTAGGGGCAATAAGTAACACAATGCAAGTAACTCCTGCATCCAGTAAAATAACAAACACAACAGTGGGTGCACTCAAGGCTCCTGGCCTGCTCGCCTTGGGTGTACAAGGCCGCTCCAAGGCAGGTCACGGCTCAGTCACAAACGTCCCTCGAACAGGAGCATTAACTCAATGTGACCGAGTAATCCAGATGATCTGCACAAATGACAGATATAAGATAATCTCTTCCTATAAATCTAACCTGAGGACTGTGGAGGTGGCTGGTTATCCTACTGAACAATGGATTCAAAAGCTTGTTATCAGCGGGGCTGTGGAGAGGCTCCCGTACCTTCTGTGAGGATCCTGAATATGGCAACGAAGCAGAGGGAGACCACTGTGGAGGAGGAGGAACGGGACCTCCTGGGGGTCCAGCAGAGCTAAGCCAGGGACAGACTCTGAGAGCAGGACTCACCAACCATGACGGACGTGTAGCTTTGTGCTGGGTCGAAGGGACACCTTCCTTTGCCATCTTCATTTTTGCCCAGAAATTTAAAGGATGTTAAGTTCTATAATTGAATGAAAAGAAAGAGTACCATAAAATGTCTGAACTTCTGTAGTCATAATATATCTTTGTGGGACCATTTAATTTACAGACTCACTCTTCTGGGGGGACAGAGGGGAGAGCACATGCACGGTCTACCACCTGGTCCCAGGTCTGGACGCTGGTGCCTTGGCACCCTCTGACACCCTCGAGAGTGCCTCCAGATCTTGGAGCCTCAGTTGACTCTCCTATAGGACGGAGACGGCAATGCTGATGGCTCTAGGGCCGTAGAACAGCCAGGGCGAACCAAACACAGGATGTGCTCCGGAAGGGACTGGAAGGCCACGTGCAGAACTTTAATATCAACAAAGACGCCTTCAAAGCAGCCGGGGGACCAGGCTATCCAATAAACAGATAACAGGAAAAAGGAGCAGAATCTCTACCTCATTCCACCCATCGAAACACACTCCAGGTGGATCGATGATTTAAATATTAAAAACGGAACCGTGCTGCACTAACAGAAAGTATGGGTGACAATTTCAGTCTTGGGATAATCTCTCCTCACCTGACAAGACAGCCCAAAGCCAAGTTAAGGGAAAAAATGGACAGATCCAGTACACAAAGCACTGGGAAGCATTTGTCCACAGAAGAATGAGACAGAGATCAACAGTGACAAAGCGGGGGAAATGCCTGCAAAACGACAGATGAGGCATTTCCATCCCTGAATATACAAGCAGCTTGTACCCATGAGTAATAAAGTATTTCCAGGAGGAAAACGGTCAAAGCACAGCAAGTTACAGAAGAAGAAACCTATCCGGCAGCACAGACAAAGAAAGGATGCCCGAGCTGCCGGCAACCCAGGAAGCACAAGGCAATGAAAGCGCGGTACAATTTTCCACCTGAAAGCCTGGCGAAGCTTAAGAAGATGGACACCCAAACTGCGATGGGTGGATGGGCAGCCCTGCTGTCTGTCAGAGCAAGGGAAACATGTCACAGACGGAGCAGAGGGGGCTCAGGGGCACGGGAAAAGATGCGGTTACATTTCTAACAGGCTGGTGGAAACACTATACAGACTTCTCACCTCTTAGGTTAGGAGGTGTGACCTGGGGTGACAGTGCACCCCACTTGATGTGATTCACTGATTGCATTTCAAGAGGATGTTTGGGGAAATCTGAACAGGGACTGGAGGTTAGATGACATTAGAGAATTACTGTATGTCTCCTTAGATATAATGACAAACCCGGCATTATTGTAGGAAAATGTCATTATTCTGAGGCAGCATTTAGGGGTCACGGGTGTGCTCACACCTGTGCACACATACAGACGCTCCCAACCAGGCAATCTGTGTGGTTAGAACACGTGTGTGTGATCAACTTTTCTGTCAGCTTGAAATTTTTTTTTTAATATTGGGAAAAAATATAGGTCTAGATTTAAATGAAACATATGATTCCCTAACCTCAGCCACTGACAAGCCTATGGAATTTAAGTTTAAATTCCATACCTTAAGCTTCTAACTAGAGTTTAGCCAGGAAATCCTTTCACGTGCAAAATGTTTCTAGTATGACTAATGCGACCTAAAGAAAAAGAGACTAAGTCTGTCTATGAGGACTGAAGATCTCAACAGCCAGACGCACCCCCTACCCCGATCTCAACCCGTCGCCCGAGTCTGTGGACACAGACGGCCTGGCAGACCCACCCTATGTATGGACCCCAGCCCGGGGGTCTGTGTGCGGACACAAGGTTTTCGAAGCAGGTCCTTACTTCGCCCATACTTTGTCCTGTCATGTACCTCCGGCTCAAGCTTGGAAAACATTTTTTTAATTCCAATGAATTTAGGGTTCTAGCAAACTAAGCTGTCCACTTTAGCATACTTCACACTTGACAGTTACTCACTAAATAGGGACAAACGCTAGAAAATGTGCTTCATTATTGACCCTCAAGTGCATTTAGAACACTCCTCCCTCTTTGTGGTTGTTATAAATGGCTCATCGGAGCATCTGAATAAAAAGAGCATCTCCCAGAGAGATGCTGCTCTCTAATCCGCTCTCTCCTTCCGGCTACCCGTCAGCAAGGGAATCAGGAGTGGTGGGAGGGCGGTGTAAGAGTCGGGGGCCCTCTCCAAAGGACCCTACTGACAACTGACGAGGCTCAGGGAGAGTCAAGGACCTGACGCAGGTGACGGAGAGATGGGTCCTGCTTCCATAAGCGCTCAGCAAACTGGCACTGGGTTGCCACTCCTCGGAGGGAAGAATTCCAGGACTGCCTATCAGTGGGCAACTTGTACCCCAACAGCCAACACTGAAAGCGGTGCCCCAAGACCAGAGCGGCAGACACCGTCCTAGCGAGCCCGGGCTGCCATGACGACCGCACACAGGGGTCGGGGCAGCCGCAACCACACGTGTTCCTGCCTCATGGTTCTGGGGGCTGGAAGTCCGAGACCAGGGTGCCAGCATGGCTGGTTCCCGGTGAGGAACCTCTTCCTGGCTTGCGGACAGCCACCTTCCTGCTGTGACCTCACATGACAGAGGGAGAGAGCGCTGGTGTCTCTTCCTCTTCTTATAAGGCCATCATCCTACCAGGACCCCGCCTTCATGACCTCCTTTAACCTTAATTACCTCTTCATGGGCTGCATCGCCAAAGACCATCACATTTGGAGAATCAGGGCTTCAACATATGGATTTTGGGGAGACACAAACATTTAGTCCGTAACATATATGAACCAAGAACAAGGGATCCAAGAGCAGAAGTCCTGAGTTTTCCACTTGACCGGGGCCCATGTCATAGCCAGGGCTCCCTCACAAAATACAAAACGTGACAGGGAGAAAGAGGCCAGATGCTGGATCAGGGCACATTGATGCTTCCTCTCTGTCAACACTGGCCTTCCCAGAAGCTCTCCTCACTGCCAGCTCTGCACGATGGGCCAGCGGTCCTGTAAGGCCTGCACCCAGTCATGCCCTCAATCGTGGTGGTTTACAGACAGGAAGGCTTAGAGGAGGCCGGTGAGTGGGCAGAGGCCTTCTGCGGAGCCATGGGCCACCCCCATCCCCACACAGCTGGCAGGAGAAAATCCTCCCAGACTGCAGAGCGGAGACCACCTGCCGCTGCCTCGAGCCCCACGCTGCTTTCACTGCTGACCAGGGGAACTACGCGGCCTTACCAGGTGGTCACAGGCTGGCTGGAACGCATTGGTCCCGCACACGTAAAGGGCACTGGCGCTGAGGGGCTGCAGCACTCGGATGTAGTTAAGGCATTCTGTCTACAAGGAAGAGAAACGCACGGGTCAGCCACCGTGCAGGTTCCACCGGATGCCCTCCATGATCCCACTGTCCAGCCTGCTCGCTTTGGAGCATGAACCAGCCGAGCACACGCCCGACAGCAGCTCCTCTCGGCTCACTGATGACCAAGCCGACTGTGAACTCACTGCCACCCTTCCCCCTCGGGCCTCAGGTGCCATCCATCTGCACAGGCCAGCCCTGCCCTGCCTGGCACGGTGGGCGCAGGCTTCCGGAGACCCGGCTCCACTCCTGCACAAACCTAAATCTGCAGCCGGCCAGAGTGCTTCTGTCTGCGCAGGGTCCGCAGGCCGCTGTCAAGTGCCAAAACAGATTTCACCTCAGTCACTGATTTATACTCAGCAAAGATGTTATCAGCCAAAAAGCAATGAAAGCTGACCTCAAACCTTACTGGACACCCGGCACAGGGAAACACGCATTCACTCTCACGGAACACACAAACCATCCATTGCGTCGGCAGGCCCGAGGGGGTGTGTGCTGTGCAGAGTTCCCTCCACCTTCCCTTTCTCTGGGGGACCCCACCCTCGACGCCCCAGTGTGCGCAACTGGAAACAGTGCTTCTCAGGAGAGGGGTGTGTCCGGCCCGTCTAGCTCAGGGGAGAGGCAGGACTAATGAGGGGCTCCGAGCCCGGCTCCACATCAGAAGGGCCCCGCAGGAAAACCAGATGCCACTGAAGAACCCACCCACTATTTTAGGCTGAAATGTACTTGGATTATATGTGCTAGCATCTGAAATTATCTCCACTCGGGAAAGGTTTTTTTTTTTTTTGCCGTGATTGTTTTGGTTGGAACTGGTTGGAAGTTTGGTTCCAACTGGTTGGAAGTAATTCATCGTCCCTGAAAGAACTGGGAGGGACCCTTGTCCGCTGTATGGCCTCCACGTGGGGCCGGCCAAAGTGCCTGTTCTAATTTAGCTCTAAGACAACTCCCTGCGACACCTGTTATTACATCGCAATGCCTGCATTTTCCCTCATTTCGAATTTAGTGACTTTGGTGAAAGTGTTTAGTACTTTGCTAAAAAAGTTTAGCCAAAACATTTTTTCTGTTTTTGTTTTTTTTTTTTAATTTTAATTGCTTTGAAATTAGCCAACAACTACTGAAATTGACTATAACTTAGCTGTCTTAACCGACTACCAAGGAAGACGGGGCGCTTATACTCCAAGACTCCGACATCGGCCCCGCACCACTTAGGGGCAGGGTGGCCCAAGTGGGTGGTAGCCATAACCCAGAGCTCTGGAGGGAGATGGATGGACACTCAGCCCAGCGCTTCCCGGATGGCCACCACACTGAGATGCCCAGTATCTCCTAGAGAAGGACCAGAATCTCAAGGCACAGATACTGCCAACAATCCAGAAATCCTACAGCAACCCCTCCAGGCCACTGGGGCTCAGGGAAGGCACGAACCCTGCACTGTACACCTTTAGGCCAGCAGGCACCAGCCATCATTTTCTGTAGTCAAAGTGTCAGGCCATTTGAATAAATTCAATTCAGATAAACTTTAAAGTAATTTCCTAAAGCCCGGTATGTTTGGCACTTGCACTGAGAGCCCCAGGCTCACCACTTGGGAACAGGGAGGTAACCTGCAGGATGAGTCGCGATGATGTGAGCAAGCCTGGCGGCATCCTGAGGGTGGGGCAACCTGTCTGGGCTGCACCACAGAGGTCGGGGAGTTCGGGAGAGTCAAACAAGTAAGACAGGCCTGGGTGGGCTCTGAAGCTTGCAAAAGAAATTACCTGTTTTGATTTCCCCTTTTCCGCGCATTTTGCTTTTTTATCTTCCGAGACCTTCCAATACGCCTGTGAGGAAAAAGGAGAGTGCATTTCAGTGCATGTTCCCCCTTTAGAAGGAGATACTGGTATAGAAAACATACAGTTTACAAAGCGCATGGTGGTGTTTAGAGCACAGGTATTTCCCGAGACAGACTGCAAAGCGAGGCTCAGAGAGCAGACGCCGGGACCCGTGAGCAACGGGGCTTCGTGAAAGTTCTGTGATCCTCATGCTGCAGCCAGGGCGCCTGGAAGGCGGCTCCCAGATGACTGCTATTCACTGAAAAAAACTGCAAAAACTAAATGACTGAAAGTGGGGAGGGTTCAAGTGTTTATCAAAAAAATAAACTGCAGGCATTTTCTTTTCTTCTTTTTTTTGGTCGCACTGCGTGGCAGGCGGAATTTTAGTGCCCCGACTAGGGATCGAACCCATGGCCCCTGCAGTGGAAGTGCAGAATCCTAACCACTGCACTGCCAGGGAATTCCCTAAACTGCAGGCATTTTCAAACATCAAGTGGGTTTTCTCATCCCTTCAAAACTGATGCTTGAGTCTAGAAAAACGTCTTGACGTTTACTTCATCAGTGGAAGGGCAGGGTTATGATGCCTTACATTTTATGTGACGGTAGCCGGTGAGAGTGATGAAGCCACGGGGCTCCCTCAGGTCAGATGTCTTCCCGCTGAGATCTGCGCTCCTGCTTCTCCCACACCAGGTGGACAAGTCAGGCTGGCAGATGCCTCAGCCCCCCACTCTCCGGAGGACGGAGAGCAACAGCGCTGCATCCCAGAAGGCTCCCACGCCCCTGCCTCACTGTCCCCAAGATGCCCCGTCTGCCCGTGTGATATTCCAGGATTGATGCCAAAATATATTTCCTCCCAGAGAATCAAAGCTGGCCGTCGGGCACTCAGAGGTCAGGAAGCACACGGTGCTTCTCCATGGCAGTGAAGTGAATCCCCTAGCAAAGTGTTTTCAGAGAAATGGAAGTGTTAATTGGGACACATGAAAGCAGAACAAAGTCCCATTTCCAATAGCAACTTCCTTTAGAAATTAAAGTGTAGACAATTTCATGCCCCGCACCACTTAGGGGCAGGGTGGCCCAAGTGGGTGGTAGCCATAACCCAGAGCTCTGGAGGGAGATGGATGGACACTCAGCCCAGCGCTTCCCGGATGGCCACCACACTGAGATGCCCAGTATCTCCTAGAGAAGGACCAGAATCTCAAGGCACAGATACTGCCAACAATCCAGAAATCCTACAGCAACCCCTCCAGGCCACTGGGGCTCAGGGAAGGCACGAACCCTGCACTGTACACCTTTAGGCCAGCAGGCACCAGCCATCATTTTCTGTAGTCAAAGTGTCAGGCCATTTGAATAAATTCAATTCAGATAAACTTTAAAGTAATTTCCTAAAGCCCGGTATGTTTGGCACTTGCACTGAGAGCCCCAGGCTCACCACTTGGGAACAGGGAGGTAACCTGCAGGATGAGTCGCGATGATGTGAGCAAGCCTGGCGGCATCCTGAGGGTGGGGCAACCTGTCTGGGCTGCACCACAGAGGTCGGGGAGTTCGGGAGAGTCAAACAAGTAAGACAGGCCTGGGTGGGCTCTGAAGCTTGCAAAAGAAATTACCTGTTTTGATTTCCCCTTTTCCGCGCATTTTGCTTTTTTATCTTCCGAGACCTTCCAATACGCCTGTGAGGAAAAAGGAGAGTGCATTTCAGTGCATGTTCCCCCTTTAGAAGGAGATACTGGTATAGAAAACATACAGTTTACAAAGCGCATGGTGGTGTTTAGAGCACAGGTATTTCCCGAGACAGACTGCAAAGCGAGGCTCAGAGAGCAGACGCCGGGACCCGTGAGCAACGGGGCTTCGTGAAAGTTCTGTGATCCTCATGCTGCAGCCAGGGCGCCTGGAAGGCGGCTCCCAGATGACTGCTATTCACTGAAAAAAACTGCAAAAACTAAATGACTGAAAGTGGGGAGGGTTCAAGTGTTTATCAAAAAAATAAACTGCAGGCATTTTCTTTTCTTCTTTTTTTTGGTCGCACTGCGTGGCAGGCGGAATTTTAGTGCCCCGACTAGGGATCGAACCCATGGCCCCTGCAGTGGAAGTGCAGAATCCTAACCACTGCACTGCCAGGGAATTCCCTAAACTGCAGGCATTTTCAAACATCAAGTGGGTTTTCTCATCCCTTCAAAACTGATGCTTGAGTCTAGAAAAACGTCTTGACGTTTACTTCATCAGTGGAAGGGCAGGGTTATGATGCCTTACATTTTATGTGACGGTAGCCGGTGAGAGTGATGAAGCCACGGGGCTCCCTCAGGTCAGATGTCTTCCCGCTGAGATCTGCGCTCCTGCTTCTCCCACACCAGGTGGACAAGTCAGGCTGGCAGATGCCTCAGCCCCCCACTCTCCGGAGGACGGAGAGCAACAGCGCTGCATCCCAGAAGGCTCCCACGCCCCTGCCTCACTGTCCCCAAGATGCCCCGTCTGCCCGTGTGATATTCCAGGATTGATGCCAAAATATATTTCCTCCCAGAGAATCAAAGCTGGCCGTCGGGCACTCAGAGGTCAGGAAGCACACGGTGCTTCTCCATGGCAGTGAAGTGAATCCCCTAGCAAAGTGTTTTCAGAGAAATGGAAGTGTTAATCGGGACACATGAAAGCAGAACAAAGTCCCATTTCCAATAGCAACTTCCTTTAGAAATTACAGTGTAGACAATTTCATCATTATCTACAGGCAATGCATAAGCACAGGGGAACATGAACTCCGACAGGCCCTCGATCACGGCGTTTTCACTGAAGCTTGGCTACAGTCCTTTCACTTTTTTTTCCTCTTTTACGTCTACAGAGCCCAAAGCCTCTCGGTGACCCACAGTGATGGCATTAACAGAGCAACGGGGGCTCTGACTGAGCGCCTGCGGGTCTGCACAAGCACACGGTGGAAGCATGATGCTCCCAAGACGAGATCCCGAAAGGCAGTGTTAGCCCGAGTTGTTGCAAAGGAGAGCGCGGCTCCGAGGAAGGGGATCCAATGAACACAGCGAGTAGGGGCTGAGCAGGGCAGGCCCTTCGCAACCCTCTGCTCTAAGTGCCTGCTGTTTCAAACACTTTATTTCCACAGGGTAATGACCAGCATCTCGTTTACGTGAAACAGAAATTAAGTGCCTGACTCTGGAGACTAACACAAAATGAAACAAAAAAATAAGAGATCTGGGGCAGAAAAGGCACAAGGTGAGCATGGGCCGGCTTGATTCCAGGGAACCAGAAAATTACACCAACCACCAGGGTGGTGTCTAAGGATTCAGGAGCAGAGGAGAGGCTGCCAGAGGCCAGGAGGGGACAGTCCGAGCATTGGCTACAATGGCTTGAGGCACGTCCAACACGTTTAAATCCACGAGTCACGGTCATACTAAAAAACCAAAAAGAGTCCAAAAACCCACTGTCTCCCTTTGGGGAGAACTTACTCATTATTTGGAAAACTAGTAAATAAAGGCGAAGATTTCAAGCACCGACCCTGCCATGTCCAAAGGAACTGGCCTCGGGAGGTGTGAATAGCTGGCAACGGGCATTTCCCCGTCACAGACGATATTCCAGCTCACAGATGGAGAAGGAAAGGTAGAGGGGGGAGGTCCCATTCTGCAACCCTTGACGTGCTCCAGACCGCGACGGTCAAGGGCCAGGAGGAGGACGGCCGCCCGGGTGGAGGGTCCGGCCTCTCACAGGAGCCAGACTGAGGCTGGGGGGCCGGACAGGGCTGCGGGTGGCTCTCCCAGCAAGTAGACCCAGGGCGACTCCTAGGAACGGAGACTCGACGACGGAGAGAGTGCCTGGCCACACAGACGGCCTGAGTTCAACCCGATCGAACTGAATAGTCAAACATCATTTATGATAAGGAGTCCGTGAAATTTGAACACTATTTGATGAAATTAATTTGGGGGATGCAATAACGATATTTTGGTTATTTTGAAAAAAGGAGTCCCTTCCTTTAGGAGATGCTCAGGGAAACGTGCAGATTAAGAACATGGGTCTGGGGTTTGCAAAGCCTCCCGGAGGGAGCAGAGGAGGAGGTCATGGATGGGAGGACGGGGGTGAGCCCCCAGCCTGCAGGAGCCTCGATGGGTACGGGGTTCCTCATATCACTCCTCTGCTCCCGTGTGTGTCTGAGATTCTCCGTAATAAAATGTTCAAACATCCAAGACAAAAAGTGGGGGAGGGCTTCCCTGGTGGCGCAGTGGTTGCGCGTCCACCTGCCGATGCAGGGGAAACAGGTTCGCGCCCCGGTCTGGGAGGATCCCACATGCCGCGGAGCGGCTGGGCCCGTGAGCCATGGCCGCTGGGCCCGCGCGTCCGGAGC
>NC_041222.1:86723026-86772414 GCF_002837175.3 Physeter macrocephalus
GCCTGCGCGTCCGGAGCCTGTGCTCCGCAACGGGAGAGGCCACAACAGAGGGAGGCCCGCATACCACAAAAAAAAAAAAAAAAAGTGGGGGATCCCTGGGTGAACTGCCAGCCTGGGGAGGACGGAGGCCGCCAGGGGACACCCTGAGATGGGGCTTCGTGGACACAGGGCGGGAAAGAAGCTTCAGGATGACAGGGCCCTCAGCCCTGGTGGACAGGAAGGCTGCTCGCTAGACGCACAGGACGTCCGTGGGGCTGGCCACCGGGGTAAGCAGGCTCCACAGCCAAGAGAGGGCCCGACACCCCAGGAGGAGGCCGGTGTGTGGATCTGAGGAGAAAACACTGGAAAGGGTGTGTGGCCCATACAGCAGGGGAGCGGGGAGCCCACACCATACCTCATGTTGCTTCTTGGAGATATTGTGTGCGTTCAAGGCAAACACGGCTTCCCGGGCGCCCACGTACAGGGTGTCCTTGTCCTCACTCAGCAGCAAGGCCGAGTAGTTGAAGATGCCCGGCTCGTGAAACTGCACCAGCTGCACCTCTGGGGAGGGCGGGGTGGGGGGACAACGTATTAGGTATTTCTGAGCTTGGACACACCCTGAGCATCTGGTCTCCTTTTAGTGCGTGGCTGTCTCGCTAGGGCCACGCGTGGGTCTGCTGCCACAGTGGACAGGCCCCAGCTGAGGCCAGAACTCAGGCACCTTTGGGTGGAGGCCGCCACCAAGTGTGAGGCCCCAGAGCCACTGTGCTCTACCAGTGCTGTGGCCTGACTACCCTTCCTGCTTCCTCCAGCCCAGCTGAGTTCCAAACCCGGCAGCGTGACCTCCTAGGAACATGACCTTCAGGCAGCATGACCTCTTCGCAGTGTAACCTTGTGACCTCCCAGGAGACTGCAGGCCAGACACTTTAAACTGATGACCACTGTGGTTCCCTCTCCCTCCCATCAAACTCTTGTCTATGGGTATTTAATCATCCACAGATGAGGCTTATAAAGAATGTAACTATTTAGGATTTACTTATTCAGAAAAAAAATCATTTACTTCAAAGCCTTTAAAAAAATCTATTTCAGCGATTACACCCCTTAACCCAAGCATTTTCCAAGGATAACCACCACAAACTTAAAAAGCAGAGAAACAAATGGCTTTTTCACTTATTTGGTAATTGCATCAACAGCTATTTAGGAATATGAGGAATTTAAGGATGAGCTCTTTAGGAGTAATAGAAATCTATTGACTCTCTTTCTTAAGGAGCTATTTCTTCTCTTTGACCATCCCAGAGTCAATTTTAAACCTGGCTTTCCATCTATCACCAAGCTCTGATTTTATTGAAGGGTTAGGTGTTCACACTTCTGCTCTTCTAATTTTCCATTGTTGAAGAAAGATGCACACAGGATAGAGGCTCTCCCAGCACACACACTGCCTGGAATTCTGCACAAGACAGCTCAAGCCCTGCAGGCACACCTCGCTCAGGACCACTGAGCCTGAAAGACTGGAGCGGAGGGTTTCTAAGACACAGCTCCCAAAAGAGGAAATAAACAATAGAGAAACTAATAAATAGCAAATGAAAACAATTGGCCTGAAGCTCAGCTACACATAATTAAATATCCTCAAAATATTGATACTACTCGGTGTGGTTTGTGCGCCCAGACAGTGTGCACCAAACGTCATCAGGCACAAGGAAGATAAACTTCCTTCCAGGGCCGCCCCCCCCCCCCCCCCAATTTAGAAGCCAAATCAGCAGGCCAAGAACAAGACCTGCGAGCGTTTCCGGTTATCGGACCATCTCCGCAGAAGCGGCGGTGCCGGCCGTCTGCCCACACGCAAGTGCCAGGAGGACAGACAGACCCAGCAGAGCAAAGGGCACCCGTGCATCTCAACACCACGAGCAGGGAGCAGGGTGGCCATTCCCTTCAGATGCCACCGGCGCCTGACACGGTTCTGCCCTCACCTCTGTGCTCCCAGGTGATCCTAGGTATGGGTGCAAACGCCACCGCTGTCCCAAACACCACGGCGAGGGTGGTGAGCAGCCCCCCGACGGGGGCGCACATCCTCTTCGGCTGGGGCCGCAGTGGGGACGTCGGCAGCAGATGCCCGCGGGCAGGCGAGCCCACGGTGGGTGTCAGGGTGGTCGGTCGTTGCTCAGAGCTGCAGGGCCACGACCTGCAGCACAGCCTGGAGCTGGTGGGCGGCGCGAGCCCTGAGGCCCCGCATTTCTCAGCACTCTGGGTGAGGTCGAGCTGCTCTCGCCACTGCAAATGTCAAAGGCCACCTGGCTCTTAAACAGCGTGCTTCTCTACGGCCCTCTGAAGGAATCCTGGAAGAAAGTGAAAAGGAAGGGTTACGCGTCAGGATGTGTCGTAATAACGCCTGCTTTCTGTTTGCTCAATATCCCCCCACGGCTCTGCTCTCACCACATCCCCAGCCACGGACTCTGTCTGAGCACAAGAGAGTGGGGGGGACAGAGAGGGCTTCCCGTGGGGACAGCCCCACACAGACACCAGAGTTACAGGAGTCGGGGCTTCCTGGTCCTCAGGTGGGCCCGGAACGCAGGACACAGGGACCCGGACCAGGGAGACAGATGCCTGCCTGGCTGCACAGCTTCCTCCCTGTGCGGGCACTGTGTCCAGCTGGTAATGCGATGGGAAGGTAGGGAACGGAATCGGGGTTTCAGTTTCCCTCGGAGACTCTGGCTTCCCAATTCCTGTAATACTCATCGAGGACGACAGCCAGAACTAAAGACTGGAGAGCTGAGCGGAGGCTGAAATGTGAGAGTACACACACAGACACACACAGACACACACACACACGCGTATGTGCAAGCACACACGTATGCACTCATACAGCTATGCATGCCTACAGACACACACACATGCATGCACACACGTCCTGGTCGTGCAGGAGTAGCCGACCTCCCGCAGGGGACAGGGCCACCCCGATGGCCTCGCTCCTCCAGCCTCACCGTAAAAGTCTGCACGTCATGGAAACCGGTCATGGGCTCTGATCTGTCACCGAGACACCTCATGGAAAGAACAGGCCTGTGCTGAACAGAGAAACTGTGGGGCTGGGGGTCCTCAGCTCTCCTGGCACCCACGCTCTGACCCTGCTCCACGACCGCCTGGAGTCCCGGCCTCCCGCCTGCTCAGCCCCGTGCACCATCTGCAAGGGTCCCTGCGGGGAGCTGCAGGGCAGCCCTGCTCCACCTCAGTGAATTGGGGCAATAAGGGTTTGCCCCTGACCCAAGGCCCCACCAGGATCCCAGTGAGCCTGTGAGATGGACTTGTTCCCGCCTTCTCAGGGAGAGGTTAAACCAAAATGTCGGCCTGAACAGAGGCAGGACACTTGCCAACCACGTCTGGGGAACACAATTAAGCTACAGCAGAACCACTGCACTTTGCAGATGTGCTGCCCTGCGGGGCCCACACGGAATCCACGGACGTGCAACCTGCTCCTCAGCTGAGTACCCTCTCCTGAAAAATGGTGAAGCAGCTGCCTCCCCGACACCCCCCTCCCCTCCCCCAGAGGCCCTGGGAGTCAGCCATCCTCACCTCCTCCTCTTCCTTCCACTCCCACCAAGCCAAGCCCCCCTCCAGGTCTACCAGTCCTACTGACACGCCCGGCCCTCCCTCTCTAGAACCTTCCCCAGCACCCACCATCACTGTCAGCATCCTGACCACCAACCCTCAGGACACCTGAGGGGCAGCCAGCTCCCTTACTCCCTCTCCAGCCGTCTTCTCCCGGCTCCGTCTCCCTGGGGACCCCACAATTTGCCACAGGGCAGCACCTGTCCAGCCACCTGCCCTGCTGCTCTCTGACACATCAGGCCAAACCAAACCTCCCAAGAGGGTTTGGGGAGAAGGTCTGGCTTCCTGTTTACCTGGTTAAGTCACTGCCTCCAGGGAGCTCTCCCCGCTCCTTCCTACCCTGCCTGGGAAGTCACCTCTCACACCCTGGTGTCCTTCTCTGGCCCCCAAAGCCTAGCAGGGAGCACGGCTCACCCTCCACAGTACTCTGGGGTTTTTTTATTTTTATTTTATTTACTTCGTATGTGTACGTATGGGCCACTACCACCCCTGCTCCACTTCACAAAGGAAGGACTCATGGGGGACTTTCAAGGTGAGCACTTGCCACTGGGGAGATGCTGGGCAAGGGCCAGACACCAGGGGCCAAGCCTCATCTGCCCGCCCCCCTTCCCTGCTCAGGCACCCACTCTGCACCTCCCCCTCCCAGCCCGAAGGCTGCCTGGTGGGGTTCCCCCTCCACCCAGGATCTGTTCTCCATCCCAACACGCCTATTGGCCCGTGAAGTCAGGGAGCACGCTGAGTCCATCTTCTCCTCCAGGGACTGGCCCATCCTGGGTGGAGACTGGCACCTCTTTTCGACAAAGGGCCGGATGGGCATTATTTTCAGCTTTTTGATTCCTAGAGCCTCTGTCCCAGCTACTCGAGCCCAGCATCGTAGCTCAAAAGCAACCGCAGATGACGTGTGAATGGATGAGCATGGCCGTTTGCCAACATAACTATTTACAGGATGGGTACTGGGCTGCAGGCCAAGCCCTGCGCTGGGGGCCCAGGGGGACGGCCAGCCCAGACACCCAGTGGCAAAGGCACGATCCGTGCTAAACACAACACCGGATGCACCAGGAGGCCGAGGAGGCCGGGAGGGGAAGAAGAGAGAGAGCTGCCTCATGGGGTAGCCCTGAGTGCTCACCCTCTGCGGAGCCAGCTCTTAGAGGCACCCACCGTGTGGGGCACAGTCACCCTGGGGCACAGGGCCCTGGTGGGGACTCTGCTCTCCTGCCCTTAGCAGGGAAGTGAGGTACAAGGTGGCTCCAGAAGCCCAGGCCAGGCGAGGTGTTCCCGATGTGACCCGCTCAGCAAGCAACCCCAGAGTGTCCAGTGAACACTGAATACACCGCAGCAATCCTACACAGCCGCAGGACGCCCAGGTCCTGGCGAGGGCTCTTCGCGTGGATGATGCTACTGGCTCGGGGTGCACCAGACACCCGCCTAGCTCGTTCCCGGGTCCATTTCCCCCACTACCAGTCTAATCGAAGCCGTGCCCACCCCACCCCACCCCCCATCCTGACCTCTCCACAGCCTCCGACCCCTTTACCCTGCTTCCGTTCTTGCCGCCTGGGGTAGAGATTGCTAGCTTCCTGTCCCAGCATCCACATCCCTTCATTCTCACTAACAGAATCTTGATTTTACCTAGGATGGCAGTGTGGCCAGCTAACCATGTCTCCCAGCTTCCCTGGCGGCAGTTCTGGCCAAAGAACTGTGGACAGAAGTTATTAGGTAGGAATTCCAGGAAAGCCCTCTAAAGGAGGCTGACTCAGCTAGTGGCCAAAGAACTGTGGACAGAAGTTATTAGGTAGGAATTCCAGGAAAGCTCTCTAAAGGAGGCTGACTCAGCTAGTGTTGGCTTTTTTTTTTTTTTTTTTTTGTCTTCAGCCTTTCCTCCTTTTGCTGCCTGGAACTCAAATTTGATGGCTGGAGCTCTGCCAGCCACCTTGTAAACATGAAGGTAAGAGTCTCATTCTGAGAACAGCCAAGTGGAAATCCAGAAGAACTGGGGACCCTCACAACATACTGGAGACTTTACACCTGCTTTCTTCTGCCTACCTCTAGACTTGATAATAAACTATTAATCTCTTTAAATTACTGTTTTTTCAGATCTTTGTTACCAGCAGTCAGATACAATTCCAAACAGATACAATCTCCCTGTAACACACTTACCAAACAGCAGCAGCAGACAGAATAATGTTTTTAATGTAAATCAGAGCACATCATTTCCCTACGTGGAACATTTCTCACTCAGATTAAACCCGAGCGCACAACCTTGGTTGACCTTCTATCCAGCCTCTCCTGTTTCATGTTCCCTCCACCTTTCTGTCCCAGCCATTTCTGGACATGCGGAGCCTGGCCCATCTGCAAGGCTGTCTTCCCACTGCTTGGCAAAGCAATTCAGAACATTTCCAAATGTGTCTGTACCAGAGATCACGTGTGTAAATCCCACGGCACAGTCTCATTAATTTACCAGAGAAGACTTTCTCTCTGTATGATTGATCAGTGACTGGCAGTGCCTCCCCAAAGCTTCTCTGCTCCGAGCTCCCAAACAGGTAAGGTTTCTAGGAATGCTCCAAATCAGGGCAAGGAGAAGCTCAGTGGCCGCCAGGGTCAGAGCGGAGTGAGGGGTGAACAGGCAGAGCTCAGAGGATTTCTACCACTCTGGAGTGAGACGTTGATGTGGAGGAGGGGACAAGACATGTGGAAACTCTATGTACTTTCTCCTCAATGTCACTATGACTCTAAAACTGCTCTCAAATAGAAAGTTTATGTAAAAAAAACCCACAATACACCAGCTCAGAGAGGTCTTTCCTGAGCACAAAAGGAGCATGTGTGAGGCCCTGTCCCCAGTGTGCCCACAGCCTGGGGTGCCCTTCTGGCTGCGGGGCACAGATGTGAGGCCCACTGGGATGTTTCATTTCCCCTCAAACATCAGCATGGAGCCCAGTCTCTGTTGGAGGGAAACGGTTTGCAAGGATCCAACGGCAAGAACAAATTCCTACTTTGGTCGCTGATAGAAGTCACTCCTCTGGGACATCCCATGACATGCACTGCAACCAGGCTTAGAACCCAGATGTGGGAGATGGGAGAAGCCCTCTTTGGAAACTGGTGCCCAGAACACAGAGATTTATCTCAACTCCCTCCTCATACCCAGTAAAATTCTGACACCCTAAAAGGACATAAACCCATACGGATAAAAATGGGGAGAGGGTGATAGCCCATGCGGATGTTTACAAACCTGGCAAACTAGAAAGAAAACAGATGAGCATAAGTAGTGGTGTACTGGCAAACCTTAACAACTGGCTCTCCAAGGGGGCAGGGTGCCCTTCTTTGTAGTGTATGCCGATCCCTGGGGTGTAAATGCTGCTTTCAAGCTTCCAACAAGATGTCACTGAACACAGAGATAGGACGAGATGCACGGTAGCACACCAGTGCACGGTAATTCCACCACACAGATACAACAGGCATGTGGCCTCAAGAGGAGGTAATAGTACAGGAAATAGTAAAATGCACAGGAAGCAGTGGGTTTTGAGTATGTTTACCTCCACTTGTATTTTTAATACAATTTATTTAAGTCCACATAATTTAGTGTTTGATAATGGCTGCGTTCACTAGCACACCACTGCTAGTAATTAATTGCCGTTGTGGACAAACAGAGCTGAAACCGGAGCCTGTGAGAGGAGAAGTCACAAAGAAACCTGAGAAAATGAAAGCGACCTTAGAAATTAAAATCTTGATTAAGGCAACAAAATGTTCAGCTGAAGGACTGGAAGATAAAATTGAGGAGGTTTCCTAATAGTTGAACAATGTGACAGAGATAAACACAGGGAGAGAAAAGAGAAGAAAGCTAGAAGATGGATTCAGGAGACCCATGTCTAACTGACAGGAGTTCCAGAAGAGAGTGAGAATACAAGAAGTTACCAGAGAAATAATAACAAGAAAATGTCCAGAATAAAAAACCCACACGCTTATAGAATGGAAGAGCCCAGCAGTGCAATGAATGAAGAAACACTGCAGTAGAGCCCTGGGAGGCAAAGGGGGAGATTCTGAAAGCTTTCAGAGAGAAAACGGGCTCCAGACAATGACCTCTCAAGAGCCACGCCAACAGCTAGGAGGCAGCACAATGCCTTTGAAGTCTCAAAGAAGGAGGACTGCTCATGCAGACTCTCAAATCAAACCCAATTATCAATCACCTGACTGTAGCACAGAAACATGTCCCAAGCATGAAAGTTCTTAGAAATTTTTTTTTTTTTTTTTTTGCGGTACGCCGGCCTCTCACTGTTGCGGCCCCTCCCGTTGCAGAGCACAGGTTCCGGACGCGCAGGCTCAGCGGCCATGGCTCACGGGCGCCACCAGGGAAGCCCCATCCTTAGAACTTTTACCTCCCTTACATCCTTTCTCAGAAAGCTACTGAAGGACTCACGCCACCAAAACAAGGGAGCTATTTCCCTGGTCTTCCTGAGAAGGAAGAAGAGCTGGGGGACAAGAGACAGGGTGTGCTCCATGGAGAAGGGGTGCAGGGAGCAGGAGACAGAGGCCGAGAGGGTGCAGGAGAGATCATGCATAGTTACCGTGGGTTTGTGCACTGAAATATGAGGGTTATGGGTCTGGCAGAGCCTGAGGATGAGTTAGTAACACATTCATAGATAAAAAATGAAGCACACACACTCAAAATGAAGCAGTTACTAACCCCAGAGAAAGCAAAAGTGAAACTTGAAAGGAAATGTGATCAAAGCGTACCTATTATGGCCCAGCTTTGAGCAATACTGACGTGGCACCAATAACAAAAACTGTGGAGCAACGTCACTGGGAGGGTGGGGGACGAGTGAGTGAAGGAGGACATCAGAGAACCCCAATCCTCACCTTCCATGGTAATGCAGGATCTAAAACAGCAAATGCAGGAAATATCTGTACAAGCACTTTGAAGGAATATTACCCAAAATGGCTAAAACAGTCACAGCTCACTGTCTCAGGGACAAAGCGACAAGACCGGAGCTCCTGTTTTCTCTCATAAGCTGTAATTATTTCAAGTTAAAATCATGTGCATTAATTGCTCTGATAAAAGCTAATTAAATTTTTAAAAGAAATCAATGCTTTGATTCTTTGTAGCCTGGAAGACAGCAGTTCAGTGGGTGGAGAAGCAGGGCACATGGCCCCCTGAAGGCAGCCGTCCCAAGAACCAGGCAGAGCAAGATGTGCTTATGCAGCCACACTAGGGTTCATACATTTTTGCAGAAATAGGATTATTCACCAAGCGGCAGAAGTGCCCTGAGCAGCAGAACGGGAGTTAGTGTAAAATGAAGCTTCGACAGCGCCCAGCAAGGGGACCTGGCCTCCTGTCCCTTCACTCGCCACAGATCACACCCCAACCCCAGTCTCTGCATTTGTCGCTCCTTCCTCCAGAACATTCTGCGACGCCCCCACACAGGAGTTCCTGGTAGCTGGCTCCTTCCCACGTGCACCCTGGCCCCAAGGCCACCTCCATCCTCCTCCTGCTTTATTTTCTTCATAGCATGAGTAGGGGCTTGAAAATGCTCAAAGATGTGGTCCCTTCTAGGGCCGGCAGAACCAGAGGAAATACAAACATCCCAGTTAGAAGACTAAGGCCAGAGCTGGAGAGAACCAAGGTGAGGCCCCAGTGGCAGAAAGTTTCGCACACATCATAGCCAGAATGAACAGAAATTTAGAATGGATTCACAGCTCCAGGAAAGGCTGAGCTACCCTAACAAACAGGCCCAGTGAGTTTCAGCAGAGGCGGGTGGAAGGGCCAGTCTCTCTCCTTCCGGGACCTGCAGGAACGGCCGCTCTTCACACGGGCTGCTCACATTGGTTTAGGTGAGAGGGGAAAACATTCTTCTTAATCGCCTTGAGCCTGTACCAACCCAGACACTGTTGTTAAGGAGCAGGGCGGGTGTTGAACTAGCCAGGCGGCCACTCCCTCCCAGCCATTCCCAGGCCTGTCCTGCCCACAGCAGCCCGAGGACGGGACGGGCACGAGTTCTTTCCGCAGAAGCTTCCCAGCATGGGCTTCATCCAGCTCTCAACTGTCTTTACCTCATCAGCAGGCGCCAGATTCCCGATGGCCTCAATCAGACCCTGCGTCTCGTCCCCAAACGGTCTTTAAAAAAATCCACACAAATAGCCAAAGGTCAGGAGGGTCCATGCCACACACAGTCGACTCCTCTCTGGGGAAGGGGTGTGGGGGATAGATGTTTTGCTTTATGACATTGGAAGGGTTTGATGTTTGTCCTTTTTCAATAAGCATGCATTGTTCTGTATAATTTAAAAGTGCTAAGCAAAGCACACAGCACACTCACACAGACACACAGCCACAGTGCACTGAACCGGGAACACTGGCTCGGCGATCGCTGTCACGTTAAGAATCGAAGCCTTAAATGTTCAAATGGAAACAACTGGACAAAGCGCCCACCCTCTGGCTTTCGTGGGCACTTCTGCTGGGAGCCAAGTGTCAGGAGTGTGCATTTGGCCTCCCCCATGTGAAAGTGTCACAGTGAGACAGGAGCCCATTAGAAAGACAGGGTCATACAATGTCACACCCATTACCTACACGTAATTGTGCTGGTTCAGGAGGAGTGCATGACCCCACTTTAAATGTCAGGAGAATGGAACCCAGAAGGGTCTCTGAACCCGGCACTCAGGGGCCTGTCAGTGCCTGTCACGCGGCAGCTTTCCACCCGAGCGACCCTGAATCAAGTCAGGGGGTTGGGGAAGAGAAAATAGGGTAAGGGCTATTTCATGAAACCATACACACATCTGTGTACGTACGCTTGTGTGTGTGCATATGTGTATTGTGTACCTGTGCACATATACACGTATATGTGTGCACCTTTAAGTGTATATCGGAGTATATGCGTGCACGTATGCATCTCTGTGTGACCTGTATATGTGTGCATTCATGTATGTATGCGTACACGTGTGTGTTGTTTGTATACATGTATCTATGTATATGCGTGTTCATTCATGCATGCACACACCTGTAGGTGTGTGCATATGAGTAGGTGTGTGCATGTGCATCTGTGTCTGTTCATGTGTGCCTGTGTGTGTGTGTGCATGTGTGTATGTGCATGCCTATGCAGTGTGTGTGCTCTCTGTGGCGGCACAGAAATCCCGATCTAGCACTGCATTCCTAGATGTGACCGGTGACGAAAGGCTAGGGTCATTTAAGGCAGGAACCATGGGCCGAGGCTATAGTCTGGGGTCTGTCACGCCTACCCACACCTTGGCTTCCCTTTCTGGGACCAGCTGTCTGTAGGGTCACAGAGGGGACACCACTCACTACCCCATGTAAGGCGTCAATGCTGGCATCAATAACAGTATGCTAAACCAACGTTCAAAGTGTCCCCACTGGCATCCCCTGAAAACCCATGAAAGGGGAGCTCAGGTGACAGCTGTGGACAACTACTGGGGGAGCCTGTTGACACTTCTTGTCTATGGGGTTTGCCCAGACAGGGCAGGTGAAGCCCCACTTACCCTCTAGGCCCTGTGGCCAGGACAGTGGAAAACACACAGCTAAATATACCTTCCCCTCCCACCCAGGAACAGAGAACACAAGAGCCACCCTAAGACCATGCCCTGCCAGGGCTGGTGCCGGGCCCAGTGTCCCCATCCCCAGGCTGTCCCCCACCCTAGGCTCCCCTACCCTACCCCAGTCACCAGCCCCGCCCCCAGGCTGCACCCCACCCTCAGCTCCTCTCCCTACCCAATCCCCCAGCCCCAGCCCCAGGCTGTGCTACCCCCCACTCCCCTCCCCACCCTCAGTGCTCTCCTCTCCCACCCCTGGCTGTGGTGCTGATGTCACCACCTTGCCAAATGGCCCTGCCGCCTCAGGAATCAGGAACCGGTTTCAGAAGCTCTCTGTGTCACACACACAACAAACAGTTTTTTGTTTCAACTTCAGTTTCCCCAGAACTTAGAATGGATCCCAGGAGCCAGGCTCAGCCTTAGAGCTGAGTCCAGCTGGACACCCCCCGCTTCCCCAATGGAAAAGCATCCAGGACACCGGCTTTCCCCTCCAGCCGCCCCACAGGGGCAAACAAGCTGGTCAGGACGTCCAGACACACCTTAACCCTCGTTCTCCCACCTAAACCCAGGCACGTGTGTGTCACAAATGTGCCGATGGAAGCCAGGAAGGAGAAAAAGGGCGGCAGGGTGACAGATGTACATACCAACCAATTAATCAGCAATCGATCAGCAGCGATGATGCTGAGAAGGGCATACGCAGGGCAGGTGCAGGGCAGCGGGGACCCTGAAACACAAAGGCCAGAGGAGGGAGGGATCACACCACCTGTGCGACATCATTCTACCCTTCACAGTCACACTGTCTCTTTGGAGGGCGTGTGGCACCCTCGCATAGCGTGTGCGTGTGTCTCTGAGCCCGGACAGCTTAGCACCAGGGAATATAAAATAACCTTCCTCCCCTGGCCTGATTCTTCCTGTTGGCCCACCCCCAGGGAGGAATGTCTGCTGTCCAGGGGCTGCTGGCGTCATAGGGAGCTCAGCTCCAGATGTGCCCCCAGGCTTGTTTCCCAAGGGCTGGAGGACACCGTGTGCACCAGGAGATATTTTAAATGCCGCTAAAACTGGTGCTTCAGTCCCCAGTTTGACCTGTACGGAGAGCAAACTTAGATAAATGATACTGTTGAAAAGTTCTGCCTTAACTGGAATTTATTTGCATTCTTAATTTTCTCCTTACCTTATAAAACTCTCCTACCTTCCAAAGTAACTCCACGGGTGCTTAATTCCAGTAATAAAGAAATGTAAATTAAAATAAAATATCTAATTATCCCCCGCGAGACAGAGAAATTTAAGATTGCTGCTAGGGGTGCTGGTGAAGGGTTGGAGGATTTCTGAGGGCGATTCTGAATTTCCCAATGGCTCCTACTTCCTAGCGAGTCTTGGGCAGCTATCCTATGGACCAGCCCAGTGTGCAGAGCCATGTGGACGAGCACAGCCCACGAGGGCACCTGGAGGGATGTGCCCCCACCGGGGGGGCTAGTTAACAGACACGTGCAGGACACTGAAGAAGCTAGGCAGGAACCACCAGGAAGCACACAGCACCCTGACCACATGGAAAGGCAAGGGCAGAACAGCAGGCCAAGATGACCCACGTGTGTCCAGGGAGGAGGTGCCAGTCCACATACACATACGCGCACACACACACACACACACACACACACACACACGCACAGACACAGACACACATGGACACACACACACACACACAGAGACACACAGGCGCACATATAGACACACATGGACACAGACACACGTCCAACTGTTAACAGTGATTATCTCTGGGGAGGGAGAACGGCCAGGGAACTCACTTTTTAATGTTTGTTTTTAAAATAGTGAATAACGTTTATAATGCTTTGTAACAAATTAATACATTAAAAATTTATGCCTCCTCTACGCTAGACTCAAGTCAGTGAACAGATATTACATCCAGCACATTAACCTGTGCAGTGGTATATGCAATGTTCCACAACCCAGCCCATTTCTTGGTGTCTATTCTCGCCATTTTATTTTTTTGCCCTTTTGCACTTACATAGAAATGAGAAGGGGCTTCTTTTCCTGCATGCTTTTTATGACCACAGGGTAAAAGTAACACAAGTCTATTCTTGCCATTTCTTTGCCCTTTTTGCAATTACATAAAAATGAGAAGTGGCTTCTTTTCCTGCATGTACTTCATGCTTTTTATGACCACAAGGCAAAAGGGAGAGTCCACCCTCTTAGACTTTTACACTGTAATTCTCTAACAACTCAATATAGTACTGAACAGAAGAAACCACCCTTGCTTTCAATTACCTTATGTCCAAAGATTCCAAAATATTTCTTTAAAATAAAGTGCTCAGCAGACAAAATCCAAAGACAAATGATCTAGGGGAAAAAAACTAGGAAAAACCACTTGTAACATAAATGCCAGGGACTGGAATTCCTAATAAGTGCAGTGATCTAATAAACGACAGAAAGAAAAGACCTAATAAACTACAGAGCCCTAGCCAAACAGAGCAGGTAATTAAAAATGTATATGTATATAACCAGCCAATAAACACAGAAAGTGCTAAGTATCCCTAGAAGTGAAGCTGTGTTCATTAAAACCAACCCCCCCCCCCAAAACTGACATAACAAGTCCTTGTACCTGCCACGCATGGCAGACACAAAGACTACGCTGGCAGCAGGTGTGTGGAGAAGCTAGCAGAAATGCCAACCCCGCCAGCTAATCCACAATACGTGAGTAGGATAAAAGGATGAAGGGGAGGTAGGGGCTTACCTTTTGTTTTTACAAATTAAACTGGCATTTCTCTTTCCTCTAAAACTGGAAATACACGGTTGACCACGTATTAATTGACCAAAATTAAGAATAATCACAAAATGACTCAGCTTCAGGGCAGATGACGTGGACAGCCATCTTTTTACCCCAGACATCACTGATGACTGCCCCCATCCCCCAAAGAGAAGATGGAGCATTTCAGTGCCTCGAGCAGGGTCCTGCAGCCCAGAAAGGGGGCAGAAAGGCAGTGGGGGAAGAAAAACAAACAGGCAGTGCCCCTACTGCCCTATAGGCTTCCCTCAAGCCAGCCCCAAGAGGCAGCAGCCAAGTCCAGATCTTTTCCCCTAAGATAGCACAGGGACCAAGGACCAACCTTCGGCTGGATCCCACTGAGGCTTCTACAGGGTGTCAGCTTTGCTAATCTGCGAGACAGACTGAGAAACAAAGGGATTTTACCTGTATCTTGTGCCTCTCGAAACTTCCCAATTGTTTCTAGGGAGGAGTCTTCAGAAATCTTGGCTCTGAAAATAATGGGAAATGAGAATATTTAAACAGTTAAACTGTCCACGTAAACTCAACATCACTTCTGGAAAGGCACTGAGAACAAACTCCTGCCTTCACTTCTGGAGCCCCGCAGCTGACTCTCTGACCCAGGATGGCTCGGCACTTGTTCACTTGTGCAAACAGGAGGAGGTAGGGAGCACGCAACTGCTCACCCAGGAACAAAGGAAGTGACACCTGTTGGTCACCGAGGTGCCGGAGCTGGTCCCCAACCACTGACCATCACCACTTCCCTGCAGAACAAGCCATTCAAATACAAGCCAGAGTCACTGTCAGCTGAGAGTCCATCAATCAAAAAAGTATCATCTACTGGTTATTGACTTCAGATATGTAACCTTTAGAATTCATCTTCATTGAAATCCAAAGGCACCAGGCGATGAAGGAAAAAGAGATACAGATAACACATTCACGAGAAAATGATTTCCTAAAAAACCCATTTAATTCCCTTTTTCTTTGTTTTTGATTATTGTTTTTAAGCCAAACAGAAGAATTTCCACAGTGGTATAGCAAGTTTCTATATTGTATTTGTTACCCCTTCCCAGTGCAGGATAGAGCCCTCAAAATAGGAATCCCCAAGTCCAGTAAGATCACAAACTACCAGACAAAGAGAATCAGAATTGCAAAACCAGAGGTCACAGTGTAGGATTAATGAAGGTTTAGAGGCTGGTTAAATGGATGCTGTCGCCTCTAAGACTGCAAATGATCCAACATATTTTTTAAACCTCAGAATCAAGCTCTAGCATTTTTTTGTGGTTGGAATTATTTTTTTCTCTTGCTTCAAGGGTTTATACAATTATTGCCATTTTTCTGAAGACAGCTGAGAAGTAGGAGATGCTCCTTGGAAACGCAGTTGATGCCCCATCTCTCCCACACAGTGCCCCCACACCCCGGGGAGTGGGACCATCATGCCTGCAGCCCAGACACCAGTTTGTACCCCACTCTTCCATGTGCACCCAAGCACACAGTTTCCAGGGCCACCCAGGGCCCCTCAGTGCCCAACAACTCAAGTCAGCAGGTGAGACCTCAAAGTGACAGGCAGAAGAAATGGTTAGGATTCACCCGGCCTCACTGTGATGTACTTCTGATGGCCAATTTATAAGCAAAAATATCTTCAGATGAGCAAGCAGGTAAGTGTCCTAGAAAAAGTTATATCCACGCAAGACACAGAAACTGTCTTCTGTTTAAATGCTCTTCTGGGCGAGCAGCTGACACAACCGATGGACAGGCGGTGGGCAAACTCAATAAACTATGGTATTTACCCATTTACACGGGGCTTTCCTAGCACATGGGCAGGTGGGGCCCAGCAGCCACTGGGGACTGCTGAGAACTCTTAAGGAAAAAAGAAAGTGAGTCACCCATAAATAAGAGGTTTAGATAAATAATGTGAATACTAAGAATTTTAAAACCAGAAAAGTTCTCTCTTCTAGAGATTCAATAAGTCTTTGTCACTTTAATAAATAAAAGCCCAGAGCTGCTTGTTCTGTGGTTGGACAAAGCGTGTATCATAGTCACCCTAATTTCATGGTTTTGAGCAACAAGTGACAGCAGACTGGGGTACCTGTGTGTGTGTCTTAATCACCTCACACAATGCACTTGGACACTGGCGTCCTCATTTTCTGCCTTCAAGCCAAGTCTCCATATCTACCCTCCATCAAAGAGCTTCTAGCCCCCAGGTTCCTGAGTGAAAATACTCGCTTCTGGCTCAGTCAACCGTGAGGCCCTGAGGGCCCCCAGCTGTCTGCACCCTTTACCACAGCAATTTTTCTCCTTTCCCAACATAAAAACCCACAGGCTATAATTAGTTATCACCATACTGGAGAATGCAAAAGACATGCTCTGTATGCAACTACTAACCATATCATTCTGACTACGCATCTCCTCTGACTATGCAAACCTGCTTATAATGCACATAATGTACAGTCCATTTGCAAAAGAAAGGAATGGAATCAATCAGAAGAGAGATAAGTGTTTCCCTCTGGTACACACAGGAGAAGCTTGGCCTTTACCTCCCACCACACCCCCAATCCTGCAGGAGAGCATGGGAGCCCCAAGGCCCATGCCCCGATGGCAGCTGTCTCATGACCGTTTATGCCAAAAGTGCAGAGCCCAGGTAAAGGGGGTCTTCATCTTGCGTGCACCTTGCCTACATTCTGCCAAAGTGACCTCACCTTCCGAAGGCCCCTTGCCTCAGCAGTAACCCGGGGTTCTCTTTAGTGCGTGGAGAAGACACAAGTGGTATGGGGCCAGGCATGGGACTCTGTTGGGTCAGAACGACCTGGGTTCCAGGCTTGGCTTCTCCATTTTCCAGCTGTGTGTCCTTGGGGAAGTGACTGGGCCTTTCTGTGCCTCTGCCTCCTCATCCAGAAAGTGGGCATAATAATGGTACCTACCTCATTTGGTTGCTGTAAAGATCCATGAGTAACTTATGTGAAGAGCTTAAAACAGTGTCTGGCAGCTTCCCAGCACTGCATAACTATCAACTATGACTCTTCCTACCTGTGAAGCGGAGCCAGTTATACCTAACTTGTTAATTACCTACCTTGAGAGACATAAATATCAGGGTTCGCCATGCATAAGCACATTCCCCATTTCCCATGACCAAGGCTCTACCAGCCTCCTCCTCTCACAGGGAATTCAGAGCTCAGAGCCTGGGTCTGCCTGGGGTCACATCCACAATCTCCTGGGAGCAGGGCCCCTGCTTCTGCAGTTGTGGATGGAGAAGGGGCCTCGGGCCTTATCTGCTGAACTTCCTCACTTCAGCCCAGAAGTCCAAGCTGGAGGTGTCTGGGCAGTGTGAAATGGGGAGATTCAATCAGCACTCCACCCACATGCCCTGTCTGGGGTGGGTTTGCACATTAGTGCAAGACACCATTTCCCACCTCTGAGAAGGGCAGCAACGAGACAGGCTGGCTAAAATGTACGGTGATGAGGGGCCGGGGGTAGCATTCACATGTACTGGGGCAACTTCTCTGGGGGCTACTGGGTGACACCTGCCAAAATGTCATGTCCAGACCCTCTGACCCAGCAGTTCTCCACCAGGAATTCAGCTGGACACACCCCCACGTGTATAAGATGCCCAAGTACAGTATGAGGCTGCTGATAGGAAAACTCTGGAAACACCTAGAAGTCTATCAGTTCATGTGCATGTGGGTACATATATGTATGTGTATGTTTGTGTGTATACACACATGTATATACACTGCATATGTGTAAGCTGATTTGTGTATGAGCTGTGGCACATCTATAGGATGAATACTACGCAGCTGTTAAAAAAAATAAAGTGGTCACTGAGATGAAAGGATGTCCAAGATACTTAGTTCAGTAAAAATTAAGGTTCCCCACAGTGTTATAATATGTTCTCATTTGTGTAGACACAGGGTATGTAACCATTTGTACGTGCACATCATTTACTCAAAACTATTTGATTAGATCAGCACTTAATCAAGGATCTGCTGGCAGGGAGCGACTAGAGAGTGGCTTTGGTCTGGAGTAGGGGTGTATTTCGTTTTTTACTATGTGTATTCTTTAGTACTATTTGAATTCTTATCTTAAGCATGTGGTTTCCTAATTAAAATACTTTAAATCTGATATTAAAAGTAAAATATATTAAATGTAAAAAACTTAGAAAATAAAAGGTCAGAGAAGAAAACATTTCTGGCAATTTCAAAAAACAGGTTATTATAACTATTAAAACATGATTCCCTTTTTGAAATTTACTACACGCATTTCATCAAAATGGAAGTTTTCAAGAACAGCAAACAGACTTTACCCATTTCCAGCGGTTCCGACGTTTTGTTGGACCTATATATCCTAAGAAAACTCAGACACAGAGGAAAGCATTTTGGTGCAGGTGAGTGCCGCAGACCCCGAAGTGGGAGAGGCAGGCTCACAGCCATGCAGCAAGGGGAACAGAGACCAGGAACTCAAGAGAGAAGAAAGGACCTGCAGTCTGTGGGCTGCTGAGTCGGGGAGCGGGGTGAGGAAGTGAGGGCCCCAGCATGAACTGTGCCCTATGAGTCTCTGCATGTGGCCCCATCCCACATGATCCAGGGTTCCCCAGCACCAACTTGTGACTATGCAATGTTGTATAGTTAAAAATGATAATGTTGGACGTTCAGATCCTTGTCAATTTCCCACTTAAAATTCATCTTTAAAGACTGATTTTAACAACCAGCAAAACTTGAGCTAGAAGCCCTTCTTTCTAGAATGCAGACCCTAGTTGCTGAGGACGGGTGGCACAGAGAAGACACCGTGAGAGGGTCATCGTAAGGCTCTCCCGTGACATAGGTGGGGGCCAGGACACACTTACTTCATCATGCTCATCGGTTTGCTTCCTTCTGCTGGGAAATATCGCACATAACTTTCATAAAATATTCATTTGATTCACTTCTCAGTTTTCCATGAGTTGAGGTATTTTGAAAAGGCATATTTTCTATGATATTACAGAGTCAACATCTAAAACATTTTTTATATTTCTTTCAAGCAAATTAGATGCCTTACTTCAGTCCATGTTTATTCTCCCCTAAGGGGAAGGCAGCAAACTGTGGTGGCCAGAGCGTGTGGCCAAGCGCGGACTCTGAGGCCAGCCTGCCCAGGATCAGATCTGGCGCTGCCACTTCTCAGCTGTATGACCTACAACAGGTCAGCAGGGCCCCTGCTTCTGCAGTTGTGGATGGAGAAGGGGCCTCGGGCCTTATCTGCTGAACTTCCTCACTTCAGCCCAGAAGTCCAAGCTGGAGGTGTCTGGGCAGTGTGAAATGGGGAGATTCAATCAGCACTCCACCCACATGCCCTGTCTGGGGTGGGTTTGCACATTAGTGCAAGACACCATTTCCCACCTCTGAGAAGGGCAGCAACGAGACAGGCTGGCTAAAATGTACGGTGATGAGGGGCCGGGGGTAGCATTCACATGTACTGGGGCAACTTCTCTGGGGGCTACTGGGTGACACCTGCCAAAATGTCATGTCCAGACCCTCTGACCCAGCAGTTCTCCACCAGGAATTCAGCTGGACACACCCCCACGTGTATAAGATGCCCAAGTACAGTATGAGGCTGCTGATAGGAAAACTCTGGAAACACCTAGAAGTCTATCAGTTCATGTGCATGTGGGTACATATATGTATGTGTATGTTTGTGTGTATACACACATGTATATACACTGCATATGTGTAAGCTGATTTGTGTATGAGCTGTGGCACATCTATAGGATGAATACTACGCAGCTGTTAAAAAAAATAAAGTGGTCACTGAGATGAAAGGATGTCCAAGATACTTAGTTCAGTAAAAATTAAGGTTCCCCACAGTGTTATAATATGTTCTCATTTGTGTAGACACAGGGTATGTAACCATTTGTACGTGCACATCATTTACTCAAAACTATTTGATTAGATCAGCACTTAATCAAGGATCTGCTGGCAGGGAGCGACTAGAGAGTGGCTTTGGTCTGGAGTAGGGGTGTATTTCGTTTTTTACTATGTGTATTCTTTAGTACTATTTGAATTCTTATCTTAAGCATGTGGTTTCCTAATTAAAATACTTTAAATCTGATATTAAAAGTAAAATATATTAAATGTAAAAAACTTAGAAAATAAAAGGTCAGAGAAGAAAACATTTCTGGCAATTTCAAAAAACAGGTTATTATAACTATTAAAACATGATTCCCTTTTTGAAATTTACTACACGCATTTCATCAAAATGGAAGTTTTCAAGAACAGCAAACAGACTTTACCCATTTCCAGCGGTTCCGACGTTTTGTTGGACCTATATATCCTAAGAAAACTCAGACACAGAGGAAAGCATTTTGGTGCAGGTGAGTGCCGCAGACCCCGAAGTGGGAGAGGCAGGCTCACAGCCATGCAGCAAGGGGAACAGAGACCAGGAACTCAAGAGAGAAGAAAGGACCTGCAGTCTGTGGGCTGCTGAGTCGGGGAGCGGGGTGAGGAAGTGAGGGCCCCAGCATGAACTGTGCCCTATGAGTCTCTGCATGTGGCCCCATCCCACATGATCCAGGGTTCCCCAGCACCAACTTGTGACTATGCAATGTTGTATAGTTAAAAATGATAATGTTGGACGTTCAGATCCTTGTCAATTTCCCACTTAAAATTCATCTTTAAAGACTGATTTTAACAACCAGCAAAACTTGAGCTAGAAGCCCTTCTTTCTAGAATGCAGACCCTAGTTGCTGAGGACGGGTGGCACAGAGAAGACACCGTGAGAGGGTCATCGTAAGGCTCTCCCGTGACATAGGTGGGGGCCAGGACACACTTACTTCATCATGCTCATCGGTTTGCTTCCTTCTGCTGGGAAATATCGCACATAACTTTCATAAAATATTCATTTGATTCACTTCTCAGTTTTCCATGAGTTGAGGTATTTTGAAAAGGCATATTTTCTATGATATTACAGAGTCAACATCTAAAACATTTTTTATATTTCTTTCAAGCAAATTAGATGCCTTACTTCAGTCCATGTTTATTCTCCCCTAAGGGGAAGGCAGCAAACTGTGGTGGCCAGAGCGTGTGGCCAAGCGCGGACTCTGAGGCCAGCCTGCCCAGGATCAGATCTGGCGCTGCCACTTCTCAGCTGTATGACCTACAACAGGTCACTACCTGCTCTCCCCCAGCTACTCCCCCAGCCCCTCCACCTCCTCCCCAGCTACTCCCCCAGCCCCTCCACCTCCTCCCCAGCTACTCCTCCAGCCCTTCCTCCTCCTCAGCTACTCCCCCAGCCCTTCCACCTCCTCCCCAGCTATTCCCCCAGCCCCTCCAACCTCCCCAGCTACACTCTCAGCCCCTCCACCTCCTCAGCTACTCTCTGCGGAGGAAGCGGCACGAATGAGGTGTTGCGAAGCACACATACATACTAAAGGAGTGCACACTGAATCAATGTTAACACAGCAACACAAGCGACACTGTGCTGTTGTGGCACAGTGGGGACACTCCCCGGTGCCGGGGAAGGTCCACCAGAGCCTCACAGCCACACTCAGCCACATCCCAGCAGAAACAATTGTGGGGGAGAAGCAGGCGTTTTCAAGCCAACACCAATCCCCGTGGTAGCTCTAACTGTGATTCTGCCTAGATTTAAAGCTTTTCTTTCTAAAACGCACGGCCACGACGTCAGCTTTTACTACCACCCCTGCTCCACGAACCTGAAAAGGTCTGAACTCTGGGTCCACCTGACTCCAAACTCGATCAAGCCCTTTCTTTGAGAGCCTGACTGGGCTGCCCCAGAGCGACCTCTGCCCTCTCTTCCCAAACTGTGTGTCAGCACCACCCCAGGACTCCCCCTCAGGCCGCACCCCCTTCCACCCCTGCTGTCCACCCTCCTACAGGGCTTTGAGAGCACACGGTCCAGACTCACCTACAGACGTCCTGGTTGGAGCCCCCTGTGCACCCGGAGGCCGTGTGATTTTAGGGGCTGAGAATGAGGAGACGTGCCACCACGCTGCCTGCTTTTCCCAGGGTGACCCTGCCTTCCTGCTCCACACACCCCGGCTGTGCCCTGCTGGGTACATCTCCATCATACCCACCCCCCGAAATCCTGGTCGTCACTACCGCTTGGCTCACGGGCCAGGGCAGCCTGAAAACTGCCCTCAGAATGGATGCCTGGACCTGACCGAGCTTCGCGTACTGGGTCCTGTGAAAAGTTATAAGCAAGAAGAATGATGAACATCCCACCAAAGGTAAAGGTGAGAAAGTGCCTGTTCACAAGAGCAAAGCAGGCCCTCCTGCCGGACTCCAGCAGCGTCACTCATGACGGCGGTTTCTACCGCGCTTTGCCGTACTCACCCCTTGCACTGTGAGTGGCCCAGGGCACGTACGGTATCATGAGACAGGAGGTCACTCACGTCCCTCGTGTGCAACACCGGGGTGTGCACATGCCTGACCATAAACACTGGACACCTGAAGGAGCCCTCGGTGCGGGCCAAGAGACTTGGCACCGATAACGGGGCAGCGGCCGTGCGGACCCCTGCTGCCTCTGGGAGCGGCAGTAACTTCCACTCCCCAGCAACCGCCCGATCCTGCAGAGCCCTGAGGAGGTGGGTTTCATGTGCTGCTGCTGCAGAGAAAGAGACTCAGAAAATGCAACAACTGGCCTGGAGCCAAGATCAGAGCTGGGCCTCCCTCCCTCCAGGGTCTCGCATTACCCGGAGGCCTTGTCAGCACCTGACAGCTCAGGCCAGTCCATGGCACGGGGGTGGGGCGGGTACGTCACAGTGAGCAGGACAGAAGCCACTCTCTGGGGAAGCCTCGTGTCTCCAGTTCGAGCCGGCAGCTCCCACCCCTCCTTCTCCAGGAACTCAGGGCAGAGACGAGGGGCGTCCCTGCCGCACGGCTGGCACGTCAGAAACAGTGGTTTCTTCTCCTCACCATTTGGTGAAGACGTCACAGAATCTGCCCAGAAAGAACCATCTGGAATCTGGGGCTGGTGGAGGACGGCACTCAGGGCTGCCTGCACCCCCAGGGGCTCACGGCCCCCTCCGAGTGTCCTCCGGGACGCACGTGTGGCTGCACCAGGGGGCCAGACTCCTCTTGCCCTGCACAGGGCCCCCAGACCCTGCCCGGCTGCAGAAGGACAAGAAGGTCTCTCCTCTCCGCCAAGGTGGGAGGGACGGGCCTGGGAGCCTCCCCAGACCCAAGTGGGGATTTCTTTTTTAAGTCCAAACCACAAAACGCCACTCTCTTTGCCTTCATATCTAGTGATCCCTTAAAAATACACGGCAGAAGCACAAAGTCAGGCCAGCTCGACCACAGGCCATCATCCAGCTCGAGTCGGCAAAGGCCGGAGCCAACACGAGGCCCTCTCCTTTCAATCCTGCCTCCCTCCCCGGACGTGGCCTTTCCCTCCCAGCTTGGCAAAGCCCATTAAAAACCGGAAAACCCGGAATCCACACGCTCCGGCAAAAGTGCCGTGAAGGCCCAGGTCGCCTCACCCTGGCAGGACACCAAGGAACAGCCATGTCCCATCATCTTGGGCCCAATTTCACCTCAGTATTGATCTTAGACTTCCAACCGTTCTCTACTGTGCACATACCATTCGCACAAACCTTTGAGTCTGACTCGCCAGCTTCCACATCCCTTCAAGGGGACTTCAGCAATGCCACCTCAGCCCTGGACTCGGCTGAGCACCTTGCAGCAAAACCTGTCACTTTGAGACTCTGCTGCCTCTGTACCGTGGTCAAACCACACCAGCCCACACCTAGTCAACAGTGGACCGAGGGGGTCTCTGTCCGTCTGACCCCAACGTGCTGTGGAAGCCGCCAGGAAGGTCAGAAGGGCACATAGTCCAGCGAGACGGCCATATTGGAAATATCAAATGCCTGTATCCCTCCAGATGGCAGGAAGGTGCCTGGGAGTCACCTCTGCTAGAATGCCCAGTGTGAAGCGAAGCCCAAGTCACAGTGAGGCATCTGAAGTAACCACACACACCCCACAGTCCAGGAATTCACTCTGAAGTTGCCACACACAGAAGAGACCACCCACGTTTCACAAGCCACTGCTGGCCGGACCCGGGTCCTATTAACCTGCAACCTGCCCGGAGCCCAGCCTCATGGCCCCAGGGCCCGCAAAGGCCCTGTCCTTTCAGCAGATGGAATTCCACGGCGGACAGGGCGTTCCCTTTCTGAGCCCTGTGTCACCTTCCAGATGATTCAGAACGTGTGGGACACGGAAAAGTGGCAGCTGGAACATCACCATCACACTGTCGTCTTCCAGGTGGAAAACTCCAGCTCAGCGGTCCACCCAGCCTCGCTCTGTCTCCTGCCGCCCCCCCAGGAGGCACCTCCGCTCTGGGACCACTGCTAGGGAGCCGGTTAGGAATGAAGCAGGAACAGAGGCAGAGAGAGGGGTCTCTAGCCGGGAGCTCCATCCTCCCCATTCATGGGAACCAAAATTAACTGCAAAATCTACATGGCATTCTGAACATTCTTAAACCACATACACGAGGCCACCAGCTCCACCCCCCCACTAGGGTCGTGCCAACCTGTCCCTGTGGAGGACGGTACCTCGGCCCAGAGTGACTGGGCACAGGGGCAAGGCGCCTTCCTCAGCATCGGCCGCAGTTACACCAGGTGCCCGGCCAGGGAAAGGCCTCTGAGCGCTGCACACATTCGCCACCGGGCGCAAGCTGGGCACCCTCGTCCAGCAACAAAGGACACGGGGATGGGATGTCGGGATGGAATAGAGGGGACCCCAAATGTGGTTCTAGAACAGCGCCAACCGGAGGAAAGGACTTGGTTTTCTAACATTTCAGGACCCTTTTTGGTAAGATGCACACGGTTTTTAAAGCCTGAGTAAATGTGAATAACTGTGCTGCACTCATCTCTTTTCTGACCATCGGACTTACTCAGCTGACAGAAAATAGGGGTGTGTGCACACATCAAACATCCCCGTTCTGTTGAGGATGCCAAAGCTCGGAGGCCTCGCTTCCTGCCGAACTGGACCTGGAGCACGT
This sequence comes from Physeter macrocephalus, assembly GCF_002837175.3. Lineage (NCBI taxonomy): Eukaryota > Metazoa > Chordata > Mammalia > Artiodactyla > Physeteridae > Physeter > Physeter macrocephalus. The sequence continues at coordinate 86,747,895 of NC_041222.1, forward strand.
CCATCTGGCTGGGCCATCTGCCCCGGGAACAACCACTCCTCCTTGGGCGCCCCCTGCTAAGACCAACCCGGGGCCTGGGCGAGGTGCCGGGCCTCCTCGTGAGCATGTAGGCCCACGAGAGACACAGGGTCAGGCCTTCCTCATCCAGTGGGTCCCTGATGACCACTGCGTCCAAGGAGGTGCACCGGACCCCTGCTGTCCTCATGTCACGGGACATGGAGCAGGAACTCACCTGTGGGGGGTCCGGCAGGTGGGTCCGTCGGGCCCCTCGGGGTGGGCTGCCGCCCCCTCGGGTGGGAGTGTGCGCCTGGTGGGCTGGCCTCAGGCAAAAGTGGCTTGGTCCCCGGTCCTGGGAATAGGTGCTTCCCTTGTCTGCAAAGCTGGCTGTGGGCCAGGCCTCACCCAGGCACTTCTGCTTTCCCTGTGACCACAGAGAAGGACGTGGTCTGGACAGATGCTCCTGGGCAGTGTGGGAACCACTTCCCATGAAGGTCCTTCCTTACGCCCCCAGCGTAAGGGGCTCACAGATTCGGGACGCTGCCACCCCCACTGCCACAGCTTCCCTCTGGGCTCTACACTCGGTGCCACCAGTCAGGTCCCTCCTGGGGACATCTGAGTCACTGCACGCTGGACACAGAGAGGGACTCAGGCAGGCCTGGGAGCACCTGCTGAGCCCAGTCCAGGCACAGATACGGGGGCCGGGCATACCTGCAGCTGCCCAGGTGGGCGCTGGGCAGCAGGGCAAACGGTGGGAATCCCGGGCCAGACGCCAGGCACGCCTCTCAGAGCTGCACACATGTCAACCCGGTAAATCCTCAGAGCCCCCAAGCACCTGGCCCTTCATTTCAGACAGGGGGAAACTGAGACACAGACAGCTCTCAGCCCTGCCCGGCCCTCCACCTCTACCAGGACGGCGCTCTCCCCTGCCCTGGGACCCTGACCGCACTCACGCCAGCCCTTCCTCCAGGTGTGGGGTGATGGGTGCCCCCAGGGACGAAGTGCTCCCAGAAGAGCAGAAAATGAGCTCCAACCCTGGGCTGGCTGTGGGGATACCAGGAAGAGCAGAATTCTCGTCCTGATCTTTGACCTTGTCAGCGGCCAATGGGGCTTCCCTCAGGGCTGGCTTGGCCCGGCCCTGCCTACCTTCCATCAGCCCCCTGGCGTCCTTCTCAGCCTCCGGGTGCCTCACAGCCCCCCAAAGCCCTGGGTCTGGAAATTGATAAGGAGGGGCAGGGAGGGGCCCCTGGGTGGAAGTCATTCATCTCAGGCCCAGGAAGCAGCGCAAGCCAGGGCACCGACAGCCGAGGTGGCCCCAGCTCCTTCCGCAGCAATGGTCACCAGGCACCTGACCACCTGATGCAGGTCCGGAGGCAGCTCCCCCTACCCAGCAGGGGTCCCCCAGCCAGCAGCCACACCATCTCCCCCTGGTTACCTCTAGTCTTAGCGTCACTCGTCACCTGTGAGAAGCCAAGCAGATGCAAGGGGTAGCGCTGACTTCCCCATGATCACTGCAAGAGCCTTCCAGGGCGGGGCCGGGAAGGGAGTGAGTCAGGCCACCTATGACCCCAGGAATATACTGCTGCCTCACAGGGATTCTCCCTTCCAGCAACCGTGATCATCACCAGATATTCGCAGATAAGAGTACAAAGGGCTGGAAACTTTCAGAAGCCACATCAGTATCGAGCAGTGGGGTCAAGTGTCTGAAACCCACCGTCTCACCCTAGGTCCGGTCCCCACGTCACCTCGCCACCCCTCAGGGCTGGAAAGCAGAAATTTCCCCACTCCCATGTCGGAGACCCGGACCTAGGTGGATCACATCGCGTTAGTAAACACATCTGCCTAACTGGACTTATTTAAATCCAGTTTCTCATCAAAATCTCAACTTGTTCCAAGTTAGGAGCCCAGCGGACACTTTGTAAAGGACGGTTCTGGCCAAGGACGGCGGCTGCATCTCACTCTCCAGGCCATCCACATGTCCCCACCTCCAGGAGATGCCTTTCCCCAGGGAAGTCCGGGAAGCACGCCTTTTCCAAATAAATGCACTTTGCTAACTAGGTCAGGCAGGAGTGCACACTACCCATCGTTTCTTGCTAGCTTAAAAAAAAAGGCCTAAGAGTGAAATGAAATAATTCACACAAACTGCAGCCTGCACAGTGAATGAAGGGTGACTAATTTCATGCTCAGAAGAATGTGGTTTCTGTTCAATGTCAAGCTGTTTCAGACGGGACATTCTGCTAGACGGGACAAACTCAACTGACAATACCACCTCATTAAAAATTCTATAACTACAACCAAAGGGGAGAGACTCCAGATGGGAGGAATTGGGAAATGGGGATTGACATGTATACACTATTCATAGTATGTATAAAATAGATAACTAATGAGAATCTACTGTATAGCACAGGGAACTCTACTCAGGGCTCTGTGGTGACCTGAATGGGAAGGAAATCCAAAAAAGAGGGGATATATGTGTATCTATAGCTGATTGATTTTGCTGTACAGCAGAGACTAACATAACATTGTAAAACAGTTATAGTCCAATAAAAAATAATTTAAAAATAAACAAATAAGAACTATGTCAACAACAACAACAACAAAAAACAACTCCATAACTACAAAACTCTGGAAAAGACATTTCCAAAGTTGCTGCTTCACCCTGACCTGTGGTCAGAGGGGGGCACCCAGTGGGTGGCTCTGCAGGAGGCTGCCCAGGACAGGCTTCAGGCTTGGGACGGCAACCACACCCAAAGCATCCACGGGTGACAGAAGTTTCTAGAAACATTTCAGCCACAGGGAGGGGATTACTCAGAGGCGAGGACATACATAACAAGGCTCTCCCAACTTGCAGACCAGAAACTCTGAAGCTCCTGCTCCAGCTTGCCCAGCCCATCCCTGGCGCCCCGGCCCCCTACCCTGCGAGGTCCCTGGGGCATCTCTCTGCTCTCTCCAAAAACCAGGAAAGCCACGCTGGGTAACCCCCCTCCCTCCCTCCCGCTCATGCACCGGAACCCACCACCGTCAGTGGATTAAGCCCCTCAGTCTTCAGTGGGAAACAATGTACTGCCTTCCTGGAGGTGCCTGCTGCCAGGCTGCAAAGCCTCCCCCCACAGCCCGACCCTGGCAGGAGCTGGCACCTGGCCAGCAGCACAGCCCGTGGACCACGTCTTCCCAGGCCAAGGGGACCTGCAACAGTTATTGCTCACTGGTGGGGGCGGAGCTGGGCCTGGCTTTCTGGAGGAGTCTGACAAGCTCTGCCACGCTTCTTTCCTCAGACTCAGCAATCCTACAAGTTCAAAAGGATGCCAGCCCAGGAATCTTTACCTCCATGTCACTTAAACGAAAATAAAAATTTATAATCTAAATGTATACTCATCAGGAACTGGCTAAATAAATAATAATATTATAGCACGCTCTGCCATCAAGTTAATGCTTGTTGACAAATACGGATGAACACAATATATTATTAAATGCAAAGAGGAGACGATAAAACAGCACTTAAATGTAAGCTTATTCATGTAAAACAATAGCCAGGAAAGCTCATGCCCAGAAGGGTGTGGGCATCATTGCTCCAAGCACTCGCTGGAGCTCAGTCCCTGATCCCAACGGGGCAGCATTACCTGCCTTTGCAGGGGAGCTCTCTGGGGCCAAGTGCACCTGATCTCGGAGCCCAGGGCACCAGCCAAGCTGGCCATGATCGCCTATCGGAGGTGGAGAGGGGCCAGGTGCGGGAGGTGCTCAGTTCTGGGCAGGGGACTTCTGGGGCATCTTTAAATATTTTCTTTAGACTTTTCTGTATCTTCTCATTTTTTTTACATTAGGAAATGGATTTTTCAGTACTTTTCTTACAAAACAATGACATTATTTCCAAACAACAGCAGCTTCTCCAGACTCTTTCAGTCCTTTTGCCCCTAGGCCACCCCACAGCAAAGGGGAAGGTGGCCCCGAGTCCCCCCAGGAGTGCAGTCCTGCCATCCTCATGGCCGCATTCCAGTACTTCCAGTCCTCAGCCAGACCAGAATCTGCACTTTCAAATCCCCAGCACGACTCTAGTTACCCGTGTCTCCATGTCCCAGTCACACCACATTCCCCTCTGCATCTGTGCTGCTCTGCCCCATCAAGTCTGCCCCGTTCATTTACCCACCAAGAGAGACGTAAATTAGTCTGGGTGCTGGGCCCAGCTGCCTGGGTTTGAGCTCTGGGTCCCCTTACCAGCTGTGTGACCCAGGCCAGCTATTTAACCCCTCAGCCCCTCGGATTCTGAGCTGTAAGACAGAGCTGGCCTCAAAAAGTAGGTGGGTTATTATGACACCACTTGGCACGATAGATGGTAACCACTAATGTCAGAGATGATATTAAAATCTACCACGGAATGGCCTGGGCCGTTTGCTAAGCCTTTAACAAGATCATCATAACTGTAGCTGCCGAATCCTGCTAAGGGCAGCAGCCATAAAAAACCAATTCTGCCGGGAATTCCCTAGTGGCACGGTGGATAAGACTCCACCTGCTAATGCAGGGGACATGGGTTCGATCCCTGGTCCAGGAAGATCCCACATGCCTCGGAGCAACTAAGCCCATGCGCCACGACTACCGAAGCCCGTGTGCCTAGAGCCCATGCTCCGCAACAAGAGAAGCCACCGCAATGAGAAGCCCGCGCGCCGCAACGAAGAGTAGTCCCCGCTCGCCGCAACTGGAGAAAGCCCGTACACAGCAACGCAGACCCCACGCAGCCAAAAATAAATAAATAAATAAATTAAAAAAAAAAAAAAAAGAAACCACACACCAACTTTGCCAAATTTCACGTTTTGCTCTTTCGACAACAACTTTTCCCCAAAGAAACTGATCAGAGAGGGAAGGAGCTTTGTCCTTGGCGTCTGAGGAAATCCACCTCTTCTGCACACCTCCAAGCAGCACTGATCTCAGCCTGTGACTCTCATGTCCTGTCCTAAAAGATGTCACCCTGCAGGGTGGCACCTGCTTACCGGAGGACACCTTGGGACAGGTGTTGCTGACGAGAGCAGCTGCCTCATGCAGTGACCTAACATTCATACTCTCCACAGCAGAAAGAGTAAGAAGACCCGTGGAAGGGAGGAGGGCACTTGGGTTGCCCAGAGCCAACCTGTGAAAGCCAAGGCCAGGAGAGGCATCCCCTGGCCCTGCCGGCGCACCGGAGTGAGGCTCACACGGGGACAGCAGGAGCACTGCCCAGAGCTCCAGGCGCCTCAGACACCTGCACTGGCTCAGTAATCACTTCCTTGATTTAACTCTAAAACATTCAGTCACTGGGATGAGTCGGCCGTGGCTCTCACCAAGAACACTGTCTCTCAGAGAATATAAATCACAGGGCCCTCGCCAGTCTTGGATGTGGCTGCCTTTGGGTCACCGAGGTCTTAAGCGGCTGGCATAAGAGCCTCTGAAGAGATGAAGAGCCATTAGAGCCCATAACGGGGGAGGGGCTGGCACAGAGCGGTCCCCGACAGCCAGGCGCGGGGCCTCCCGAGCTGGGCCACGCACAGCTGCTGCCGTGCCTTGTTCACCGTCCCTCCACCTCCACCCTCAGGGGCCCACGTCGTGCCAGCCCCGTGAGAGGCACACCCAACCCACAGCCCTGCTCCCGTAACACCTGCGGTCCAGGGGGAAGAAAGCCCTGATCAATGGTCACACGAGGACCCAGGTGCAAATGCCCACGGGCTCTGTGCAAACAAGACAGAACCCGGGGGGCAGGGCCAGTGGAGTGAGGTCAGTGCCAACCGGGCAGCTCCCCGCGCTGCCCTGGGCAGTGCTTCCCGCACCTGGAGAGCCAGGACGGGACACGGGGGCCACCTGGGAGCCCAGACCTGAGGGGATGAAGTCATGCCCACCTTGCTGACAGCCCCGGAACACTAAAACATGGAAGTAAACGCCCTCCGGTGTCCTCTCCTAACGGCAGCAACGAGAACTCAAAGCCAAAAGAAAGCCCATGGGGCTGAGCAGTGCACCCCAGGACAGGTGAGCCCGGAAGTGTGAAGACTGGAGCACAAACCCCAGGCCATGCCAGGTCCTTCCTAAGACCACAGCCACCAGTTTCCCCTCCACAGGTCCTGTCCACTCCAGGGTTCAGTTCCCCAAGTCCCCGGCTGTCTCTGCACCCCTCGACTAGGGCTCCCCGCGTCCCTGTACAGCTTGGCCGCCCCCTCCCGTCTCCCCTGCCAGTCTGGAGAATTCTCCAGCGGCCACAGGCATCTGCAGGTTGCCTCTGCTCGCAGCTCAGACTTCACCTCTGCAGTTCCTCAGTCTCTCAAGGACAGCCCCTTCCCATGGGGAATTCTGGTGCCAGGGTGAGGATGGTGAGTCTGAGACCCGCTCAGACGAGCGAAGAACCTCAGGAAACAGGGTGCTATCCCATTTCTACCAGATCTCCAGCAGCTTCCTGGGCCCGTTTCCCCTGCCAGGGAGCTCTGAGCTGCCTCCCAGGAAAGAGCCTGAAAACACTCTCCACAGAGCTCCTGCAGAAGCTGCCTGGTCATCCACGGGGGACCCCAAGAGCAACGTGAAGCCTGGGCTAACAGACACAGATTCTAAAGGACCAAACGTACACGTGCATGCAAACACATCACACCTGCCCACACGGGCACACCTGCCCACACAGAGACTGTGGAATTGGGTGAGAGCGGAGGCTGAGGTGGGCGGAGCCCCCTTGGGCCCCACTCTCCCGCCTCACGTGGGGACTGCTGAAGGTGACACACAGGCAAAGAGAGGTCCTGGGACAGAGGGCAAGAGCGAAGCCCCAGAGCACAGGCCGGCCTGACCTTCTCAACCTGAAGGTCCCAGGATGGTCAGAACAGTGTCCTCTTCAACTGCATCCCGGAGCAGTGCCTCCAGCCAGCCCGTGGCCAGGTCCAACCCCGTGCAGGGCAAGACGGGGCCACGGCCACACCAGCCTCACACCCATGACTGTGCACTGGCATCTGGATCTCCCTCCTCTCTCTGGAGTCACCAACGCAGCATGAGACGCCCTCTGGGGACTCGCAGGTCCCACAAAATAGACTTGGATTTGGTGCTGCAGAATGGTCCTTAATAACCACGTGAAAATTAGGTGAGTTTCCAGATTGGGGCTTTAATTAAACACAAAGACAATCACCTCATACTCCTTAGGATGGCTACAATCAAAAAACCAGAAAACAAGCATTGGTGAGAATGTGGAACCCTGGGGCCCTGTTGGTGGGAATGTGAAACGGTGCAGCTGCTGTGGGAAACAGGGTGGAGGGTCCTCAAAACATGAAACACGGAACTGCCACATGATCGATTAATTCCACTTCCATTTATACACCCAAATGAACTGAAAGTGAGGTCTCAAACAGATATTTGCACATCCATGTTCATGGGGGCAGGCAGCATTATTCACAAGCCAAAAGGAGGAAGCATCCCAAGTGTCCACTGATGGAAGAAAATGTGATCTATCCATACGATGTAATAGTATATTCTCCAGCAGGGAAAAGGGCTTTCAGCGCACATGCCTCAGACACCCCCGCCTGCTGCCCCTCCAAGGTGGCCCAGCCAGGTGCACCATCACCACCCAGCACTGCACCTGGCACCCAGGGGCACCATAAGCCAACGAGGCAGTCACTCAGAGGTGCACAGAGCTGAAACTAACAAGAAAACACCAGTGTTTGGGGACACTCGGTCCTCAACCTTTCCACGCCTCTTCTCTCCAGGACAAGAGAGTGACAGGAGAGGTGGAACAGCTCCCCTGCACACGGAGAGAGGTGGAGGGTTGGGTGGCATCTGGAGCATCTGAGACAGCGCTGGAGCACCAGCAGCCCCCTTCTCTTCTAGAACCTCTGTCCGCACTGACTCGGCCCTTCCGCCGGTCCCACTCCACTGGAATGGACCTCTGCAGGTGGAGGACTCACACAGTACTGCCATGTGGGAGCAGGGCTAGGAGCTGTCTCCAGGTGCTTGAGTTCCAAGACAGGCCAGACCTTGGCCGAGAGACATAATGATACTTCTGAAAAGTGGGCTCCGATAGCCGGCAGAGCCAGCCAGGCCTGTCCCACGTCCACCAGGTCCCCGCTCCCTAGCTGCTCCACTCCCATCGAAGGCTGGGGAAGCTGAGTACCAGGCAGGGTCAGGGGCCGCGGTCCTGGTGACAGCCAGGCTCCGGGAGACTTCAAGAAGTGAGGACATCAGCAGGAGGCTTCTGGCCACCTTGTGGACTGAGGCTCTCTTCCCACCAAGGTCTCCTGGCCACATGCTCCAGGCTGACAGAGACCCAAGGTCAGCTGGAATACCTGTTTTCGTAGGTGGTATGCGCAGTGGCTGGGTATGGTGTGTGTGATACGTGTACACTGTAAGTGCATCCTGGTGTGTGCCCAGTGTGTGGTGTACGTGGTGTGTGTGTGGTGCGTGTAGAGTGTGGGTGTGCATCTGCATGTGCGTATCCTGAAATAAAGTAAGAGCTGACTGAGAGCCCTGGAGAGACCAGGGTAAGAGCTGACCACAGAGTTACACATGGATGCTGCTGGTTAAAAGAAAAGGAGGGGACCTGACTGGGTCACGGTTCTCATGGTTTGTTGGGAAAGAGACTTTCCCTCAGGGTAGGGTCTGGGAAAAGTTTCTGATACAGTCTTTACCTGAAAGGGGACGATATCAACGGTACCTCTGGCGGAAAGTGTAACCATTTCCAAAAGCTTGTTCCTGCATTAGACCCACCCCCACCCCCCCCCCCCCGCCCCCCACACACAGCCCAGAGCACCGCCAAATCCCACCCCCGAGTGGGCATAAAGTAAGAGCTGACTGAGAGCCCTGGAGAGACCAGGGTAAGAGCTGACCACAGAGTTACACATGGATGCTGCTGGTTAAAAGAAAAGGAGGGGACCTGACTGGGTCACGGTTCTCATGGTTTGTTGGGAAAGAGACTTTCCCTCAGGGTAGGGTCTGGGAAAAGTTTCTGATACAGTCTTTACCTGAAAGGGGACGATATCAACGGTACCTCTGGCGGAAAGTGTAACCATTTCCAAAAGCTTGTTCCTGCATTAGACCCACCCCCACCCCCACCCCCCGCCACACACACACAGCCGAGAGCACAGCCAAATCCCACCCCAGAGTGGGCACTTCCACCAAAACCCAAGTTCACAGAGTCCAAGGGTACGGCATCCTGCACACCCAACCCGGTAAGAACAGGTAGGGTAGGGAGGGGGGTGCTGGCGTAATACTCAGACCTTCTAACTTTCCGGAAATTATACAGAACAAGCCAAAAAAATCCATAAAGAAAATGAATCCGCTGGCCTGGCTGACACAAAGCTAATCTAGAGCCACACAGATGCTTCTCGAAACCCGTAGCCCCACTGAGGGGCGAAGACACTAAATTCCACAGAAACATACAAGCTGGAAAAGATGCGTCCCAGGTCCCAAGCCACAGCAGAAGAAGGGGCTTGAATCTAAAGTCCAACTGGGGTAGGGTTGAATTAAAAGGTCGCATAAGCTAAACTGTGTCACTGGAGAGGACACAAAGAAGGTCTTTGACAGGGCATGACCCAACCAGAGGCAGGGCCGGGACTGGGAACACAGGGGAACCAAGGCACCCAGAGCCAGGCTGCTGGGCCCTGCACCTGAAACCAGCAGCAGCCCGGAGAGCACCGAGGAGGGGGTTGGCCGCGGGGCCCTGCTCGCTTCTCCTGCTGGGCACCTGGGAAGGCGCTCCTTCCTGCCCCGTTCACACTGTCCTCTGTCCTCTCCGTACTGCATGCCTGGGGCCCATGGCTGCTCGCCTGGCCCTGAACGCATGATTGCCTCACGCACAGTGCACGCTCGGTCAGGTCCCTGGGCAGGAAGAGATGCTGGACCAGGGATGACTCATCCTGCCGCCGAGCAGGGGCCTCCTTTTCAGTGCAGCTGAGGTCAGGGCAGAGCCCCAGCACACTTCCTGCTCCCACCGTACAAGTCCCCCGAGACACACCACCTCCTCCTTCCCTCCTATTGTTAAATCCTACTGTCCTTTGCAAGCCAGCAGGACTTCCAGCCGCTTCTGAGCTGCCCTAAACCCCCGCAGCACCTGCAGTCTAGAAGGTGACGCAAAGCTCCACGCCAGGCCAGCGGTAGCAGCAGCGGAGTCCACGGGCACATTCACGGCCCCCCAACAGCATTCCAAGTTTGCACAAGTTATGTCTGCTTAAGCCCTCTAGGTACTTCTTACCTAAAGTTTGAATACCACTGGTCTATATGATGCAATTTCACACTAGATTTTACATTTTCTTTGCTGCTCAGTAATGGTTTCATTTATCTTGTCTCCGTAAGTGATTGTGAAGCTCCTCTTAACACAAAACCATATCTTATCGGACCTACGTTGGTTTCCTATGGCTGCTGTAAAATAATACCACAAACTTGGTGACTTAAAACAGCATAACTTTATTATCCCAACTGTTCTGGAGGTCAGAAGTCTGACATGGGACTCACTGGGCTAGAATTCAAGAGCTGGCTGCATTCCTTCTGGAGGTTCTGTGAAGAATCGTTACCTTGCCTTTTTCAGCTTCCAAAGGCCTCCTGCATTCCTTGGCTGGTGGCTCATTCCTCTACCTTAAGGCTAGTGAAGAGCACAGGCCAAAGAGCCCACTTGAGCATAAGGATTATTTCGAGCTGAAGGCAACTGAGAACAGCAGATACAAGAAGAGCTCCCTGCCCTCCCCCATTTGCCTAAAAGCAGGACATAAATTCTCTCTGTAAAAGTGTACCAGAGATGACACTGAGATGAGTCTGCATAATTAACCTTACTAAACATCCTTTATCTACCATATGCTTCCTAGTCACCTTCCCACAATTTACTATCCCTAGGGACCCAACCCCCCTTGCCTTTGTCTTGTCCCTTCAAAATTTATTGCCCTTTGTTAATGTGATATATAAGCCCCAAGTCTAACTGCTTCTTTGGGTTTTTACTTCTTTTGTGTGAAGTCCCTGTGCATATAACAATATTAAATTTTGTATGCCTTTCCCCCCCGTTAATCTGCTGTCAGTTTAATTCACAGGCCCCAATCACCGAACCTAAGAGCAGAGGAAAAGTTTTTCCTCCCCTATGCCAGCAGCACAGCATCTTCTCTCCTCTATGCCCTTCTGACTCTCTTATTACGATCCTGTGATTACATTGAGGGCCTACCCAGATAAACCAGGATTAATCACCCTATCTCAAGATCCTTAACTTAAATCATACCTGCAAAGTCCCTTTAACGTGTAAGGCAACACAGTCACTCCAGGGACTAGAATGTGGACGTGTTTAGGGACCTGCAGACCCCCTAGCAGAGGCCTACTGCCATTCAGTCATGTGGCCCTACAGGACACAATTCCTGATTTTTCTCCTAGAAAAAAAATTAGGTTTTTAGGTGGTCTCCCAATTTTTTTTTTTTTTTTTTTGCAGTATGCGGGCCTCTCACTGTTGTGGCCTCTCCCGTTGCAGAGCACAGGCTCCAGACACGCAGGCTCAGCGGCCATGGCTCACGGGCCTAGCCGCTCTGCGGCATGTGGGAATCTTCCCGGACCGGGGCACGAACCAGCGTCCCCTGCATTGGCAGGCAGACTCTCAATCACTGCGCCACCAGGGAAGCCCCCAATTTCTTGATACTGAAAAGTAATTAAGATTTACTTTTTTAATATTGGGAAGTCCAAACAAGGCCCATCTGCCTTTGAGGGCAGAGTTAGCCAGCTGGCCTGAGAGCTAAGAGTCCACGTAGGTGCCGTGTTGGATGGGGGCCGCTGAGAGGGGAGACCGCCACTCCTGCACACCCTCTATGAGGTCGGACAGCGTTGGAGATGCCAACACAGAAATCCAGGCTAGGAAAAGTCAGGATGAGGGCAATCGTAAGGCAGCATGTATTTTAAGAATGCTGGTTGAATAAAAATGCAAATGATTGTTAATAGGAACTAGAAAATAAGAAGGAAACCACACATTCCAAGGTAATCTTGACTTGATGAGTCATTCAGATGCAAATTTTATCCCAATTTTGGAAGGATTACAAACACCCCCATTCACAGCCCTATTCCTATGTTAATTCTAATCTCAGAACTCTCCCTCCACAGTTCCCAGCCTAGGCACTTTCCCGCCACTGTCCCCTTTTATGAGGCCCTTAAGCACAGGCAGCTTTTTCAAGCTGGCACGGCGGAGTTTCTGGTGTGTCTCTGGCCACCCCGCCCCGTCCCGGACCCCCAGGGACAGAGCCCTCCCCAGTTCTCGGACTTTCACACACTTGAGTCCTACTAGACTCAAGGCCCGTGGCCTTCATCGGCTTCTTACCAAGCACATATGAAAGGGAGAAACCAAGAGACCTAAGCAATCCAAACAATAAAGGGAGGTGACAAACACTCCCTGCCCCATATCCACATCTGCTGTGACACGTCCCCAGGGACCTGAATCAGCTGCCCAGGAAAAGGACCCAGGAGCCTCCCCTGGCCAGCAGAGCACCTGCCCTGCATCACAGCCTCAGCCCTGGACACCGGCTGACCTACTGGATGGACAGATGGACTGCTCACAGACAAACTCCTCCAGTCCTCTAGAAGAGTGGCTGGTCATTCAGGCCCTGGTCACTCGGGTGGGGGGATAGAAGGAAACCTGCCTGCTTACCCAGCCCGCTCCCATTCAACTGAGCCGTGAGAAGTGGGAAAACAAAACCCCATCAGCACGAATAATAAGAAAATGCTGGGATGCGCTAAGTACTCAGCCTTACTGTACACATCTCCTCGTCAGTGAAATGGGGATGACTGGAACTCATCCCAACTATTGAGAGGATTAAACAAGGAGCCACATGTCAGGCACTCAGAACTAAAAAACCAAACTCTGATTTTTATACATTCTTCTACCCGGTAGTTTATAGATCCTTCTGGATTCTTCTAGTAGGAAATAACAAATCATACCATCTGGAAAAAAGAAAGGAAGAAAAGAAAATGCTGAGCCTCTTGGCAGCAAACCCTAAAGAGCCAAGCCCCTGCCGCCAGGCCCAGCAGCCTCCCCTCTCCCGGGGCCACGCTTTCCGGGCCGGCTCCCTGACCCCACCCTGGCCACGGGCAGGACGGCGCTCAGGATGAGGTCTGGCCGGCCGCCCCATCCTCACGGGGAGCTCTGTTGCCTAGGGCGTCTGTCCTGACACCTGGGTCTCCAGGGTGCAGCCCGGGTGGGGCCACAGGGACAGGCCACGGGCAGCTGGGCCCACTGGGGCCACGACAAGGCGCCGTTCAGCAGCGGGACAAGGCCCCGCAGTGAGCCTCCCTCGGGCCATGGAACACGCTTGCCCCATTCTTGTCCCTTTCAATGGCCGGCTGTGCTCCATCGATGTGGGCCCGATTGTTCTCCTGTGTGGGCTCATTCAGGGGGGCCGGCAGGGCCAGCCCAGGCCGAGGGAGGAGGCAGGAGCTCCTGTCCTCAAGGAGAAAGGCCCTTAGAGCCCTGCAGGGAGTGGGGGAGGGGTCCTGCCGAGGGCTGGCCCCTCGGTGCCCAGGGATCACACAGGCCTGGCCACGCAGTCACCGAGGACCTCTGGGCTCCGGGGCGAGGATGGGGAGCTGCCCTTCTTCCTGGTTCCCCTGCAGGGCCCCGGGAAAGCCCCTCAGCCCCTCCGAGAGTCAGTGTCCAGCCTTGAAAACAGGGAGAGTCGCAGCACCTGGTCATGTGGTGGCTGCAAGGTGGCAGCGAGGGTGAATGGGGACGTGGTGTGTGCAGAGCACCTCTGCACCGCTGGCCAAAAACCAACGCGGGAAGAAGTGCTGGTAAAGGAGCGCCTCTTCTGTCTCCTGACCGCTGCCCGTCGGCACATCCTCCCACGAGTGGCCCTCACCCTGGGACCGCTATGCTGTCTGTGGGGTGGGCTGAGGGGGGGCACAAGAGCACCAGTGCAGCACTGGCTGCCCCCCGCGGGGCCTGGAAGGGGGCACAGCGTGGGGGTGGGGGTGCCCACACAGGGTCGTGAACAAACGCGAGGAGATGGGCAGACACCGCAGGCTCAGCCTCCCAGACACGGCTTCCAACCGGCACCCAGCACCACACCAACCTCCCCCTTCCCCCAAATGCATCACCTGCACCTCTGCTGCTGCCATGAGCAACTCTGGGCTCCATGAGGGGAGGACACGGGCCCGGGACACAGCGGTATCTGGTGACGGTGGGCGCCAACCCACACGTGCTGCCTGCAATAGGCACAGACTCCGGTGCCTACCTCTGGTTATGCGGCCACCAGGACGGAGGACTGGCTGACAAGTCCTGGGCTGAAGGAAGCTGGGCCATGATGTGGGCAGACACAGATGACTGCCACGCACACTGGGTGTCTGAGCCTCAGTCATGAGCTGGATTGGGACTGGCTGCACCCATCTGACGGATGGAGCTACACTGTATGAGAGGTCCGCGCCCTGCCCCGGCAGGACAGTAACTTGCTCTGTCCCAGACCCCAACTCTAAAATCCCTTAAACGCAGCAACCAGGTCCACCCTACCTGCTGAAATAAACAGCGCCCAGGCAGCTGCCAGCACGATGGCCTCTGCCCTTTCTAACTGGATGGTTCCTAATGAGCCACAGAGGCAGCGGGAGGGGGTCAGTCTGCGCTAGATGCAGTAAGACTGTGACAAGGGGCGGTGATGCAGACTCTGCAGGGAGCAGCCCCACCTGATCCCAGGCACCTGTCCCGTGACCTCTGACACCTTCCTCTCCCTCAGAGCCTTTGGTGACAATGCCTTGAGCAGCAGGCTTGGAGACAAGACTCAGGAGAAGCAGGAGGGCCACAGCTGGCGGGGGGCTCGGGAACGCCATGCCCTGGGATGGCTTGGGGACAACTTTCAGAGCCTCCCAGGGCCTTGTGATGGCTCCCATCAGAAGTCCAAGAAGACATGCTCCGTGACTTGGCCGATGGAGCCAGGTGACTGTGACCCTCAGCTAGTGACAGAGCTGGGCTCATGAAATTGGGGAAAATATTAATCCATCCCATCATGAGTTAAAAGCTGCGCCAGTCAAACCAGCATTATGAAAACACTTTATTCTGTTCATGAGAAACACAAACGTTTCTGGCTTTAAAGATATTTTGAGGCAATGGACTGAAATACTCTTTATACTCATTGACTAGAATTATATATAACTTATGTATTGTAGTCTGCAACATGCTTTACAATTTTAGAATATTTTCATAGACTTATAATATATGAGCTATCTGTTTTAAAGAACAGAGTTTCTTTGAATCCTTTAAGGTCTGCTTGCTGTGAGTCAAAACCACTTTGGTCTGTAAATTGCCTACGAAGATGATCAGCTCTGAAGGCAATTTTCTTAAAGTAGCAGTAATATTAAAAGAAACACGTGGGGGCTTCCCTGGCAGTACAGTGATTAAGAATCCGCCTGCCAATGCAGGGGACATGGGTTCGAGCCTTGGTCCGGGAAGATCCCACATGCCACAGAGCAACTAAGCCCGAGCGCCACAACTACTGAGCCTGCGCTCTAGAGCCCATGAGCCACAACTACTGAGCCTATGCTCTAGAGCCCACGAGCCACAACTACTGAGCCCGTGCGCCGCAACTACTGAAGTCCGCGTCCTAGAGCCTGCGCTCTGTAACAAGAGAAGCCACCGCAATGAGAAGGCTGCGCGCCACAACGAAGAGTAGCCCCCGCTCCCCGCAACTAGAGAAAGCCCGCGTGTAGCAACGAAGACCCAACGCAGCCAAAAATAAATAAATTAATTAATTTTTTAAAATTAAAAAAAAAATCTGTATCTTAAAAAAAAGGAAACACTTGAGGAAACACTTTTCTTCTGTGATTAAAGAGTTCACAAAAAAATTAAGGTACCAAACAGGAGACTAAGGGTTTCAAACAGCAGCCTTTGCCTTCCGCAAATAACTAGATGCAAAATTTAATTCCGCTTCCACTGAAAAGGTGCTCCTCTGATCAGCACTAGCTCAGCAGACCAATCTCAAGATCTCTGCAGCCCACCGCAGACCTCAGGCCCCAGAGTGCATCAATGGGTCGATTCAATTTATGGTAAACAGCAAGAGAAGTGTCTATTTTTATAAACCTATTTACAGGTACTTGCACCTTTACAAAAAAGTTAGCAAAGAACCAAATGCGCAAATTTAGGTCAAATGAAAACCAGCTGACCCATGTTCAAGCTCACCACATCTTAGCATCAATTTTAAGCATGAATACAACCTTGCTTGGCTCAAGAATGCTCCGTATAATAATTCTGCAGTCAGTGCATGGCCTTGGTCACAGCTGCCAAGAGCCAGCTAGGGTGAGGAAAAGCGCCAGGGACAAACCAGCCTGCCTTCAGTCTCACCAAGAACAGTCCAGACAGACAATGGAGGCCCAGTGGTTCATCACCTGCCCTCTGACCTGACCCTCCCTGTGTGGGCCGCCCAGGACATGGGGCTTCTCTCCTATAGCCCCTCACCTGCACACACCCTACACACTGCTGTTCCCAGTCACGCTGGCCACTTTGGCCCTGTCCTCTGCTCGGGCGCCTTCCACATATCAGCCACTCAGGGCATCCTCCACACCCTTCAAATGTGGCCCAATACCCTCTGGGTAACATGTCCCTGATTTTCCAGAAGAAAAGGAGGCCACGATGGACAGACCATCATGGGGGCTCTCAGGGGGTCTGCCTGGTGGACGTGCCATCTTGGGTACTCTCACGGGGGTCTGTGCAATGGACAGGCCGCCCTGGGGACTTTCGGGGGTATGAGTGGTGGATGGGCCATCATCCAGTTGGGGGAAACATGAGTTTCCAGGCAGACAACCCAAAGGTGCTGAGGCGAGAGCCCAGAGTATCAGGGCCAAAGCCAGAAGAGAGATGTGGCCAGAATGCTGACACCGAAAGGGTGACCCTGGGCCCTGGCCACAGTGCCTGGGGCCAGGCTGTGTCAGCATGCCCCCACCACGAGAAGGGGGCAAAGGGAGCCCAGAGGCAGGAAGAGTGAGAGGGCACAAATCACCTCCCGCCCAGAACTAGGGGTTCCTTCTCAGGGCTGTAGGGTCCCAAACGCCTGGCCCCCTCAGCCCACCTGCCATCAAGGCTGCTTCCTGCGGGCATAACCCCTGGGTCGCTCTCAGCATTTCCACCTCCACACCAGGCCAGTGCCTTCTGTTTCCAGCTTTCCTACCTGGACCTGCACTAAAATCCCGTTAAATTGTGGCCTCTGATCAGCAACGCAGCACCAGGCTCCACCGCTGGGACAAAGGGCCGGGGGCTGGCAGTAGGGTGACCTCCTTACGCAGGGGGCTGTCACCCAGCAGGGTGGGGAGGAGGCAGGCGTGGGGGACCGACAGCGCCTCCCGGGGCACACGCCCCACAGCTGGGTTTAAATGTCTCTCTTCCCCACTGGACACGCAGCTCGATGTGCACATGCCTGAATCGTGCAGGTATGGACTTGCTGACTGTCACAGGCGAGGCTGGCGAGCTCGCATGTTACTAATGCCCCCTCCCCGGCCAGGCCACCGGGAGCGCGTCACACGTCCTTCCCACCCCTGCCGGCCACAGCCTCTGGGCCCCAACTAGGTTTACTTCCCCTGTGTGGCCTGGGTCATGGTCAGTGCCACAGCAATGGGAGGGGCTCCGTGCGACGGAGGTCAAGGAGCTGCCCGGCACCTACCCACAGCCCCACCGGTGCAGAAGGAGTGGCTTCATGTTCTCAAGCTCCCCAGTGTCTATTAAATGTAAACAGCTCTGCAAGGAGCACTGAGCTTCTTACTTGGTCACAGCAGCACAGGAGGAATTATAAGGAAGCCAAGTGCCTGCAGAATCTCAGGAGCGGGGTGCTTGCAGCAAGGAGAGGCAAGTGCCAGCGCGATCTGGAACATCAGAAGAAAATGCCCGGCCAGGGCCACCTCCTCTGCTGGCTGGAAATACGGAGTCCAAGGTGAAATTTGGAAAGACAGACGAGTTTCACTTCTGCAGGCACCCAACAGCTGGCAAAGAATCAGCACCACACACCCTTCCCCTCTCGAGCTCTTGTGTCAAAACCCACTCGTGAGGGGTTATGATCCATGCAGGCCTGGAAGGGATCAACACTGCCCGGCATGGCCGGGGTCCTTGGCCGGCCCTCCTCACCCCTTCCCAGTAAGGAAGCAGACAGACCACCAGGCACAGACCCGGGATCAGCCCTGGGACCTGGTTCAAGCGCACCAGGCAAACACCCCACCCCTCGGGGTGCCAGGACTGTCTGCAAACCCTGTCACAAGCAGCCAAGCCCGAGTCTAGAGGACCCGAGTCGCCCAGGAGGAGCACGCCTAACAGCGGGCAGACACCACCCCTGCAGCAGCGTCAACGGCTCCCCACCCTCCTCCCTCCTTCCCACGGGGCCTGCTCCCTGCCCTCCACCCACAGGAAGGCTCCTGGCTCACCTTCCACTGACTGCACAGCAGATGTGCACGGTCCAGTTGTTCCTGCAGAGCCTTCAGCCACCCAGGTGTCTGGGGGACAAATGAGCCCGCCTGCACAGTGTATCCTGCACCCCACCCACCTGTGGCTGCCACCCAAGAAGCAGGCTGGGCCACCAGCAGCTGCCAAAGGAGGACCTTCGCAAGGCAGAGTGACAGGACAGCCCTAGGCCTGCAGCACCTACACCCTCCCCCCACCCCACCCCACCCCCTCTTCTGCTGAGCCCGGCTTCCTTCTGTGAGTCTGCTGTCATCCTGTGTGGGGTGAGGTGTATGCAGCTCAAGGCACACCTCCACTTGCAGTGTGGGTGGGGCTAGGGCCACAAGAGGGTCAGCACAGGCCCTGACCACACCAGGCTCCCAGGGTGGGTGGAGCCAGGCCAGCTTGGGCTGCACAGTGGGAGCTTGGGCACAGAGGGTGTTTGGGGGACACAGAGGACACGTGGGGAAACAGAGCACTGCTGCTCAGAAGGCCCGAGTCAGTGCCCAGGTGTGAGCTCCTGAGGGCAGCCGTCAGACACGGGGTACCTGGGAACAGCTGCATTCACACACACCAAGGGCACATGCACCCCGCCACGTACACACACGCCCCACCAAGTGCAGAGTACTAGCACCCACACCCAGAGAAAAGCCACACCATGGCAAGTCCCCGACACAATGGTGGAGTCAGTGCCATGTATTATCTTTTCACTCCCCCATGATAAACTTGTTCTCTGTTTAGTGCCCTTTCCCTTGGACACTACTATTTCACTTGTTTAATGATCTTTAAAAATTCTGCACGCGCAGAGGGGTAATTTTATGCAATGCGATGGTCGTTGTGTCCTTTTCCACCTGGCCCTCCCTCCAACCTCCACCATACCTTTGTGCCCACTGCCCCTGGCAGCACAGCCACCGTGTGTCCACCCAAATCTTCCTCTGCCCAGGAGCCATGAGACACACGTAAATGTGGACACGCAGTCATGAGTGCATATATAAGAAAAGTCCTGTAACATCTCATTGTGAACACAGAGCTCAGCGAGGCGGGGGGGTTCCTTCATCAGCTATCGAAACGCACTGTACATACAGCCGCTACCAATGTAAAGTGGAAAATGGAAGACAA
Source organism: Physeter macrocephalus (assembly GCF_002837175.3). Lineage (NCBI taxonomy): Eukaryota > Metazoa > Chordata > Mammalia > Artiodactyla > Physeteridae > Physeter > Physeter macrocephalus. Next base: position 86,767,351 of record NC_041222.1, read on the forward strand.
ACAGGCCATTGGTATGGAATGGAGAATCCCTGAAGGTAACCAGTTTACATGAGACCATACTATATCGCAGAGCTGAAGTTCAGTTCATTGATCAAAGAATGGATTACTGAATAATTAGTGCTGGTACACTGGAAGGAAATCAAACCGGACTCCCCTCCCTCAAGCATCTTACGCCATATTATGCAAAAGCATTTTAGACACACTCAGGAGCAGAATTTGTACACAAAACAATAAAACACCTGCCAGGAAATCAAGAGACACCCCGTGGAATCTTCCTAACAAACATGGGTAGCTAGAAGTCATAAAAGGAAAGAAAGACATATTCGACAATAAAATGATTTAATCTTGATGGCAAATGACACGTTAATAAAAGTAATTAGCAAACAACAGAACTGGGAATAAATGTTTTCAAGGCAGAAAATCAGCAACACTTGTAACAAATAAACAGCCCCTACAAATGGATAAGGGAGGGGGAAACACCCGGAGAGAAACACGGGCAAAGAACACAAACGGGCATTTCACAGACGGAGGGATCTTTCGAGCAAAGATCCTAAACTCACCAGATTCAAGGAGACACATGTCAAGGAACAAAGCTGCAGCTCTGCCCCTCTCAGACTGACAAAGTCGAAAAGACTCTCATGCCCACCGCTGAGAGAGCGCACAGGATCAGGGTACACACTCATCCATGCAGGGAAGAGACGGGCTGCTGGATCTTTGTGAAAAGTTATCGGGCATGATCTATGAAACAAAGAGACACACACCCTGCCCCAGCAGTGCCACTCCCTGAAATCCATGCCTGAATAACAGCCCCATGCGTGTGGCTGGGGTATTTACGGTAGCACTGTTTACACTGGCTGTGTTCTTTTCCTGTGGCAGCTCTAACAAATGACCATAAACCGGGTGGCTTAGAACAACAGAAATCTGTTCTCTCAAAGTTCTGGAGGCCAGAAGTCTGCAATCAGTTTCACTGGGCTGAAATCACGGTGTCAGCAGGGCCACGCTCCCTCTGGAGACTCTGAGGGAGAATCCTTCCTTGCCTCGCCCAGCTTTTGGTGGCTTGTGGCATTCCTTGGTTTGTGGTCACTGTATTCGTCAGTCCCCAGAGAAACAGAATCAATAGGATGTGTATATACAGAGAAAGAGATGCATTATAATGAATCTGATCACATGACCATGGAGGCTGGAGAGCCCTGAGATCTACAGTCAGCAAGCTGGACCCAGGAGAGCCGAGGGGACAAGTTCCATCTCTGGTCCATATCTGAAGACAGGAGAAGACCAATGTCCCAGCTCAAAGAGAGCCTGGCAGAGAGAGGGAGTTCTCCCTTACTCCGCCTTTCTCCTCTATTCAGGCCCTCAACTGATTGGATGAGGCCCTCCCACCTGGGGGAGGACAATCTGCTTTAGTCTGTCTACAGATCCAAATGCTAATCCCACCCAGACACACCCAGGATCAGGTCTGACTACGTATCTGGGCACCCATGGCACAGTCAAGCTGACACACAGAATCAGCCATCACACCCACATCACTCTCACTCTCTGCTTCCATCTTCACATCACCTTCTCCTCTTGTCTTTCACATCTCCCCTGCCTCCCTCTCATAAGGACACGTGTGATGGCATTTAGGGCCATAGGATCAGATAACCAGGATCACCTCCTCATGCAAGATTCTTAACTGAATCACATCTGCAAAGATCCCATCACTAGAAAAGGTAACACGCAGAACTTGCAGGGATTAGAATCTGACTTCTTTGGGGGCCATTCTTCAGCCTACTACAGAGAGCCAAGAAAGCAATCTTGGAGCCTGAGTGAGTGGCTCCAAGTGGGGCCTGGTCCAAGTTCATAATGAACACTGACCAGTCGGTAATTAACCCACCGCCCGCCCCCGCCCCACAAAGATAGCCAAGAAGACAAAGACACACGATCTTGTCTCCATAATGAACACAGCTGGGCCTCTCTCAGGTTCTAGTGAGGACACTTTGCTGCCCACGGCATTTCCCTGAAAAAATGAGTGCCCCCTTTGACTCAAAGGCATGGGCCATCCAAGACCCTGGAGAGCCATGTCTTTCCAACGAGGTAGCAAAACAAGGCAACGAAGGCGTGAAGAGTATCCGTACAGGGCTTACATAGAAGGATGGAGGCACCCCCTTTCCAAACCCACCTTCTGCTCCCCAAACCAAGCTGGGCAGAGTCCTCAAAGCCAGCCATGCCAGGGATGGGGGAGGGGCTCTGCCTCACCCACATTCCTGCCGCTCTCTCCCCGCCTCCAGACAGCTTAAGGCCCCGCCACTCACACCGAGGGGCTCAGCTGGACAAGACTCACATCCCCGCGTGCCACCCACATCCTCTTCCTTCCCACATAGCCACCTGTCTGAGTCTCCCATCAAGGGCTATCTCACCCCAGGGGCCCATCCTCGTGTCCCCCACAGGCCAGCCTCACTGATGGACACATGCTTGAGGGACATCTCCAGACAAGGCAGCCTGCTCTCTGGGAGAACTTGCTGCTGAGCTCCAGCTGGGAACTACCCCTCGGGGCCACTCCTTGGACACCTCCCCAACTCCAGGCGTAGGCTCCTAGGGCTTCCTCCCCTCCAAACTTCACGTGTCCCCAAGCCACATTCCCCGTCTCCCAAGGTTGGGATGCCTCCTAGACAGCCCGGGTGGAGCTGGCCTGTAAGTGGACCCTCCATCCTTCCAGTTGCTCAGCCAAAACCTCGGTGCATCCTTGGCCCCCTCCCCATCCCCGATTCAACCTGGCAGCAAGTCCCCTCAGCTCCACCTCCAAATAAATGCCCAATCGGGCCATCCTCCCACCCCTACTGCTGTACTCTGGCCCAAGTCACCACGTCTCTCCCTGGATCACTTCACAGCCTCCTAACAGGGTGCCCTGTTCTACCTTCCAGGGTCCATTCTTCCTAGAGGCCTGTGGTCCTGTCCAAACCCTTGGCTCCCAGGGCTCCCATCTCAGCGTCCCTGAGCACAGATAAACTCACCATCTACCTACCTCTTCTCCTCTCACCTGTCCCTCCTGCACACTCCTGCCTCAGGACCTTTGCACCTGCTGTCCCCTTTGCTTGGAACACTCCTCCCCAAACCCAGGCCCAGCTCCTGTCTTTTCTCAACGAACTGCCCCTTCTCCACTTGACTTCTCTTCTTTGCACCCATCACCATCTCACCCCCCACCCGTATCTGACCTACTGATCCCCTTTGTGGTCCGTCCTCCCCAACACGAGAAAGCTCTCTCCGCTGTGGAAAGCCCGGTGCCTAGAGCATGTGGGGCACAGCTCAGGAGCTCAGTATGCTGTTCGAGTGAATGGCCCCAGAGGGACCTGTCCCTCCCAGGCTATCAGGGAGAGCTGGGGCTCCACACCCTGGGCCAGCCATGCCCTCCCGCCATGGGAGCGGGGCCGCCCTGGGGGCCACAGCCTGCCCGCACGCCAAGTGTGCACGGACACCACAGGGCAGGGCAGATGTGGAACCCGGAAGCCTGTGCATGACACGAAAACGTGTCGGACGCACCAGAAAGGAGTTTACTGAAAGGCTGTTTCACTGGCTTCACCCGTGCACATGACAGCATCACCACATGCTCACTCTTTCAGAGAAAAACAGGCTTTTGTGGGATATAAATAGCCCAGCCAGATGTGGGAAGGCCTGTGGGTCTCTCCCAGGACTCGGGCCACGTGCCCTGCAGCTACTCAAACAGCAGCCCACATTCACCAGCTTGTCAGCGGGGCTTCCAGGGGCGGAAGAGGGTTAAACGGTGGTCCCTCCTCCTACCAGATCAGTGGCAGGAGTTCATCAAAGCCATCGCTGACACACAGGCTTGGCACGCCAACCAGCACGCACAGGCCACAGTTGTAAGTGGAAGATGAGGCCAGGTGCACCGCACGTTTCTTCATCCACACAAATCAGGGAGATGAAAGCCCAGACAACGGGGAGTCCGGAAAACAGGGAGTCCGGATAAGGCGCAGCCTGAATGACAGGGAGCTGGGATAGCCTTGCAGGGGAGCAGTGTGCTCACCAAAGCCAAGTGCTCGGTTCCCCGTGCAGGAGAAACACCATCTGAGCACAGAACCCACTTCTTGGATGAGGCCCAGCAGTCTATGTGTGTAATTGCCTGCAGAAATGCAAAAACAGTAGCACTTAGAGCTGGTTTTAAGGTATTCTCAAAGCCTGATAGACCTACCTGTTCCTACTCTGTGCCTCCCAGCCTATGGGCTGGGCCTTGACAGAAGGGGGAACTCAAACACAGAGGGGGTATCAGAGAACAGCCGAGATCTGTGCCCCCCACAGAAACCCCAGGCGGGCCACACACGTGACCACCTGCATGATTTCAGGTGTGCCTACAAGTCACATTGAGAGTAAAAACAAATAGGTGAAGTTAGTTTTAATAATGTATTTTATTTAGCCCAATACACCTCGAAAGCACAATCGCTTCAACGCATAATTAGTAGGGCTGTGGACAGGATACCCTACCGTTGCTTCTGAGTCTAGATGTCCACAGCCAGAGCGCTGCTCGGCTCTGACCGGCCACACGTGGAGCGCGGGGTGAGCCGTGTGGTGTCGCCCACAGCACTGGACAGCATGGGCCCAGGTGTGGCCGGAGGTGTGGAAGCTTCCAGTCACTATGAATGGACCCGACAAGATCAGAGCTGGGGACAGCTATGGAGCGAGGTCCTAGACACAGCCCTCTGTCCACCCTGGTCCTGGTTCCTTGGAGCCCCGTCCTTAGCAGGATGGACAGAGCAGCAGCACCCACGAGTGCTCTCTCACTAGACACCGACCAGGGCAGCCCCTGAGCTGGCCGGTGCTCAAGCCTTCCGCCCTGTTACAGCAGCTTTTGGACACACCGCTTTATACACGCCTTCTTGTCAGTGACCTGTTGCTCCTGTCATATAATCTGTTCTGTACGCCTTGAGAGGACACATTTGGGCTAATACCATGCACAGATCAGCGTTAGGATAAAGTTCCTTGTATATAATTTTTACATTAAAGAGTCACGATGGGCTTCCCTGGTGGCGCAGTGGTTGAGAGTCCGCCTGCCGACGCAGGGGACACGGCTTCGTG